>NC_141028.1:46862500-47212500 GCF_052040795.2 Danio rerio
AGTAGTAATTTAATAGTAATACACTTATAAATGTTTGTTTAATATGGGTTGAATACTAGTATTCCACTGTATTACATAGACAGGCATAAACATTTTAGTTCTGAGTAAGACAAGTAGGCTTAACCCACCTTTTTACTGTAGTAAATTAGTAAATTTTTTGTTTCCATGTAATAAAATGACATACATATAAGTATATATTTTAAAACTTACAGGCTAATTCACAAATTTCACAATCTGAAGGATAATAATATATAAAAGGTATTTTTTTAATACTAGACAACACTCATGTTTCTGTCTTTGTCAGTGACTCAGTGGCAGTTAAACGAGTACATTCTCAAGTGGTTCCGTCACTGTGTTTATTCCTTTCTGTGTGAGACTGTATGGTATAGTTAATGCCCCACAAACTGTAAAGTGTTTAATATTGGTAGCTCATTTTGAAATAAAAATAGCAAAATATTTGTTACATTTTTCGCTGGAGGAAACGGCTGTGCTAATGAGGAGAAAACTTGACTGCTCCTCCATGACATTGAGATACAGGTGATACAAGGTTATCTATATCAAAGAACTGCAAATAAGCAGATATTATAACAATTCATCAATGTACAAACCTCGTTCTATCGATGTCCACGGCTGTGGTGAAAAACAAAATACAGGGAGGAACCAAATTCTGCCGCCATTTTCTTATCAAATTTAAAAGGGACTGAGGCAATAATTTAGTGTACAGTTTATGAGCTAATAAGTTTTTTTAGTGGGGTTGAGTAGAAATATATGTATTTGTCACACTTTAATTATTCAGATCATCAAACAAAGTTAAATATTAGTCAGAGATAACACAAGTAAACACATCATGGTGTTTTGAAATAAAGGTTTTTATTATTAAGGGGAAACAAAATCAGGGTGTCTGCAGGGTCTTAAAAAGTATTAAAAGCTGATAAATCAATGTAGAGAAGTTGAAGGCTCTTAAAACGTATTAAAAAGTCTTAAATGCTATTGTGCAAGGTAGTTAATTTTATATCATTTTTGATAATGCAATGTATGGTTGTAGGTTAAGTTTGACTGAATTAAATCTGTGAACATCAGGATACTGTGTAGTTTATGAAATCCTGCTATTTGACCTGATACCACTTTGTTTACTGTAGTAACCTAGGCAGCACCATTATTTCTGAAGTTCTATAGGCGCCAGCCTGCTGAATTAGCTAGATTTGATAGATTTGTATTCAGTATATGAATAATGTTTTCATTTTTGATTAGTTTCTTATATTAATATTTGGTAAATATACTGCAAGTTAAAATCTTGTCAGTGAAAAGTGGTTCAAAGGTCTTAAAATGCATAAAGAAAGCTACTTAAAAGGTAATTAATTTCACTCTCTGATTCCTATATATACTTTGAAAATGCTAAACTACATAGACCTGCATGAAAAAGTGAAAATCATTAGAATATTAAGTAAAGATTGTTTCATGAAAATTGTTTAAATATATTAAAATTAATGTTGTACATAATAATATACTGAGAACATAATTGAGAACACAATTTCTTTAGTATGTACATTTTTTTAAACTCTCAAATGCCAGATTTTCAAGAAGTTGTATCAAAGTATTGTCCTGTCCTAACAAACCAAAGCAGCTTATTATTTTTAACTTTCAGATAATAAATAAATCTCAACTTTCAAAAAAAATTAGTTGTGTAGTGCAGGGTCACAACAAATATTACTATTTATTGTTATTTTTTAAGTGAAATAAAAACAACAACAACAGCAAAAAACTACTTTAACCAGATCAGACAGAAACTTGACAGGAGCTGTCAGACATCAAATCTGATCCCCCATGAACGCTTCTTGACCTTGGTAAGGATAAACCAAATCAAGACATGACATTTTTCTTTGCGTTTTTGCAACACTGTGTGCTTCAAAGAAGTGGTTGGATTTCTCTGCTGAAATACATGTTGTTTTGTTTCCTGAGCTTAACATTTTATCATCGGTGCAAAATAAAAATAATGTCAAAGTTATGCAATTCTGAAGTAATATAATTTGAATGAGTTTGGAATAGCATGTATCTTGTTTGAAAATATAAATGTAAAACAGAAACAAAATTTATTATACATGTCAATCTTAAATTAAGAAATTAAGGGAAATTAACTAAATGTGGGAACTAACACAATATTCACATAAATTACAATATAGAAGTCAACTTGTAGCATGTTACAGATGAGAGAACTTATATTATGACAGAAAGGTTCTAATTTGTCCATCTCCTTTTGATATATAGGCTTTTTAAACCTTTAGGCATCTTAATGTAATGCCCATGACGTGATTTATGCACGCGATGTATGCACTAGTTTTATATTAGTTTATATTGGTTACGTGGCGGACATTGCGCTCTCTCGCTCTCGTTGACATGCTTAAATACCTGTGCTATATGACAATATAAAACCTGTTTATGTCCTCGTGTATGAGATTTAAGGTTTGGGACTCTACTGAAGTCTGTTCTGAAAAGAAAGTGTCAGACTTGACGTCATTCGCTACGGTTTTTAATGATACGCGACTTGCATTGACAGGTGAAAATCCGATCTACCTGCTTACACTGCAGACAAGAGAACCCAGATCCGATTCATATTGGATAAATTTCCACATATGAACAAGGCCTGAGTCTGATTTGAGTAAATAGGAATCTGTGTGATTTGTTCCTGCTTACACGTACATGGGCCATATCCGATCTGTGCCACATGGGATAAAAAAATCTGAATTGAGTCAGTTGAACAGTGCAGTGTAAATGCGGCCTTAGATTAATTTCTACATTTAAAATATCATTTCTCTGACATGTTTATTGTAAACATAAAGTGAAATGTTAAGTTTGATTTTAATAGTGCTTTAAAAAGTCCTTGAATTTGTTGTTCATGAAAGAGTGGAATCTCTCATTCAAATTTTTTTTTAAATGTATTATAAAACTATATCCACCATGCTGGAAACTCAACTCTGACTGAGACATTGCACTTGTTTTATTGACGTTCAGCGATTTTGAGTCTGGGCATGTTCGTAAATCACACTTCAAACTTGAGCTCAAATCTTGCAATCTGGATTTGTTTGTGATCCAAGTCCTACCGTTGTTTCCGGGTTGGAGTTTTGGTTCGCCGCTGTGTCGGGTTCCTGCTGTGGTGCTTCCGTGGATCATGTGGGAGCTTTCTCTTCTCTTTTTCTTCACTCCTTTCTTGGCCAGCCGGTTGTCTTTCTTCAGTTTGGTGGATCTTGGAGCTGTGTTATTCACATCTGCCCCCTTGACCAGCAGTTTGGATCGATTTCATTCAAACTTTCTTTCTTTCTTTCTTTGAGGACGTAAGACTTCTTTCTGACTTTAGTGGCTGTGGATCTTTGATTTTATTCTGCTGTACTGTAACTTCTGACTGCATGACTCCGGTGGATTTTTATCTTTTTATATTCATCTTGGAAAACATCAGCTATATGAGTAAATCAGTTTCTTTGCAACGTTACAATAGTTTTTGTAGTTTCTATATGGACAAACTGGAAAATCTGTCTTTGCTGACTGCAATTGGATATCAAATTTGAAAATGCAATCTCTCTAAGGCATCTTATTGCTATTTAACAATTGGAAGATGACTAATGCAGAGTTCAGACTGCATGATTTTTAAAGTAGTCGTGTCACAGATGTTTTCACATTGCATGACTATCTGGGCTAGCGTTTTGTCGCTGCTTTGTTTACACTGCAAGATGGATCGGCGACAGGGGCTTTCACATTGCATGACTTTACAATAGGAAGAATCGCCGACAACTTCGTCCAAACTACGTCTCACAGCCAAAAACATGTAGTATATCTGTTGTTATTAACTACATAACAAGAAAGAAGCCTTTAATGGGGTAGAAAATGTACATATTTGCTCACTTGGGTTCGAAGGGAATTAGCAATTTCTCCTCAACTTTCTTTAACTTTCTGTATGAAACTTCATACAGACATGGGTGCTCCTGTCAAACCTCCACTAGTTTTCCCTCCATTTTTGGGTCCAAATAAACTGAAAATGAGCGCTTTTAACTTCTCCCTCAACCTCCCGCTGACCTGCAGGTGCACACACACACACACACACACACACAAGTGAACGCTGCTTTCTCATTGGCTGTAGGCGATCGCCAATGTTATTTTCAGTCAAAAATTATTTCACACAGCATGATTTGAATCGCCGACTGCTCCAGATATTTAGCACGCCAAATATCTCACAGCCATCGGCGACTCATCTGCGATTCTCTCGCATTTCTCTTCTGTCAAACCGAACAGTCGCATCATCGATGACGTAAGCGTGCTCAGACTCAGAAGGCAAAACATGCAATGTGATTGTGGGCCAGGAGGAAGAGGGTAGGGTGTGCAATTGCGGCTGCGGACACTCTTAATCAATGATTTGGAGCCTTTTTAACTTTAAGCAGTTTTTTTTTTTCAGCTTTTGATTTGAAAATCTGTAATAAAGCTGATTGATTAAACCGAGATGCCCATTTGGCCAGAACCTGTGTCATACAGATTTTAATTAATTCATTTAGTTTGAATCTTAATGAGATTATTCTGGTCAATTTTGACATTTGGATTAGAGATGTAATGGATAAAAGATGTCATAAAATGATTATAGTGACAAATGATCACAGTTTTGTTAAAATGAGCTGAAAATATTCTGAAAATAAATATTTAATATTTATTACAATAGTTTTGTATCTGAAATGAACAATTGACAAATAGGGTATATGTACAGCTTGTGTTTCTTCCCATACCGATGAACTTCCAGTGAATAGTTAATGTGACTTTTTTTATTTTATTTTGTATGGTTCCTTTTACAGCATAGATGTTGCAATGTAATTCAAATACAATTGGTTAAATAGACTTCAGCATTCATTTAGTTGTTCAAGCATAAAATGAGATAAAAAAAGCCTTTAACGTGCTTAAAGGATCGCCAGGATCAGCAGGCTAAAGCAGAAAGCTCCATTGAAAATACTGAGGTAAAATAAATGTTGGACAGCTTAAAAAAATGTATTTAATGCAGCTCTTCTTGTATATTCTGAGACCTACTTTATAAATTTATCAATCAGACAGTGAAGATCAGTAAATTTAAAAGAAAACAGTAATAATGTTACTGAAATTATTTTAAAAACTGAATAAATATAAATTTATACACATGTACACTAGTAAGTAAATAGAATCAATGATGGGCTAAAAATGCGCGCGCAGATTCAGTGTGGGTCTAGTTATAAGACATTCATCAGCCATTATTAATGACACTTAAATATTTGTTAATAACTTTTGATTGCATAATTTTATTATTTTGATGAAATTGGTCTCAAATTATTCCTTGGGTCATGCCGACAGCACAGATATCAATTATGCTATAATCTGCCAAACTCCCTGCCCAACATATACATATATCTTGATAACAATAATTTTGGCTTACATTGTGCAGCCCTAGTGTGACCCCAGCTTTAGATAACACTATGTTGTCGAAGCAGATTCCAGCATCTCTCCTCTTCGGGATCTTTGATAGATAGAGCATAAAAGAAACAGTCTTTAACTGTTAAACACGCCCTACATATAACAGATGCTGACAGCTCCATGCGTTATCTATAATGTATTATTAATCTCGCTGCTTTTTAACTGACTTCTGAATCACTGCTGTGTAATCTAACTCCACGAAGCCTTGATGTTTTATAAGCGAGTGTCTGCGGATCAGATTGGGTGTCCAGCATTATTAAATAATACTCAAGGGTCACGTGACCACTCTGCGCCGCTGTATATTTGATATGTCTGTATGAATCTTCTTTAGAGAGCTCATCTATCGACTTGGTGAAAATGGCTCTTCGTACCTTCATTGATCTCGGGGTAAGTGATTCTATACATGCTGATTTACCACACACACACATTCATCTAGAGAAGCTGTAAATAAAAGCACAAGGCAACATTAACCGCAGACGGTGAAGTGTAAGGAAATGTAGCGGGGTAGTAATAAAGGACAGTTAATTTGGCCTCTGAGGACTAAACAACACGTCTTTTTTCCTGCGCTCCAGGTGCTGATTGAGGACAGGCAGAGGGAAGATGTGTATCTCGACGCCAATCCGCTCTTCTCGCAGGGCGCTTACAAAGAGAAACTCGTGCTGTTTTTCAAACAGTTCATGTTTAACTGAAGAAGAAAAAGTACAAGACTCAAAGAGAAGTCAGACTCAGCTGGGAATGAGAACAGAAGGGGATTCTGACATTACTGTTCACTTCCTCACCATTGGGTGAATCATTCATTAGCCATGTTTGTTTTACCATATATTTTGCCTAGTAGTTTAATACTGCAGTTTGTGTGCTGCTGAGGTTGCTTTCCGTTGTTGGAAGCCCATATATTTTATTTTTTTAATGTATTATTAAGTTGTTCAATTGTTACGCTGTTAAAAACTTCAACAAAATTGCTTGTTCCGCCTAAACGAATTTCGTTTTTGGACTTAATTTAGTAGTATTTTAACTTAAGTTGAAAATGATTGTTTGAATTCTTTTATAGTTTTAACGTTAAACTTGTTTAATGAAAGTATTTTCAGCGTACGTAATGCTCTGTGTTTATAAAGTTCAGCTAAAGATCAAAAAAGATGTTTGTTTGTTTTTTTCATTGAATTTTGTTTATTATAATTCTTTAACTGTAATGACTATGTAATGGGCTCGGTTCAGTACAAAAGTTTCAGATAATTGACTCAGTTGCTGTGTTTGATTTATTTGCCATACACCACTACATATGAATGCTCAGCTTTATTACCTAAAACATTAGGATGAATAATAAGCACAAGCATAATGTGCACAGGAAGGGAAATATACATTATTTTTCCCTTCCTATGCACATTATGCTTATTTTCCTTCCTGTGCACTTTATGCTTCCTTTAGAATGCTGAACACCTATTACTGTAAAAACCACTGCTTCACTGTTTGTGGAGAAATGAAGCCAAGATTATCATATTTTTTGTGCAGTAAATCGAAGTGATTAAAGTCATAAGGAACCATAGATCAGATTAGATATGTAATTATTGTAAAAACTTAAAAACATTTAACAAAAACCTTTTTTAAGACACTATTCAGCTTAAAGGCCAATTTAACTAGGTTAATCAGATTTCCTAGACAAGTTAGGGTAATTAGTCAAGTCATTGTATAATGATGGTTTGTTCTGTAGACATGTAGACAATCAAATATATATATATATATATATATATATATATATATATATATATATATATATATATATATATATATATATATATATATATATTGTTTAATTGCTTAATAATATTGACCTTAAAATGGTTTAAAAAAATTAAAAACTGTATGTATTCTAGCCAAAATATAACAAATAAGACTTCCAGAAGAATTTTTTTTACTGGAAATACTGTAAAAAATTCCTTGCTCTGCTGCGTACCCGGTATCAAGTCCATGACGTCATTTACTTCTGCATTCTTTAAATTTTAAAGGTCCATACTGGCCCAATACCCCAATAAGTGGTTCCATTCTCTCATCAGTTGTAATAGAATAATTTTTTTTTAGGTTATGGTAGGTACATTTTTCTTTTTTCTGATTACTGACACATTCAGGAACACAGAACCTAAAAGGTACACTTTCAAATTTGAGTTTACAAAAAAAGCCCCTTTTTTGGAGGGGTTTATTATAAGACAGACAACATATACAATTATTTTAATCACTTTCAACAGTGTTTTATGAAAATTCAAAGGGTTTTCTTTAAAATTTTACCAACTTACATTTATACCTCTGCAGGTAGGTTTGGGAAGCTTTTGAATTTGGCTGAGCAAAATTCAGGGGGGGAAGCCTTTGACTTACGAGGTTAAGCATCATTTGGGAAATATAAAATAACAAAGGGGGGCTAATATTAACTGACTACAAGTGTGTGTGTGTGTGTGTATATATATATATATTAATATCATTCAGTGACAACATATTTATATAAAAACTACATTATTTTCCGCTTTGACACAATCACGACCAAAATGTATGTACCGACAGTCCAAATTCACCTATTTACACAATATTCTGTTCTTTATACCTATTACAAAGCTAACTTAGATAGCAAATTTGTACATATCTACAATATGGCATAATAAAATATTTTACAAATCTACCAAAAAATATAAAATGCTGTCAGAATGATTACATGAAGCTGGAATACTTTTGTACTATAATGAAATTATGGACCATTTAGGCCCAATCCCAATTCTATTTTTGTACCCCTTCCCCTTGGCTCTTGAAACGGAGTGTGAAGAAGAAGGGCTTCAAAATTTACCCCTGAAAAATGGGACAGCACTACAGCACCTGCACACATCATTGTGATCTCTTGCTTCATGCGAGATGGACGATAATGACTGCTGTAGTTTTATCCAGTTGCGTTATTTTTTTGGTCTTTATCTTTAAAAACAACATTAGTGTTATACCAGACACTGTAAAAGGGTATTTCCCAGCCACTAGACTTTTCTGACAGGGTATTCGAGTGTCAGATGTGAAAGTATGTTGTGGGACTACAGTACAGGAGTTTTTATTAGGGATTATAGGTAGCGAAATTTTGCATTGTTTATTTTAGCGCTTTTTTTTTTGTGTTGTTTTGTTTTAAGCATGACGGTAAAACATGAACGGCACTATGAATGTATTAAAACGTGTGCTTGTTTGTTGTAAGAGTTTATATTAATGACAAAAATTGGGTTCGAGGGTTGGTCCTGAAAGAATCTCAGTTTGAAGGGGTATCTACCCCTTACTATTAGCTCTGCGCTTTCAAGCTAAAGAAAATTGGGACACCCCTTCATGTAAACATGCAAAACGAGGGGTAAGGGGAAGGGCTAAGAATTGGGTTGGGCCTTAATGTGTTGCAGTGGTTTTCAAACAGTAGCAGTGTAAAATTGTTGTCTGGGTAACACTTTAAAACAATGGTCCATTTGTTAATGTAAGTAAATGTATTTACTAACAAACTATTAGTAGTACAATTATTACTGTTTATTCATCTTCATTAACATTAATGTTATTTAATTTAAACAGTGGTAGTTCATGTTAACTCACAGTGCATTAAATAATGTTAACAAGTCCAACTTTAGGATTTAATAATGCATAACTTAAAGTTGTGATATGATTAATATATGCTTTAAATAATTATTTATACGTACAGTTACTAACATTAACTAATGGACCATTATTCTACAGATGTTATAGATGAAAACATTTAATGCTACCTGTAGTTAGTGTTTTACATTTACATTTAGTCATTTAGCAGACGCTTTTATCCAAAGCGACTTACAAATGAGGACAAGGAAGCAATTTACACAACTAAGAGCAACATATGTATTAGATATTTATATGTATTAGAGGTAAAATGGGTTGTTGTTATTACTGGAAAATGACTGGACTGTTTTGGTAGTTTTAGTGTGTTTGGGGCATGAAATTAACTGTCAAATGAAAGCTGTGAGAAGATATTTGAAAAAGTGATCTACATATATTTGGAAATGAGTCCTACAGGCATTGCATTAAATGTTTTTTTCTATAACATCATTATATATGAATATTTGATGTACATTAATACATATGGCAAATGCTTATATAATATAAAAATACAGAATCATGCCACACCCTGAGAGAAGTAGATTATGATTATAAAAATCATTCCTTTTTAATAGTTTCAGTTTATATTTTTGTGCTTGCAATGTTCATGAAAGCCCCAGCTGCGAGTTAGACATCATCACATGCTCTATTGAGATGTAATAGTGTTTTTATGATTTAAGTAACTGGAGAACAGAAATGTCAAATCCATCAGAATAATAAAGACATTGTTTGATATTTTAGATACTTTATCTCAACTGTCATAATCTTGAATTTAGATATAACACTGTCATTTGATTAATTCTGCTTTTTTCTGATATTGTTCTAAATTCAAAAGCCAAAAGTCAGCTTATGATAATATCTTGTAGTGTAAAGATACAGATTTGACAAAAGTATGCAATCCGTATGCAAATCCCTTGTCAGATGCTATAAAAAGCATCTACAAGCTGTTATTTCTGCAAAAGGTGGCTCTATTCATTACTGCTGGCGCAATTCCATTGGGCTGACCATTTGTTCTAATTAATTGTGTTGTATCAGTTAGTTCAATAGATGTTATCTCATCACTGGAATGTGGCTGCTTCCAAAAGGTAGGATCCAAATGTAATTGCAGCTTCAAAACAGCCGCAGATTAGTGTTAGTTCACTCTAAAATGAAATGTTAGTTCACACGTTCTAAACTCCTGAGACCTTCATTCATCTTCAGAACACAAATTAAATATCTTAGGTGTAATCCGAGAGCTTCCTCATTCTCTATATAGACAGCAAGATTAGCTTAGGCCTGGCATGTCCAAACTTGGTCCTGGAGGGCCGGTGTCCTGCAAAGTTTAGTTCCAACCCCAATCAGACACACCTCTGCTGGCTAATCAAGCTCTTACTAGGCTTTTTAGAAACATCCTTGCAGTTGTGTTGAGGCAAGTTGGAGCTAAAATCTACCGGACACCGGCCCTCCAGGACTGAGTTTGGACACCCCTGGCATAGGCCGTATTGGAATTTTTTCCTCCTCCTCCTCTAAAATGAATCGTGATTTTGAGGGTCTAAACATGCTCGAACTCACAAAACTTTGCACATACCCTAGATGTGGCGAAAATTTACGTTTCTTATAGGTTTCAGAAGTGGGCAAAATGGCTCAACAGTGCCACTTATGCACATTTAACGGAGTAGACCTCAAACTACATTTTACGCAAACGTACAAAAATTGGCACAACATAAAACATGCCAAAACCTACAAAAAAGTCTATTGGAGTGAAATTTCAAACCCAACAGGAAGGCGTATATTTTAACTTTACGGCCAAAAAGTGTCTTTTTTGGCATTTTCAGGTGTTGTAATTTTAAAAACTCAGATTAACGGCAAAATATTGGGTATTGTTGGATATCGTCATCTCAAGGCCTTGGCGACGTTTAATTGCCACGATCTAGAGTTTTCGTTGAAGGGTGTGTCCGTGGTGGCCTCACAAACTTTGATGCTTCGTCACACAAATGGAAGTTGTTATAACTTAGGCATACATTGTCTGATTGGTCTGAAAATACACATGTTTGATAAAAGTTCTGACCTGAACATGTTTACATGCCAATATCAAGTTACAGTCATAGCGCCACCTGCTGGCAACAGGAAAAGTCGTTTTACAGTGTAACAAACTCCTCCGAAAAATTTTATCATATCACATCCAAGTTTTATCAGTATAGTCCAAAGGCCTTTGTGATGTGAAATTGTGAAGATCTAGAGTTTTCATCGAAGGGCGTGTCCGTGGCAGAATGACGGAAGTTCAGTGTTTTGCTACTAAAATTCACAGGTTTGGTGAGATTCCTCTCCTGAAGACGTGTACAGCCAATACTGAGTTGAAGTCACAGCGCCACCTGCTGACAGAAGGAAGTTTATCTTAATTTGGTGATTTTCTGTATTTTTTAAAAATATATATCAGCTTAAACTATTATTGTCCAAAGTTCTCTGTTATCCTAAAGCCTGGTTTATACTCGACGCGTTCGCTAGTTCCCCTGAGTGTGCGCGGCGAATGTGACCTCATCACTGTGTTTGCGGAGGTTTGCTTGGGTGCGTGCGACATGATTTCGGCTGTTGGAGCACACATGTTTTTTTTGAGACTCGAGCAAAAAATTCACCTAAAATATCTTAATTTGACTTCCGAAGACGAACAAATGTCTCGGGAATTTGGAACGACATGATGAGTAATTAATAACAATTTTCAGTTTTGGATGAAGTAACACTTTAATATTATGAATCAACTCAGGGATGGGCACACTCAGGGTCACTGTCCTGCAGTTTTGCTCCTGCAGTAATAAAACACACCCGAACATGCTTATCAGTGTCTTTTAAATCAGTAGAAAGCTATAGGCTGGTGTGTTTGATAAGGATTAGAGCTAAACTCTGCAGGACACCAGCGCTCTATGACTGAGTTTGCTCATTCCTGAATTAGCTTGTTGCTAAAACGTTTTTAATAAGAACTGTCATGTTGTTTGCAATGTTCTAGTTTAAATTAGCATGTTGCTAGCATGATTTTAACTTGCAATAGTTTGAATTAGCATGTTGCTAGCATGTTTAACATGTCATTAGCATATTGCTAGCATGATTGGCATGTCACTAGCATGTTAGAATAATTAGCTTGTGTTAGAACAGCTAATCACAGTCTATGGGGCAGTTGCTGGGGTGTTGTACCGTGTAACTGTCTGCTAGGGCGTAGCTTGTAAGCTGAAAGTCTATATGACAGTCTGTTGCAAAGTTATGAGGTCACAGAGGTTAAGTCATTTTGACTTTTCAGATTTTTCTGGCTCAGTTTTTGGAATAACGAAAGTCGGATCAGTTGGAATAGATAAAGGAAGCCGAGTCAGACCAGTTTGGAAGACTAGTTTGGTTGTTGTAGCTTGAAAGGTCTAGAAAAAGAAGAAAAAAAGAAATTGTAGATTGTCACTTCCACGTAAGTGGATGAAAGGTTTAATTCTTTCTTTAGTTTCTCATCAAAACATTCATTTATTCATTCATTTTCATACGCTTTTCTGGGTCCGGGTTGCGGGGGCAGCAATCTTAGAAGCGAACCCAGACTTCCCTCTCCCTAAACACTTCCTCCAACTCCTCCGGGGGGATCCCGAGGCATTTCCAGGCCAGCCAAGAGACATAGTCCCTTCAGCTTGTCCTGGGTCTTCCCCGAGGCCTCCTCCCAGTGGGACATGACTGGAACACCTCCCTAGGTAGGCGTCCAGGAGGCATTCAAAACAGATGCCTGAGCTACCTCAGCTGACTTTTCTCGATGTGGAGGAGTAGCGGCTCTACTCCGAGCGCATCCCAGTTAACAAAGCTCCTCACCCAATCTATAAGGGTGCGCCCTGCTACTCTGCGAAGGAAACTTATTTCAGCCACTTGTATTCGAGATCTCATCAAATTGTGACCTATCAAATGCTCTCTGGTATCTGACATGCCCCGCCCCCTTCAAGATGCTTCACATTGGATGTAACTGATCTTAATCACTGTCACTGGCAGAGCAAAGTGTATCTCCAGATTGCAGGACGGGCCGTAACTTGTAAGTTAGAGAAGCGTAACTTGCAGTTATGGAGACCCCATTGAACTATGTGAGATGTTGGCCAGATCACGGAACAGAGAACATTTTCATGTTTTCTCTAAATTTTATCCACAACCAATTAATTTGATATATTGTAACATTCATTAATTTAGTAACTCCACCATGCTACTCGCTGACTTCTTCCATCAGTTGTCTTGACAGTTAGCCTACTCCGCATCGCCCCCTGTGGTTGCAAATAACCATACGATAGCGAGCACGCCACAGAGTATGGAAGCCTCAGCAAAAAAGAAACTGCAATGGTTGGGTTTAGGGTTGGGGTAGGTATAGACATTAATAACTGTGATAGTTTGGTTTAGGTTTGGAGAAGGTCTAAACATTAATAATGATGATTATTGGGTTTAAGTGTGTCGCAGGTATAGATGTTAATAACTATGATGGTTGGGTTTAGGTGTGAAGTAGGTGTAGATGTTAATACCTGATGTACTGTACAGCGCCATCTTGCTGACAACAAAGTTTTGACATGTGGGTCTCCATAACTTCAAGTTACGCCCCTTCATGTTACACTCCCGCAGACAGATCCTACTCTGCAGAGTAATTCTATTGGCTGTTTCTTAAGAGGAGGAGCTACACTA
This sequence comes from Danio rerio, assembly GCF_052040795.2. NCBI lineage: Eukaryota > Metazoa > Chordata > Actinopteri > Cypriniformes > Danionidae > Danio > Danio rerio. The sequence continues at coordinate 46,876,256 of NC_141028.1, forward strand.
TGCCCCACCCTCTCTTGATGATTTGAGATTGTCAAACATTGAATAAAAATGCACATTTTAAAGCAATTTAAGAGACCTTTAAACAGAACAGAGATGCCCAAACTAGGGCCTGCGGGCCAAAGTTGGCCCATCATAACGTTTATCCCATCCCAAAGATGGGGCCAATGCCTTTAACAGCCATTGTACTTCATTTCTAATTTTAACATAATCTTTTGTTTATTTGTTCAGATACAGTAAAAGGAAATGAAACAAAATATTTCAATTTCAATGTTGTGCATGAATCAGATTTTAAAAAATGTAAGGATCCTCGACTAGTAAATGAAATGTATTCAGCGTTGAACCCCATTGGGTTATAAATGGGATTATTTGTTTTTATTGTAAGAAGTTCATTATTAAATGTTGAACATATCTATAACTATTAATACAATTAAACTATGTTCTCAATTTATTTTTAAGTGTTAATAAATTAGGAAATTACAATGGCAATTTTATTGTAATAGTTTGGTTTATTTAACTTTGGTCCACCACCCTCAAACAAGTTTGGTTTTTGGCCCTTCATAGGAAAAATTTTGGGCACCCCTGAAATAGAATATCAGTATGTTGGCTTTCTCAATCCACCATAATTTGTATTTTGGAGCTGCACTAAAATCCTGATTATTATTTTGTTACACTGAATGGCAATTTAATGCATTTCTTCATGCACAATAGTATTTTGTTCTCTTAAAAAGATGCATTCTACCGCACAGGTCCAAAAATAAATAAATAAACCCACATTACCATTTAATCATTTTGATAATTGCAAACCTTCTCTATGTCTTGACCCTGAGACATTTCGTCACCTTAGAATTTTAAGGTTCTATCTGACATTTTTGTCAAAATTGAGATATTGACATATTCTAAATGACAGCTTAGTTACATTATGGGATGTTTTTTTTGTAGGTTATTTACATTTTAAAACTTTATTTTAAAAAACAAATGTTTCACACAAACTGTTTGCTATATGAAATGCAAAAACTTTAAAGCTTATTATCTCAAAATAATTCAGAACGCAGATAACCTTATAATTCCAAGGTGACGATTTAACAATAAATAAAAAGCAAGTTAAAGATCAAAAACACATAAAAATGAAAACTTCTGCACTGATTAATGCAAAATAATTCCTCAGCCTCAAGAATCTGTGCATGAGGCGGTTTTCTCTAACTGTACTATTGACATGTAATAAGCATGACGAATGTGACGGAGACGTGATCGGTGCGAGGGTCACGCTACCATTACTCACTGCTAATGACTTCAGCTCTATATATACACACACCAACACTTGACGGACTCGTATATAAACAGCCGTCCGTGCAACACGAGAAGCGCTTTAAATGTGCATTTACACAGGAACATCACTCTTGTGAATCCTAATACTGAGCGAGCTGCCTTGAAAGTGCTCATCTGAGACAGAAAGACTGACAGACGAATGACTTCTGCTGAAAAAAAGTGCTGAATAAGATCTCTAGAGACATGCAGCGAATCGACCAACACACATATATACTGTATATACTGATACCGGAGATGGTGGAAGAATAGATCGATTAACCAGAAACTAGACGGCTTGAGAAATAACGGTTGCTGTTCTCACTTGATTAATACTTTCCACTAGAATCAATATCCTGATTACATTTGTTCATATGGTTTAAAGCTTTTTTTTTTTTTTTTTTTGGACTTGGTAGCGCTGAGAAAAATGGATTTTCTGGTGACATATATGTAATATTTGTTCAGTAGGTTTACTGGATAAAAACATTCCCATTTATAGAACTAACAGACTGCAAGTTGCTGTTTGTTTTGTGGTGCCACTCCCACATTTCAAAATTAAGCCAATTACTGGAGGACTCAAGCTAGTTCCCACCTAATCTCCTTTTTTTTATTGTTGTTGATGCATTGAAAGAACATACCTTTTTGTGTAGTCAAATCTAATGAATTTACTCTCATATTTTTTAATTATTATATTATCAAGGATAGCTAGAATTGTCAGTAAATATTTAATGTTTACACATTTACTTCATGAAATGATTGGAAAGAGTTAAATAAGAATATTCATTTACTTGTAATTTTTAAATATTTTCAATCGTTGCAAACCTAGTAATATGTCAATTTAAATAATGGATATTTCGCATTGGATATGTGGTTCCCCAGTATGCTTTGCATTGGATTGAATTAAGAGGAGAATTTTTTTAAATAAAGAGCAACACGGTGACTCAGTCGTTAGTACTGTCGCCTCACAGCAAGAAGGTCACTGGTTCGAGTCCTGACTGGGCCTGTTGGCATTTCTTTGCACGTTCTCCCCGTGTTTGCATGGGTGCTCCAGTTTGCATGGGTTGCTCACAGTCCAAAGACTGCGCTATAGGTGAATTGAAAGAACTAAATCGACCGTAGTGTGAATGAGTGTGTATGGATGTTTTACATTACTGACTTGCAGCTGGAAGGACATCCGCTGCGTAAAACGTATGCTGAATGAGTTGGCGGTTCATTCCACTGTTGTGACCCCTGATGAATAATGGGACTTAGCCAAAGGAAAATAAATGAATATTCTGAATCTGCTAATAAAAGCATCATTCCTAGGTGTTTAAATTTGAGAGAAAGACTTGTTAGAGTTTATTCTTCGTTAGTTTGAAGATTAAGAAGAAAGTTTTTTTTTTTTTTTAGTTCTGAGGCTAGCACATTGCAGAAGAGTAGCACTCATGCTTTAGGTATTGGCATTTTATTATCAGCATTAATGTTTGACGCTTTAAAGAGCCATAGCTGTGCTAGCTAGGCATGGGACGATAACCATTTTCAAGGTATACCGTGGTTTGGAAAAGTCAAGGTTTTAAAACCGATCAAATTCTCTGATATATCGTATTTTAAGGTCAACAGTATCTCCAGCTAAAAAGAAATCCAGAGATGCCGTTTTAAATTGTAAAAAAATCGGTGTTTTAGAAACTAATGAAGACAGTAGAAGTCAATGATTGATTTGAATTATTCAGAGAAATATTTTAAATGTTTCTTAATATAAGATATATTGTGTTCAAAGTGGGAAAGGTTTGACTTTTTTCACCCAGACATTTAAAAAGAACATATTTTAGAACAGCAATCGCAATACTGTGAAACCGTGATATTTTTATCCAAGGTTATCATACGGTCAGAATCTTATACCGGCCTAGTGCTAACTAGCTCTGAGATCACTTAAGCATTTTAAAAGTAGATTTGCTCTTGGGTTCAATTAACTTAAAACAAAGTGAAAACACATTTCAAGTGGAAATGTGTGTTAATTAAACCAAATGCTCTTTGTAACTAGTAGGGTTTATTTAATTTATCTAAAACAATGTTCCCTCTTTTAAAACAAGAACGTGTTTACATGGACATCAGTAATCAAATTATTTGTCTTAATCTGAATAAGACAATAATGTGATTAAGGTGTTTACATGAGTTGCTTTTTGAAAGTTCCTTTCATGATCCAATTTTACAAGTTATAGCGCATAATTCGATTAACCCTTTCAGGCTCAAATTAAATTCTAGAAACAGGCAAAGTCTATGCTTTTAACTGTTGCAAATCAGCAACGCCTGCCTTGAGAGGGTTAACATTTCCTCTGGAGTTTCGTGTAATTTCGGGTGTTTCATTTTTAATTTGTCAACTTTAACTTCAGTTTGGCATTTTCACTTTCATTCAGGAACATTTCATGCATGCCCCCCATGACAAACGAGATATTGGATGCGAGTATGAACTGCTGGAGGAGTGTTGTTTTAATGGAATTTGATACCACACGCTGTATGGAAAAAAACTCTGCATTTCACGATACAGGTGTCTGTGGTCCTTCACTGAGTTGGTAGGTGAAGAGAATAGTGTCAAGTATGGGTCTCAAAATGTGGCAAAAATCCTACATGACGGTAATAGTTTGATAGCATTGTTTACATATCTGTACTGCTCTTCAATGTGACTAAACTCAGCATACTCCACATCCTTATTCAATTTCTGTTTAGTTCGATTATGACTTCGTTTGGATTAAGGAAATCAAAACTCGCTGATTACATGGTAGTCTCTTAATTAGAGTACTGTCTTAATCATAATAAAATCAGAGTATTGGTGTCCATTTAACTTTTACTTAATTTAGGAGTGGCGCAGTAGGTAGTGCTGTCGCTTCACAGCAAGAAGGTCGCATGTTCGAACCTCGGCTCAGTTGGTGTTTCTGTGTGGAGTTTGCATGTTCTCCCTGCCTTCACGTGGGTTTCCTCCGGGTGCTACGGTTTCCCCCACAGTCCAAAGACATGCGGTACAGGTGAATTTAGGAGTGTTAAGTTGAACCTCAAGTAGATTTTACATGATATTGACAAGTTATATGTATCTGATTTAAGATTTAGATCATTTGTTCGTGCAAATTGTTACAATGATTTTTTTAGTCTTAGAGTTATTTTTTTTTGTGTGGTCTGTTACACCATTTTATGTATTTTATTACTTTTATTTTAGACTAGATGATAAAACTATAGCTGAAATCAAATATATAATGTTACGTAATTACATTTTTCATAATTCTAAAATAATTAAATCACTATTACATAAATGTTTTAATTAAATTTTTTAGTGATTTTGATAAAATCATATAAATAAATTAGAAATATTTCCTTGGCAAATGAAATTAAATGTGCTTAAAGTATTAATTTTTTGTTTTTGTTGTTTTTCAGGTAAAATGGTTTTAGCTTTAACTCTACATGGCCTGATCACAACAATACAGTGTTTTAATTGGTTTTCTAAATGTACACTGCAATACAAATACATTCTTTCTTAGACGTTAGGTCTTATTTATTTAAATATCTAAAAGTCATTAAATCAAGAAGCATTTAGTTGATAGTAGTAAAAAAGCTGTCTTGTTTAAAAAAAAAAAAAAGTCAAAATCAAGTGAGTCTTAAAAAAAAAAAACCTTCAAACATGTTTAAACTCTCTTAATTTTAAATTGTGTTTTTTTCTCCAGAAAACAAGACAATGAGTTTTACTAGTCTAAGAAATCCTTCTTTTATTTAAGATTACTTTGATTTATGGAATTGAAACAAGACAAATTCTTAAAAATAATTTCTGCTGTGTATTTTTTATATTTCTGTTACATTAACCGCTGATGTTATGTTGTTCATTATTTATTATTCTTTTTCATTATTATTATATAGTGTTTGTCTTTTTTATATTTTAGTTTAGTTTTGAATGAAACTAAATTATTATATATATATTAATTATATTAATTATATTATTATTATAAATTAATTATTAGTTATATTAATACTAAGTTTTAAGTTAACATTAATTTCATTTTTTCATCTCAAATAACTCTAATAACCCTACAATATGGTAGAAAAGATCAAAATGCTACTGGTACTTCAATGTGACTGAGATAAAGGTCACACTTCCTGTTTTCAATTAATGTAGTGTTACTATACATTACAATTCCCTAGACATTTTGACCAGTCAGTTTCTATTTTCAGGATTGCAGTCATTGAGAATGACCAAAAAGAAAACAATCACATTATTATTTATAAATTGATTCATTTTAATCAACTGTATAGATAATAAAAATCACATTTGAAAGATTTTCCATAATAATCCAGCATGTTTAATAGTCACGATTGAGTGTAATTTAACACACAATCTACTGTATTTCAAGCTGGGAAGTGATAAACATGAGCTAGACGTAACACCAGCTATACTGTACACAGCTCAGTAATGCCATCTACTGGTAAAAATAATCAGACGTTCGCTTAATTTACTGCATGAAAACTTCAGTTTGACAAACCACATGAAATATATGAAAAATACATGTGTGCTGATTCAGTGACAGGCAGAGAAAAATGAAGAACGAATGAAATGCTGCATTATAGAAAGTTTTTGTTTAAGAAGTGGGCCAGAGCATGTTTATTTTATGTCTTCCAGCTAAAAAAAGAAAGAAAAAAATCCATGTTTTATGTTCTAATTAATTAGCTAAGGATACAGCAGTGGCACTTCAGTCAATGTAGAAGATCTCGCCGTTACACGACTGTGTTGCGTATCGATCCGATCTCATCAATCTGACACTCCACGACATCTCCTTTCTGAAAAACATCGTTAAAATCACTTCATTATACAATTATACAATACACTGACCTTCAATATAACAGCAATTATATTAGGGAATCAATAGAAAAAAATCTTAAAATAATTTCTGCCTCCTTAGGAGAAAGATTTCCACTATTCTCTTGGGAATTAATTCACTGGAAATTGGCTGTATTTTTAACAGAGAAAGAATCAATGCTCTTTAATGGGACAGAGATGGAATATACGTTTGTGTGTGTGTGTGTGTGTGTGTGTGTGTGTGTGTGTGTGTGTGTGTGTGTCTCACACACACAACTGGTCAAAAGTTTGTGCTTTTTGAAAAAGTCTTGCTCACCAAAAAAAAAACAAAAAAAAAGCATTAATATTCTAAAATATATTTACTATTTTAAATAACTGGAATTTGTTTATTTTTTATTTTATTTAAATGTAATTTAGCAGATTTTTTTATAGTATGGTTACTCCAGTCATATGATCATTCAGAAATGATTGCAATATTTGGATTCGCTTTTTAAGAAATGCTTATTTTTATTTATTCACGTCAAGTCAAGTTGAGCTTAATTGTCATTCTGCTACATGTGAGGACAAAGAGTGGACATAGAGCTACATAAATAAAAATTCATAAAAATGAACACAACACTGGACATAAGAGTAATTTTAAACCTATACATATCAAACATATCGGAGAGATAATCTAACTATTCTAACTTCTAGCTATATGCATATACTATACAATACCTGACAAATTCTTGTCATCTATTTAGAATTTAAGAACAGCAAATAACTTGACTTCTAGTTGTTCATTTGGTATCAAAAGTGGCTTATATGAAAGGCAAAGGCCTGTAGATTAGGCTTTTTTTTACCTAAATACAATATGATCATGCCTTGATTTTTAATTATTTAATTAGTACAGTAAGTCTGACTTTACTTAGACTAAGGTCTTGTTACTTAAAAATATTGTACAGTATAGAATATAAAATCATGGTGCAGTGGAAAAAGAATTATCGTGTATGACTCCCATGAGCTTGGAGCACTGCATCCATACATCTCTGCAATGACTCAAATAACTTATTAATAAAGCCATATGGAATGGCAAAGAAAGCGTTCTTGCAGGACTCCTGAGGAGTTTATCAAGATTCTTTATATTCATCTTACCCCAGAAAGGCTCAATAATGTTCATGTCTGGTGACTGGGCTGGCCAATCCTGGAGCACCTTGACCTTCTTTGCTTTGAGGAGCTTTAATGTGGAGGCTGAAGTATGGGGAGTGCTGTCCTGCTGAAGGATTTGCACTCTCCTGTGGTTTGTAATGTAAATGGCAGCACAAATGTCTTGATACCCCAGGCTTTTGATGTTGCCATCCACTTTGCAGATCTCTTGCACACCTCCATACTGAATGTAACCCCAAACCATGATTTTTACTTCACCAAACTTGACTGTTTATTATAAGAATCTTGGGTCCATGCAGGTTCCAATAGGTCTTCTGCAGTATTTGTGATGATTGGGATGCAGTTCACCAGATGACTCATCTGAAAAATCTGCCTTCTGCCACTTCTCCAAATGATCAACTAGAAGTCAAGTTGGTTTGTTGCTCTTACAACTGGGGTCGATGACAACACTTTTGTAAGGTGGTGTACATACTTAAATTGTACACATAACCTAATGCAGACTATACAATTACTTTTCTGTACGACAGAGCAATGTTGTGTAAAAGAGGTACTTTAGGGTTGAAGAAAACTTCAATGTTATTTGTGGTACATTCATGGGCAAACAGTTTTTTTTCATTGAGTCCTTGTAAGATGGAGATTAAGTAAGGTGTACAAAGCATTTAGAGAGAAGAGCGTTTCCTACAGGTGGTTTGTCTAATTTTAGACTTTTTTTCAAATAAAGTAACAATAAACACTATAAATTTAATCTGCCTCTTATTTATTTTGAATATTTATTTCATTTTTGGTAAATAATTTTATCTAAATTAATCTGAACAGCAAATCAGAAAATTAGAATTATTTCTGAAGGATCATGTGACTGGAATAAAATAGGCCTCCACGATATTGGAAAAGTCTGACATTGCGATATTTTGTTTTGCTGCGATTATATATTGCAATATGAATACAATTTCACCAAAATAGGTCTATTTGTGGAAAAAATATAATTTAGATGGGTTAGGTTGATTTTGTAATGGAATGAATCATGTACAAAATGGTATTAAAAATGTTCTTAAAAACTTTCTTGAAATGCTTTTAGAACGCATACAAATGATAAAGGCCCATTCCCATTTCTATTTTTGTACCTATACCCCTTCCCCTTGGCCCTTGAAACCAAGTGTGAAGGGAAAGGGCTTCAAAATTTACCCCTAAGAATTGGGACAGCACTACAGCACCTGCACACATCATCATATGTCATCGCGATCTCATGCTTCATATGAGATCAGACGATCGAGACTGCTGTAGTGATTCCAGTTGTGTTATTTTTTGGTATTTATCTTCAGGAAATCACTGAAGGCATATATTACGTTATCATGTCGATATAATGTGGCATACTGTGACTATACTGTGTATTTACACAGTGGCAATATTTATCAATGTAAACACAACAACATTAACGTTATAGCAGACGCTGTAAAGAGCTCATTCTAGCCACTAGACTTTTCTGACAGGGTATCCCATGTGTCAGATGTGAATGTAGCTTGTGGGACTACTATACGGGAGTTCTTATCATGGATTATAGATAGCGAAATTTAGCAGTTTTAGCAGAGGTTTTTTAAGCATGACTGTAAAACACAAACGTGGTTATGATAATGTATTAAAACATATGCTTGTTGGTCGTAAACATTCGTAATAATGGCAAAAAAATACCCATTTTACCCCTTCACGTGAACGCGCAAAACTAGGAGTAGGGGTAATAGGAAGGGCTAAGGGGTAGAATTGGGATTGGGCCAAAGTTTCACTCTGTTATGGTTATACAATGACTTCATAAACCTCATGTATTCTAAATACATGTGACTATATAACACACACATTGAGATCTCGATGGTGAATTAAATAAAGTATTAAATAAAATGTTTAAATATATTCAAATAGAAATCAGATATTTTAAATGGTACAAAGTTTTATTTATTGTTTTTTTAGCTGTTCAAATAATGGCTAATCAAATAAATGCAGGCTTGGTGATCAGATGTGACTACATTAAAATAAAAAACTAAAATCTTTTGACAGTGTTATTTAGTGTTTGTGAGAGAGATACTAAATGCTCTGTTAACAGCTTCACTGGTGAAAAAACAATGCGCTGTTACCCAGTGGAGACTTTATTTTAGTGTGCACGTGCAAATCCCAAAAGAGCAGACAAAATTGTGTTGTGTTAGTTTATTTTAAGTTACTCATACGAGTCAAAAGGCAACAGTTTCTAAAGGAATGAACACATCTCGGTGTGTAAATGGCATATATAATCACCCAGGATTAATGCTGGTCATTTTGTTACAAGCTGATATTTAGTTTGAATGACGTGGTAGCTGCTGTTCCCTTGGGTATTTTGTTGAATAAATATCAGTGTTTACATGAATGACAATCATTAATGTTACGAGTTGCTTCCAAACTCATCTAAAACTAGCCCAAAGATTGATAACACTACAGACAAGTCATAACTAGAATGCTACAAGTAAGAGATGATAATCCTTCATTGTTTACCTGCTCTTTTGTCTATGATGGTATTTTTGTCTCAGCTCAACGCTTAGTGTCTTCAAATTTGAGTGGTTCATTCTCATGACACTGACAGTCACATATAATCTTGACCAATGCACACAGTCTGAGCCAGAGACACATGATTAGTTCACCTTTAGAATCTTTGGGTTTTTGAGTCGTTCGTTCATCACGTGACAGGCTGAACAGCATGTAAAGAGTAATGACTCGAGAGATGAACGGATCAAATGTTTTTACGGCTCTAAATGCATATAATTGGATGAACAAATGATTTAAAAGACTTGAAAAATTAAAGAAACCACCTGCACAAATGTGCGGATGAATGAATCCCTCCCTGAACGGACTCCTCATCCCTGAGTCACATTTAAGATTCAATCAAAATGAACGAATCATTTAAGAACAACCCACTACCATCATGTCTAAAACCGCATGGAAAACAGAAAGTACACCGATTCCTTCACCGGAATAGAATTAGGATTGGGCCTTAGTGGCAGAGCTAAAACTCAGCAGGACGGGTCATTGGCCCATGAACCCTTCCTGCTTGTTGTTGAACTAATTCTTAACTGCAGAGGCAATCCAATCACAACTTAACATTAAAACAGCCGTCATAATATTATTTATTCATTTTTAATATTATTTATTGGACCTTTTTGGGTAGCTATAAAATTAAACAAATGTAAAACAGGATGTACGTTAGGACCATTGTTATCATTTACATGCCTCAAAATGATCTTTTGTACTGAAATAGACATATTTACCTCCCCATATATTGTTCCTGGCTAAAATGTCATGTGAAATGATATTCAGACTCACACAGGTAGCATTCAACAATGAATAAGCACATAATCAGCGCTCAATGTTATCGTTGGCATAAGTATTTTATGCAAAAATAGAAATTTTGCATGTTGCTGTCATGGATCATTAGGACAAAAACAGCTTTTTACATGAATAAGATCAATTTTATTGCCATGGCACATGTTGTTAGGAAATGCTGCATTTTTTTTTTCATTTATTTCTTGCAATAATGATGAATTTAGAACTCAAAACTGCAGAACAAAGGTACTCAAGGTACACACTTGATTCTCATATTTTCTTAGAAGTTTAATGTTATTGTAATTAGGCATGGGACGATAACCGTTCTCAAGGTATACCGCGGTTTGGAAAAGTCAAGGTTTTAAAACGGCGTAGAGTGCTGAAGTTTGCCCTGCATGCTTGCGTTTTTCAAAGGAAATTTCTTTGGTGCGTCAATCTTCATTCATTCATTCATTTTCTTGTCGGCTTAGTCCCTTTATTAATCCGGGGTCGCCACAGCGGAATGAACCGCTAACTTATCCAGCAAGTTTTTACGCAGCGGATGCCCTCCAGCCACAACCCATCTCTGGGACATTCACACACACACACACACACACTCATAAACTACGGACAATTTAGCTTATCCAATTCACCTGAACTGCATGTCTTTGGACTGTGAGGGAAACAGAAGCACCCGGAGGAAATCCACGCGAAGGCAGGGAGAACATGCAAACTCCACAAAGAAACGCCAACTGAGCCGAGGTTCGAACCAGCAACTCAGCGACCTTCTTGCTGTGAGGTGACAGCACTACCTACTGCGCCACTGCCTCGCCCTGCGTCAATCTTTTCAATGCTATTATTCAAAAAGGTAATGATTCGGTTTTAAAACGGTCAAAATTTAATGCAATACCAATACTAAGGTATGTGTAGGATTTTCTATTTACTTTTTTTTTTTTTTAGGACTACAGTATCTCCTGCAGAAAAGATGCTGTTTTAAATTGGTTTTAAAATAAATGAAGACAGCAGAAGTCAATGATTCATTTGAATTATTCAGCCTGACATGTTTACTGCTCAAATATGTTTCTTAAAATAAAACATACTGTTTAAAAGGGGAAAAGGTTTTTGTTTTTAACCCAGACATTTAAAAAGAATATATTTTAGGGCAGTAATCGCAATACCGTAAAACCGTGATATTTTTATTCAAGGTTATCATACCGTCAGAATCTTAAACCTGTCACGCTGGTAGACAAGGATGGTTATCGTTTATCAGTTTTACAGCATGTGAACGAGCCACGGGTGTGTCAGAATTGTGCAGAACAAAATGACATTCATGATACAATTCTGAGGGAAAATAAGGTAAATCTTGGAATTGCAACTGCAAGAGAAGCAACTGATAAAAATACGCTTCCATAATTGCAATATTATTGTCATTTTGTGTAATATTTCTTGTGCATTTATTAATTTCAGTTAACTCTTGTCTCTTTTTTGTAGTTTTATTATCCTACACTGTAAACTGAAATGACTACAAATGTTTTTGTTTCTTTGATTTATTTTAATAAGTTAATCACGTTTCAACTAGTTAAACTTAATATTTATAGTCTGATAGATATTAGTTGATGACTAGAAAAGTTCATTTGATTCAACAACCAAAAATTAAGGCAGCAAGACGTTTTTACACTGTAGAAAAGACCGTTAGACAATGAAGAATCATTCCCCATTAAGAATGTTTCTTGTTAAAGAGTATAATCCACTACAAGCTGAAAGAACAGCTGATGTAGTAGAACAATAAGTCAGTAATTACATCTTTGCAGCATTTTGTTCTTCCTCTAATTCCCTTCGCAAATCAACTTGAATGAACGTCAGAACGCCGATGCTAATTAGAAAGCTTAAATGCTGAACCCGGCGCCTCTCTGCTTTGATTGTGTGTGTGTAACCTGACATGACGTCAGTATCAATGAGGTCGTTGCAGCTGCTGTTGTGTGTTTCAGCTGTTCTCATTGTGTCAGTGTGTCTTTATTGGCGCAGCTAAACAAAGGTTTGAGGAAAGGCTGTAAACGGGTGTTAACAGGCTGCCAGGTGCAGTGATTGTGGGTTGTGACGCTAAAGCCAGTAATGTTGAAATATACATCGATTTTCCTATAGAAGGGCTCACCTTTAGAAACACAGGTGGATTTCTGAACACTCCCACACCTGGAGGGGTTCCGGTCAAAAACACATCACCGGGATAAAGAGTCACAAACCTGCAGGAAAACATCAAATTAAGCCACACAAAATATATAAGATGTTTTTAGTGGAGGATATTCGTAAAAATTATGTAATAAAAATATATAATAATCAGTGTTGGGGAGTAACGCTTAACAAGTAACACGATATACATTATAATTAGGGCTTGACGTTAACTTTTTTGATCACCAGCCACTATGGCTAGTAGTTTTCGTCGCTACTAGCCACTCGCCATTTTCAGTTCACATTTCTAATAAATTATATATGCAGAAATTTGACTTTGGCATGCAAAAATTACTTAATTTCCGATTTGTTATGTTCACATGCTGCCTCGTTTATTTAAGTCTTTTGCGTGTTGTGTATGAGCTTGCTCAATGAGCATAAGCAAAAGGGTTGTGCTTTCAAAATGCCACATTACACTAACGCCCCATTCACACGGGGCTTCAGCGTCAACGCTTGACTGAAGGCGTGTCTGGAGTTGGGGCTAACGCGATCATCATAGCAGCGTCAGCCAATGAAATTCAATCAGCAATAGGCCACTGTCTAGCTGGTGTATTTGCATACAGTGATGTGATTGGCTGTCGCTTATGTCGGTGGTCCCAACTTCCTCTGAAGCGGCGCCGACAGATCCACAATGCAGTTCGGCAATGCCTGACGTTACCCATTCAAAGTGAATGGGGCGTTAGTTTTATTTCCCATGACTTTTAAGGGATCAACACTAAGGATTTACCTAATTTTTCTCTGACCACACCAAATTAATTATTTCCTTGCCACAAATTTTAAACATGTTATTAAAAAAATAATTGACATACAGTTGAAGTCGGAATTATTATCCCCCCTGTTTATTATTTCCCCAATTTCTGTTTAACAGAGAGGGTTAGGACTTTTTCAACATATTTCTAAACAAAAGAAAGAAAGAAAAACCCAAAAGTAATATAACGCATTACTATTTATAAATTTTATAAAAATATTTTTTCACTTTTTGGGGAGTGACTCAATATTGACTTGCATTACATACATTAGCTTTCCCCAACACATTATAATAATAATAATAATAGATTTTATATATAATAATCAAATTTAAAAGATAATCATTTAATTTATTAATTTAAAAAAAAAATATTTAAAACACAGGTGAAAATGTTTATTCTGCATGACATTTCTTGTAAAAAGGAAACTATTGTAAGATGGATGGATAGAGCATTCAAAAGCAGTGATTTTGCTTACTGTGAGACCCAGGCCACCACCTTCTCCGTCTGGAAGATCATTTGATTGGTGTTGCTTTCCTGAACTGTGGCTCCGTTCACGAAACAGCGAATGCCCAGCTTATGAACATCTGTTTAACAAACAACATTGACGTGATTACTTTCACAAGTATTAATTTAAAAACTGGGAACTGCTCGCCCACTGTTTTCTTGAAAACTATGTATTCAGACATACATACCGTTTTTCAAATACTATATATTAGGGAGGTATGTGATTTTGATGTAACATAACTAATCAGAAATTAAAAATGAACAAAAATTAAAAAATTTTAAGAAATTTTTTTAAGAAATTAAAAACTATCAATTAGTACCTGTATTAAGTACAACCTCAATCCCCATCAGGGCATCATTGTTTCCATAAGAGAGTTTTGCTTGTGCAATCCTAAATAAATAACGTAATACAACGCCAGTAGCTCCTCCCCTTCCGCTACGAAAGCAAAGCTGTGGCCATTGAGTGCATGAAGTGCTCGACGTTCCACACTTCATTTTATTGTTTGTAAAAATACATCGGGATATTTAAAGGGCACTTTTTAATATCATTTTCAGTGTGAATGTGCTACTTGCAGTTTTTATGCTACAAAATGGCGTAGAAAAGTGCGCAAGTATGCTATGTGATGACATCTGTCAGCAGGGGGCGTAGCACGTGAGGGGTAAAGGATGACAGAGTGCGTAGGGCCCTGGAAACGTAGAGGTCCATCGACTGGTAACGCCCCTGGATGTAAGTGTCCAATGATTAATTTTGATATGTTTTGGACACAGAATGATATCTAAGGGTGCTTTCACACATGGACTTTTGTTTTGGAACCTGTCTCCTTTGCCCAGTTAGCGCAGTACGTTTAGCATATGTGAATCCAGCAATCGCGCTCGGATCCGTGCCAAATCAATCAGTCCGAGATCGCCTGAATGAGGTGGTCTTGGCTTGATTGAAACAAACTCGGGAGCAGATCGATTGTAGTGAGAAAACAATACGATCCAAGCCCGGCTATATCACAGTGTATTATGGATATGTCATAGACATATATTCAGCTATATGAAGAGAGAATTATGAGTAGAGCCGGATCTCATTCCTACTGGTAAATGTGTGTTTCATGTAAAAGCCTATAATGCATAAGCCAACTGCTATGTATGACAAAGTCTTACCTGTGATTTACACTTGCTGACGATGTCTGTGGGTGTCAATATTCAAAATGAAAGCAGCTTTTCGCTTATGATTTCTTTATTGCTCATCATTATAAATTAAAATAAAGACACATGAGAGCTGAGCGGGACTCTAATCAATATAAACCGTGACACTCTGACTTGTGTGAGGAGAGTTTACGCGCACGTTACTTGTTTTAGCTCTTTTGGTCCGTTTAGAAACTTTGCCGTGTGAAAGCAAACCACACTAAGAACAAGGAGCAACATTGTAACAGTTTTAATCCACGTTTAATGGAACAAATGAATCGATTCACAGGTGTGAAAGCACCCTGACTTGTTGAGGAGCACTCAAGTGGACTGAAATATTTCTTGGTGGGATCTATCAAAGATCTGAAAGTCTGAATTGTGTTCTGAAGTGTCTGAGTGGCCATGTTGGTATTCCCTACTGAAACACAGCTTCATATGTAACACAATGTCCACCAAAACCTGTTCACTGGTACAGTACAAGCTGAATTATTTAGTTAAGTGGAATTTATTTATTTTATTTTTTTAAAGAAAGACTAGTGCCTATTTAAATAAAAATATATACAGTTGAAGTGAGAATTATTAGTCCTCCTGAATGATTAGCCCCCCTGTATATTTTTCTCCAATATCAACAGAAAGACAAAGTTTTAGCTACTAATTCATATTAACCAGTTTATTTTATCTTTGCCATGATGACAGTACAGTTAAAGTCAGAATTATTAGCCACTCTGAATTATTTACACCCTGTTTATTTTTTCCCCAATTTCTGTTTAACGGAGAGAAGATTTTTTTCAACACATTTCTAAACATAATAGTTTTAATAACTCATCTCTAATAACTGATTTATTTTATCTTTGCCATGATGACAGTAAATAATATTTGACTAGATATTTTTCAAGACCCTTCTATACAGCTTAAAGTGACATTTAAAGGCTTAAGTAGGTTAATTAGGTTAACTAGGCAGGTTAGGGTAATTAGGCAAGTTATTGTATAATGATGGTTTGTTCTATAGACTATCAAAAAAATATAGCTTAAAGGGGCTAATCATTTTGACCTTAAAATGGTTCATAAAAAAATAAAAACTGCTTTTATTCTAGCTGAAATAAAGCAAACAAGACTTTCTCTACAAGAAAAAATATTATCAGACATACTCTGAACATTTCCTTGCTCTGTTAAAAAGAAAAAGAAAAAAAATTAATTAAAGCTAATCATTCTGATTCAACTGTATACTCCCACGAGCCCTTCGGGCAGGTCGAGATAGATTTAGTTATTATATTATTATTATAGATCAGTTATTATGTCTGTCGTACTATTGTTACACTTTCATTTCTGTTTTTGATTTAAGTACCTTTCAGAGAATCAGTAGTAACCAGCGCTGGGCCGAGCGGACAAAACGTGTCAAATGTTTTTCCCAGCAGCCACTGCTTTCCGTTACGCTTCATCTGCCAATCACGAGCACTCACATCATTCGCTACAGTGAAACCTGCAATATAGGATAGGGCTTCTTCTTCCTGAGACAAACAGACACGTAGATATGACAGACATTAGGTTGAGCCATATATTTATCTCATCAAGAATCAGGCTTGTAGCCGGCCTGCTTAAAGTGGTGGTGATTTTTTGCAGTTATTCGCCTCATTTTCTATTACATTATTAGGTTCAAATACTCCATTTAGTGACATTTTTAACACTATTTTAGCTGGATTAGCTTGTTGGATGGTCAATTTTTAATGTACCGAAAATATTTCCTAAAGAACTACAACTTGTTTTTAAAATACAAAGATATTATATTATATATCATTAGAAAAAATGTAGCCTGTTGTCATTTTTTAGACAAACACCAAACTGGCCAGCACTTTCAGCTTTCCTCAGTCAGATTTTGGCCATTTGAATAAAAAACAATTAAAACATAATGAATCATGAACATTTTAAAAATTAATGGATAACAACAGCCTGATTAGTTTTAAAATTAACTTTAATGTGGGACGATTTTTGCTGCTTCAGACCTTTTCATTGGTCAATTGTTTCTCACAAGACTAACAATAAAAGTTAGGCTACTTGTAAAATATTTTGTGTGGTCTTAAAACCTTCAATGGATTATTTCGACAATTTATGATGGCATAGTAGTCAAAATAGAACAACTGAGAAAATAGTGGCAAAAATTTTGGACCAATGGCAAATTCTGAACATTTGTCAGTGGGGGACAGGTCTTTCAGCCTACAAAATATAATTCTCAAAAAGATTGTTATGAGCACATGCATTATTATAACAGCTAAAATCTTAATCGATTTCACCCAGTTACTTACAAATAGAGTATGATGGGTAACAAAATTGTGATTTATTATTGGAGAAAATCTATAAAAATAAAAGAGACAAAAATAGTATGTACATTTGAACAGAAATTGAATTTGACTGCATTATACGAGTATGGCTGAAAGGAAAGAAAGGAAATTGTAATCTTTTAAACCATTTTAGATAATATTGTTTCATGAATAATTTGAAGGTATTTACCATTCTGTGTACAATAGAAGTGCACAAATATAAGATCAGAGCTAATCTTTTTAAATCCAAGTGTGTTGTAATAGTGGTGCATGTAATATTTAATGCAATATAAATGTATGTAATATAAAATAACGTGTAATATTTAATCTAGTAACCCTGAAATATCCAATTAACTGAACAATTCCATTTTAAGATATATTTGTCAACAAATCACTCTGTTACCTTTATATGCTTCCCTTTCCGGCCAATCACAAAGGCGAGTTCCACCTCCCAGTCCACTTCCTGTAAATGATGAGCCATCACAACATGTGAAACAATTCACAAAAGTTTTTCAGTTGGACATGACTAACAACTATAAAATATGTGAAGAATTTCATATGTTAATATGAGAGTAAGTTATTCTCATGTGTTGTTGAATTAAAGTGACACCGGTTTATTTTGACCCGTTTACACCTGCTATGAAGATGTGTTTTAGTCAGTCAGATCACAGGTATACAATTGACCTTATTCTTCAAAGCGGAAGTGCGCTCGTTTTTGCGATTGTTTTAGAACTTCCGATTCAGTTGCCTAAGGGAGAAATGACTGTGCATAATAAACGGTCAAACTACTTGCTCTACAAACAAGTGTTTGCATGATCATACAGATAAAAAATAAGAAAATATTAATTTGCAACATCAAGCAGCAGAACAAGCAGAACATCTAAAAATAAATGGAAGGGAATGAGACCGAAAGTCTCGAGCCAAAAAGAGTCAAATGGCTACGCCCGCTCGTACGTGAAGAATAATGTGAACAGAGACACATTTTACTTTACAACTGCTATGTTTACACCTCAGACTCAACTTTATTATTCCATGTAGAGAAACTAAAATTGTTGCAACAAGTTACCATAACACAGTCAAAGTTCCATGTTCACATTAACAAAACATTACCACACAACATACAGCATATTTTAGGTGCATCTCCCGCCCTGCATGCTGGACTCTATTACACTGACCTCTATCCCTCTGACCAATTGGCCACCATTATAAAAGAATTTCTAATTCTATTTGTCTTGCAAATACGTAATCTAAAACAACATCCTGATGGCAGTGGCTGAAACACAGAGTACAACGGGTGATCCGGCGTGCATAAGATACCCTGAGCTCTCTTTAACACATTCATTCATTTCTTCTTCGGCTTTGTCCCTTTAATAATCTGTGGTCTCCACAGCGGAATGAACCACCAACTTATCCAGCATATGTTTTATGCAGGGAATGCCCTTCCACCTGCAACCCATCTCTGCGAAACTCTTTAAAACATAATTACAGTAAATTACCATTGGGCCAATTTAGTTTAAACTGATGATCTTGCCTGCCACCTTCACAAGGCCACTCAACTTGTTCTTATTTGACAGACACAGATTACCATACCAAGCTACAATGCAGAAAGATAAAATGAATTCAATAAATTGTTCATAAAACAGTGTCATCATAGAGGTACAACCAAAAAGTTTTCTCTGAACAAATCAGTCTTTCTTGAACTTTTTTATAGACAAAGTCTATAAACGACCCCTAAGTCGATAACGACCTCTAGGTATGTATGTGTCAACAATTTCAATGTCCAAACCTTTAATATTTGTTATGATGGGGGTAGGACATTGGGTTCGTTCTTCGTACCTCACTTAAATGATCTAAGATGATTTGGCAGATCCTGGATCTTTACATCTTGATAACTGATCTGTCACTAATTTGGTTCTTCAAACAAGTTCGCGAATCAGATTAGAATGTCTGGATAAACTGATCTGAGATCGCTGCGTGTGTTGTGAAGGACTGATCTATCGATCCTTGAAATCATGATCAGCAATGCAACGATTGGCTGACGTCACAGCAGCGTAATGACATCATCTGATTAATATTCAATTATCCATGTGAGCAAAATTACATCAAATTAGCAGTAAACGGCTTGTTAAATATGACACGCAATAACCTTCCACATTTGTCGTGAGCTGCAGGCTTTACACTTTCATGTGTCAAGTGTATTCATCATGTATTTCAATGCATATCAACGTATTTAGTTCTACATTTAGAAAAGATTTTCTTTATTATAGTAGCCGTTTTTTAATCGGTGTAAAGAATAACTGGTTGTTTACAAAAGCATTTTGATATTGGTAAAGGCGTCTGCAACTTTTGTGAAGCATCAAATCACCGGCATATCAACTGTCAAAACATGTTTATGACTGCATATGTATTATTGCTTTAAAAAAAAGAGTCACATATTGTGCATTTCTATTATACACAATTTGTACTAAAGCGATTTTAGATAGAAGTTTTCTCTTTGCACCACCAAGTGGAAGTCTTTGTACTTTCATTTCGAGGGTGCAGATTGCATAAGTTTTATTAATATGTATCATTTTATTTATTTTATTAATGACTACAACTATATATATATATATATATATATATAGTTAAAAATATGTACCATTTTCCCAAGTGTATATAACTACTACTGTAAGAAAATATTAGAATTCGGAACATACTTTCTGTATTATCTTTGCTTGAACTGAGCCGATCTAATCCTGTTTATATGAATTGAACCTGCTCCCGATTAGGTTTGACCTAGCAGAACTGTTGCTATGACAACAACTCTCGGATCAGCTTAGAAGAATGAAACGATCCTGGATCGTGTCAAATCGTCAATATCCAAATCCAGCTAACTGAGTAATCCACGTACGAAGAACGGACCCCTGGTGATAGGTAGGAATCTATCACCATGTCTTTACTTTTATTTACATTCAACTGGAGAGGAAATCTAGCACACCAGGAAGTAAATTCTTCCACAACAGG
Organism: Danio rerio; assembly: GCF_052040795.2. NCBI lineage: Eukaryota > Metazoa > Chordata > Actinopteri > Cypriniformes > Danionidae > Danio > Danio rerio. The sequence goes on from NC_141028.1 coordinate 46,896,805, forward strand.
ACCATGACCCAATTCCTGATCGTGGAAAAGACTCACAATGACTGAATCATCAGCATATTTAATAATATGACAGTTTCCATACATACTCTGATAATCATTAGTTTACATGATGAATAGAAGAGTTCAATACAAAAGACCAATACTGAAAGTAAGAAAAAAGCACAGTTGGCACCGTTTAATGGTCTTTTGTGGATGTTTGAATAAATTTGACCTCAAGAGTGGTAAAAAAAAAAAGCAATCTGATCTAATGCAATGCATTTTTAATTGGACCTGACAGAACAGTACAAAATCAAACAAAAAAAAAGTCAGTTCATGACTCATTTTAGAGATAGTTCTCCGAAAACTGAAAAGTCTTGTCATTTATTCATCCTTCACGTCTCACAAACTTATCTGAGTTTCTTTTTCTGTTAAACACAAAAGACATTTTGAAAAATATTGGAAACCTGTAACCATTGACTTCCATATTTATTCTTCCTACTATGAGTGTCAACAGATACAGGTTTCTAAACATCTTCTTTTGTGTTAAACAGAAAAGAAATAACCTCACAAAGGTTTGGAACGACTTGATGGTACATAAATAATGAGTATATTTGAATTTTTGGGGTGGACTGTCTCTTTAAGCCGCAGAGCTCACCTGACTCTCGTCTGGCAGAATGATGTCATCATTAGGGCCGGTGATGGAGCAGGGGAACTTGCTGAATATGATGGGCTCTTTAGGAATGGGGGCGTTTTGCTCTAGACAGTGGTCTTTGTAATTCATACCAACACAGACCACTTTCTCTGGATTGGTCACTGGAGAGAGCAGTCTGATGTCTGACCGCGGCAGCACATTCTGACCACTGGACAAAGCCCTGGGACACAGAGAAGCAGATAACATTAATTAATAAAGTCCTTATTTACTATGTACTAGGACAGAAAGTAAGTACAATGAGATAATAAATAAGGTTAGGGATTAGTTTGGTGATGGGTAAGTTAAAGGTTGGGTTATGTATAGATGTATAATAGTGTAATTATACATGTATTTACAACCAGATCAAAAAAAAAATGTGTACAATGTAAAAACATGTATATTTATAATAAGTGTCTTGTACTAAATTATTTATTTAAATGTGAATACCTAGTAATTAAGGTAACTTTAAAACTATCATTAATAATATCGTTAATAAGACCATTAATAATATTTTATTACATTCATATAGTGCTTTTCTGGGCTAATAATGAGCTTTTATTCCAGTTTATTCAGAACTAAAAGAAATAATACTTTCCACAGAACAAAGAATATTGTAGGAAATACTGTGAAAATGTGCTTGGTCTGTTAAACATTGCTTTTGGAAATATTTGAAAAAGAATTTTTAAAAAAATTCACAGGAGGGCTAATCATTTTGGCTTCAAGTGTACTCTTACCTATACATACGGCATTGAACATCCACAGTAATTTGTACATTTCGCTATTTTAATTAATGATTATTTTATATTAATTATATTTAACTCGTATACACAGAATCATCCTATGTAGACATATAAAGGTTTCATTATAAGATCAGAACTGTTGTTTCACCCTGACTGGATGCCTTCCAAAATAAAATGTTAAGCCCCCAAAATGAATATTAATTCAGAAATGAAACTTGATCAAAGTCAAGGTCACATTTTTTTTATAAGGTATCTTAAAACAGCATGGATGCTGACCAAAGGGCTTCACAGACTGATTAAAATACAAACGTACTAAGCAGAATCTTGACAAGTAATCTATGAAACAAATTAAAGTAGTAATAAAAAACATTTAAAAAGTCTATACAAAATAAAACAAAAATGTATGAGTAAGTCTGTGAGAAGAGGGTAGGTTTTAACTGATGCTTTAAAGATGCCTAATATAGGAGAAGCTCTAATCATTAAACAAAGTGTATTTTATACAATAAACCTTTTCTTTTTGATTTTAACTCAGATTGTGGGACATTAATTAAAGTAACAGCTGGGTTGAAGGTCTATGAGATCTCTGGGGAAAATAAAGACTTAACAGCTCAGAACTGTAGCAAGTCCATGTAAAGCTTCAAATATATCAATTAAAACCCTAATATCAACTCTACAATCAATTAATTCCTATTTATTTATCGTTTATTCTATTTACCCAAAATTAACTCTATTAGATTTCTTTTTTGTTGTAGCCAGGGAGGGTTTATGTGGGTAAGCCCACCGCCCACTGCTGAAGGTCCAGTATTTATAATTTGTTGTCCTGTACAGAAGCTCCCTTGTTCCATTCTGACTGTTATTTCATCACAAATTGTGGGGTTAGGGGGAGTTCAAAGAATGTTTTAGGACCCAGCGGAATTCTTTGCTGGTTTGTAGCTCTGGCTGAAGCTGCAATCACACTGCACAGGCATGGGCTGTGTCCAAAATTCAAATTGCATACTTCCATACTATATTGTACACTAAAAACAGTATGTGAGCCGAGTAGTATGTCCAAATTCATAGTATTTGTAAAATAGTATGCGAGAAGTACTCCGATGACCTAGTACTTCTGGTGGAATTTTGAAGTGCGCATCTCATGCATGCAACGCTAAACCATGATGCACCGTGAGAGAATTCATAAATGGAATACTGTATAGAATGTACATTTCGAGTAGTAAATTCAAATGCAGTGCCTACTGAGTAGTAGGCAATTTTGGATGCAGCCTAAAGCTGCGGACACACTAGAGATTGAGCATGCGAAATTCTGTCGTACAGCGCTGTCAAAAGGGGCAGGATTAAACAATATGATTAGACATTAAAAAAAGCAAGTGATTGGTCCATATTTTAATTTTTGTCCAGAGAGGTCATGTTTTGATCCTTGACTGGTCTCACGCAGTCAAGTGATGCGATTTCACAGGTCAGAGTTCACCGAGATTGAACTTTGCAACGCAGTGAACTGCAAAACTTGATGCACGATCTTGCATTTCCGATCTGACGCATTCACCTGGGTATGAATGGAAGTCTATGGGGAGAAAAGTCTAGTGTGACCGCAGCTTTACATTCATAATAGGGCTGCACGATTCTGGCTCAAATGTAAATCATGATTTCTTTTGCCTAAAATCAAGATCCCCATTTTTTCTCACGATTCTGTAGATGTAAAATAAAGGTTAATATGATTAGCCTATTATTATTGTTAATTCTCAAACATATGGTGAAACAATAATAATAATAATATTATTATTATAATAAATATTATTATTGTTATGTTTGAGACATGTGCTTGTCATCTGTTTTTGACAACATTATTAGACCATTATATTTCCATCATATATAGGCTAGGGTTGTTATACTGACACAGTAAACATTTATTTTCATGCACAACACTTTGTGTTCGCTATGAAAGGAAAAACATCAAATGCTTGTCGTAAACATAACTCTAAAATGCGATATGATCATTTTAATCATCTGCGCCCAGGTTTCACTTTCACTTCCTATAGTGCGGCTCATGGCTGCTGTCACTGTGAGAAAAAACACACACCTCCCGCATGGCCCTCAAATGATCGCTCTGTGCAACAAACTGAAAGTTTTTTACAACTTCATTACCTGTTATTCACAACCTATGCAGGTTCTGTTCACTAAAGTAGGCGTCATTTGCATCCACGCGCGCGTTCTCTGCATTAAACAAACAGTGCGTCAGCTCACGTGTGATTTCGCGTCCGTGATCACACCATTACATGAGATGTGAGAAATTATATTTCTGGGTAAATTATACCTTATAAATACACTATGTGACACTTTTAACGCCATTTAAAGGTGTCAATGTTGCTCTGAAGAATTCTGCCGCCGCCGTCTCTCCTGACCTTAAAAATATAATTGGCTGAATCGTAGAAAAAGCTGAATTAGGATCGTGTGTTGGGTCGAATCGAGATCGAGATTTTTTTTCGATTATTCGTGCAGCCCTATTGAAATCACATCATGTGACTACATGAGATCAATAGAAGATCAGACATAAACTTGGTACCGAAATTTTAAATATGGAGCAATCACTCACTTAATTTTTTGTAAGTATAATAATCTTGTTTAATCCCACACCTTATCGCAGCGCCGTGAGACAGAATTTTGCAAGCTCAAACTCTAGTGTGACTGCGCCTTTACACTATTTACCATCAAAGGCTACGTTTACACTGCAGGCAAATTATTCTCTATTTTCACCTGGGGATATTATTCTCTATTTTCACCTGGGGATACTCATCCCGAGGTCCTCAGATTATGCGGAGTCACTGATTGGATCCAAGACCAGCGACGTGATGATCCCAATGATTCCATATCCGGGACCAGGCCATATCCTGAGCTGCTGCTGCGCTGATGGTCGTGGGGAGTGGAGAACATGAGTCTGATTCCAGCGACGCTCTAGGGACAGACGAGTCTTCGCTGAGGCCATCTTCCAGCCTAAACCACGACGAATGAAGTTCTGCACAAGAGTCTGGTTCTCTCAAGGTTTTTTTTCTTCACTCCCATCAGGTGAAGTTTTTTTTTCCCTCTCCGCTGTCGCCACTGCCTCGCATGGTTCAGGATTGGTAGAGCTACGCATCAATGAATTTGCTCTTCAGTGTTTGAACTCTCAGTAATGATTAAATCACACTGAACTGAGCTAAACTGAACTGAACTGAACTTAAACACTAAAACCTGAACCACACTATTCCAGTTACTGAACCACACTGTTCCAGTTACTATGACCATTTATGTGAAGCTGCTTTGACACAATCTACATTGTAAAAGCGCTATACAAATAAAGCTGAATTGAATTGAATTGTGGCCTGAATCTAAATCTTTACGTGCGACTCATGTTTGTTTTTGTCATGACAGTGTAAGCATCCCAAACCACATAGAATCCGATCTTTTCAATTCTGATATCTGCCTCTTTCATATGCGGTAATAAATCAGAAACAGATTTGATGTTCTGCAATCTGACTGCAGTGTGAACGGTCATGTTGGAATTCTTGTGACTTTTACATCATGTCGATTGACACGTGTCATTATTCTGTCCTGGTTGGTGCTTTAAACTACTCCCCAGCGGTATTGCAGAATAGCACACAGGCAGGGCCGGAGTAAGCTGAACTGCTGGGGGGAGGGGGGGGGGGGGGTGATGGGAGCTGTCGCGGACGCCGCCCTCTCAATTCTACCGCCCTAGACGCAGATATAACTGAGGGCGCGGGTGGTGAGGGAAGTGTTGCGGACGCCGCCCTCTCTATTCTGCCGCCCAAGACGTGGATATAACTGAGGGTGCGGGTGGTGAGGGTAGTGTCGCGGATGCCGCCCTAGACGCGGATATAACTAAGGGCGCGGGTGGTGAGGGTAGTGTCGCGGACGCCGCCCTAGACGCGGATATAACTGAGGGCACGAGAGGTGAGGGTAGTGTCGGGGACGCCGCCCTCTCTATTCTAGGTCGCCTCTATGGACGCGCCAGCCCTGCACACAGGGGAAATACTTTACCCCCACAATTGAAGGTTGTTTATTTTGAATATTTTTTTTTTTTAATGACAGCTAGCTCTCGTTAACCAAACATTAAGCATTAACCTGTAATCAAAAAAGGATTGCTTAATAAAAATATCACTTTTTAAAGCCTAAAATGTTTTACCTCTTAGCACAGTCCATTCCCTTTGGCCCCAATTCCAGAAACTCCCTCATAGTGGAGGGCATGGAGGGGTCAAAAGCTTTCAGATCAACGATCCCCTGACCTTCATCCTGCTCCACCCCGACCCGCACAATCCCCTCAGCAACTTTATGGCAGAACTGGACAAGTCTCATCCTGCCGAAGCGTCGGACGGAGCCTGCGGAGAACACGGCATTGAGTCTCCTCAAAGTGAGCTGAGGGACAGCCAGAAATCTCATCTAATGAAGACAGAAGAAAACAGAGACAGACGGAAGAAAGGACATACAGCAGTGAAAGGCAGAAGTGGACACACATGCAGGATTACAGGATAAATAATGCACTCTTCAATTGGATTGAGAAATTTCAAGGGGATTGAGGAGTTTCAAGCACATAAATTACTTAGGAAAGCTGCATTTAGGAGTGGAATCGCAGAGAAATGATACACGATTTGAAGATGTTGAGAGGAGAGTTGATTTAATAAGCACTTGATCTATAATAAGGATTCTATTACATAATGGATTCATGGATTATACAGGGGTATCAGAAAATCAGAAGTCAGTTAAATAGTGAAAGATTTAGCAAGTAGTTTTAATGTCACATGCTGTATTTCAATCATTTTAAAGGTACCAGGGTTCCTGCAGGTTTAACTAAGGGGAATTTAAAGAACTTTATTAAGATGTATTAAAAAATCTTAAAAGAACACAATGTTTTTAAGTGCTAATATATAAGGAATGCACAATGAATCGTATTTTCAGGGTCTGAATTAGTTTGGACATTTATTTATACAGAACATTTAATGCCATTGCTCATGACTTAATTACTTTTTTAGAGTTTTAAACTGTATTACTTCCTTTTAAGTAATTTATTTAAAAACTAATTAAACAATCTAATTTAAAATAAAAACTAAATATAAATAAATTAATTTTTGGGTGGGCGACGCGGTGGCGCAGTAGGTAGTGCTGTCGCCTCACAGCAAGAAGGTCACTGGTTCGAGCCTCGGCTGGGTCAGTTGGTGTTTCTGTGTGGAGTTTGCATGTTCTCCCTGCGTTCGCGTGGGTTTCTTCCGGGTGCTCCGGTTTCTCCCACAGTCCAACGACATGTGGTAGAGGTGAATTGAGTAAGCTAAATTGCCCGTAGTGTATGAGTGTGTATGGCTGTATCCCAGAGATGGGTTGCAGCTGGAAGGGCATCTGCTGCGTGAAACATATGCTGGATAAGTTGGTGTGGTGTGGTGACCCCGGATAAAAAAAGGGACTAAGCTGAAAAGAAAATGAATGAATGAATTTTTGGGCTATTTTAAATGCCACAAAACATGGAGCAACTTTAATAAATCAAATGTATTATATACAGACCTACATAATTATCTATACAAATATTTGCCCTAAATGTCATACATAACATACCAAATCGAGTTAAAAGAGTTGATTCAAATGAAACTATGCATTTGTAACTTGCATGTACTAAGCTACTAAGCTGTGCTTTAATACTATTTCTTTTTTAATAGACTTTTACCTTTAACGCCATCACACATTAAGCAGCAATAAAGATGTTTTAATGTCAAATTACATTATCATGTTAACATTTCCACATTAGTGAGCAACTTAGTCAACAAATATATATATATTGTCGTAAAACTTGCTGGATAAGTTAGCGGTTCACTCCGCTGTGGCGAACCCGGATTAATAAAGGGACTAAGCCGACAAGAAAATAAATGTATATGTATATATGTATATATATATATATATATATATATATATATATATATATATATATACACATTTATTTTCTTGTCGGCTTAGTCCCTTTATTAATCCGGGTTCGCCACAGCGTAGTGAACCGCTAAATTATCCAGCAAGTTTTTACGCAGCGGATGCCCTTCCAGCCGCAACCCATCTCTGGGAAACATCCACACACACATTCACACACACACTCATACACTACAATTTATCCTACCCAATTCACCTGTACCGCATGTCTTTGGACTGTGGGGGAAACCGGAGCACCCGGAGGAAACCCACGCGAATGCAGGGAGAACATGCAAACTCCACACAGAAACGCCAACTGAGCCGAGGCTCGAACCAGCGACCTTTTTGCTGTGAGGTGGCAGCAATATATATATACAATATACAGTTCTATCTGGTTCTCAAATCTGATTGGCTGATAGCCGTGTGATATTTTGCAATATCAGAACTCCTACAGCCTCTTTACCCTTTGTGTATTACTCCGCCCACATACAGCCAGCAAAAAGCAGACACTACAGATCTAAAGTTTATATATATATTATTTAACATGTAATATTTTTAAAATACTTATCTGACAGATGTGCCAGTGCTAATTGGTTGAAGTGGTAAGCGTGGGATAATCGTGATTTTTGTGAACCGTTACACCCCTAGTGACTATTACAAATGTCAAAGTTTGTTCTATTGGCATTTAAGTGTTTATTGTTTTGTTTTGTTTTGTTTTTTATTCAAATTTAAGTAAATCTGATTGTGGTCACATCTGACAGTGATGACATTTTAGGCATTACTTTCACAAAACATAATGCAGTTATGTAGGAGCCGTTTCGATTTTCTGTTGATGCTTCAGGGAAGTAAAATCATCTAACGATATTCAAAGTTCAAATTATTCCCTTACAAATAAAATGACAGTGTTGACCTGTCATGGTTGTGATGAAGGAAATGTTATCATGCATATTTAAAATATTGAAAATCTTTAAAACGTAGTCCCCCTGAAATGTAATCATGATGTGATAAAAAGTAGCAGCTGACCCAGATATTGACTGGTTTACTACGTTTTAACAAATGTCTGACATAGTAGTGATGACCTAATTAAGTGCATATTTTGATGAACAAGCTTTTTTGTAATTAAAATAATATTTTAATCCATGCAATTGCATATGAATGACTGAACACGTCACGTTTACACACTTATTAACGTTAGATGTGTAAAAAAGACAATAGCGCCATGAATTTAATATAATATGACTAAGTTGAAATGATAGTTAAACATATTCTATTATCTATTCCTCATAAAATTTGCATTTAAAAGTTGGTGGACCAATGTTTTAAGAATCAGTCATAATCAATATATTACTCCACAAAAGCTACGATCGTTTAGCATAAAAACAGCCACAGACTCAACTTTTACTGTTCATAATATTAAACTTCATTTCATGAAAAATCTTTTTAGGTGAAAACATATCTATCGTTTCATTTTCAACCATTAAACACAGCTGTCTTTTTGGGTGTTATTATTTATAAGTTTATATTTTACGAGGCTGAATCCAGCTTCTTATTCGCAGCTTCTTATTGACGCTATGCGGTCCACCTTAAAAACCGCGACGCTTCCGTTTTTCAGCTTCTTATTCGCGCTCATCTTAGGGACCGTGTTTATTTATGTTTCTTTTTGAAAAATGAAAAATGCTAAATGAAACTGATATAAGATAGAAAACGGGCTGCAAGCATGAAATCTAATTGCATCATTGATTAATTATTGACAGTGCCATCGTTTGAGTACAATATATTTTTGTTTTTTTTCCAGAAATAGTCCTTTATGAAGACTTCACATGACCCACCTATGAATAGACAGTGCCTGCCTCAGCAAGGATTTTAGATACAAAATAATTGTTTTATTAATTCAAGTTGTAAAAGTTAATGCATATGTTTTATCTGCAAATACTACAATTTGTATTAGATTTCAGTAGCTTTTTCTGACACCCACGCCTGTAAATACAATTCAAGTTTTGTTAAACCTATTGTTTCAAAGAACAGACAATGCACTTTTTATACACCTTTTTATACACCTTATACAAATAAATGTGAATTGAACTGAATGAGCTATTGCATAATTGAATACTGTACCATGTTCTCTCTAATATTACACAACAGGTTAATAGTATACGTCTATACACATATGTATACATATGTATAAATATGTATAATTCTATCCCATTGAGAAGACAGACCTAAAAACGGTCAAAATACAGTCATTTCAATAAATGCCCAGTTGGAGGTGCTATATGCCAAGTTTTTTGCATATTCATTTAATGTTTTATTTTTAACTTTTATGTATTTGTGTGCCTACTACATACTATGTATGTGTGTACTATAAACTATGTGTGTGTGTGTGTGTGTGTGTGTGTGTTCACATTAAAAATGTTTAACACTAAAGATAATAAAAGTATGTTTGTGTTATAAATTTACACAAAATAAAGATGCCAATACATAATCATTTAATAATAATGATTTATTATTATTATTATTAATAATATTAATAATTATTATTATTATTAATTTTTATTATTAGTAGTAATAGTAGTAGTGAAATAAAAATATTTTACAATGCACTTATACATATTGTACTGAAATAAATGCCAATTAATCTATATAGCTTATAAAAATTTATTAATATGTACCTATTTATAAATATGTGTGTAAAATATGTCTCTCTCTCTCTCTCTCTCTCTCTCTCTCTCTCTCTCTCTCTCTCTCTATATATATATATATATATATATATATATATATATATATATATATATATATATATATATATATATATTCATACACAGTACACAATACATTTTCTTGTGTCTGTGTTTATTTAAGTGTATGTATATGTATTCATTCATTTTCTTTTCGGCTTGTTCCCTTTATTAAACTTTGGTCGCCCCAGCGGAATGACCGCCAAAATGACCGCCAACTTCTCCCAGCCCTTCCAGCTGCAACCCATCTCTGGGAAACATCCACAGTCGTACACTATGGACAATTTAGCCTTCCCAATTTAACTGTACTGCATGTCTTTGGACTGTGGGGGAAACCGAGCACCCAGAGGAAACCCACGTGAAAGCGGGGAGAACATGCAAAAACAGAAAGGCCAACTGACCAAGTCAAGGCTCGAACCAGCAACCTTCTTGCTGTGAGGCGACAGTGCTACCCACTGCGCCACCATGTCGGCCCTGTGTGTGTGTGTATATATATATATATATATATATATATATATATATATATATATATATATATATATATATATATATATATATATATATATATATATATATATATATATATATATATATATATATATATATATATATATATATATATATATACAAATTAACTATATACCTATACAAATTTACATGAATTTAACAGTACTAATACTACTAATATTAATATAAATTATAAAAATAAAAAATATTAATAATATTATTATTAATTCTATTATTATTAAGCTTATTGTTGGTATTTTATTAAAAAAATTCAAGAAGCTTATACATAATGTACTTGTCTATCACAACACCAGAAATAAGATTATACACAAATTAAACACTAGCATTTTCAGGCTAGGTACCACTAGTTAATTTTGACACAGCAGAACAGTTTTGTTCCAATGCACTCTTGGCACAATTGGTGGCGCTGTATCTCAGCTGTCTTTGAGGGTGCGTTGAAAATCTTACTTGGGTCTTGTAGACAATCTTCCCATCTATCAGCAAACCCAGATTCATATCAATTTACTCTACTAATTTTAGGTTATTGACCTCTGAACTTGCCCTAAATCGCAATACAGCAAGGCAAAAACAGGTATGTACCATTGCACTCTGCACAATTGGTGATGCTTTATCTCAGCAGTTTCTGAGGGTGCGTAGAATATCTCACTGAGGTCTTGTAGACAATGTTCCCCTCTATCAGCAAACCCAGATTCATACCACATTACTGTACCATTTTCTGGTTATTGACCCTTTAAACTTGCCATTAATCGCAATACAGCTATGTACCATTGCACTCTTGGCACAATTGGTGGCACTGTATCTCATCGGTTTTTGAGGGTGCGTTGAATATCTCACTGAGGTCTTGTAGACAATGTTCCAATCTATCAGCAAACCCAAATTCATAGCATATTACTTTAACAATTTTAGGCTATTGACCTCTGAACTTGCCAAAAATCGTAATACAGCTAAGTACCATTGCACTCTTTGCACAATTGGTGGCGCTATATCTCAGCAGTCTTTGAGGGTGCGTTGAATATCTCACTGGGGTCTTATAGACAATGTTCCAATCTATCAGCAAACCTAGATTCATACCACATTACTGTACCAATTTTAGGTTCTTGACCTCTAAACTTGCCAAAAATCGCAATACAGCAAGGCAAAAACAGCTATGTACCATTGCACTCTTTGCACAATTGGTGGCGCTATATCTCAGCAGTCTTTGAGGGTGCGTTGAATATCTCACTGGAATCTTGTAGACAATGTTCCAATCTATCAGCAAACCCAGATTCATACCACATTACTGTACCAATTTTAGGTTATTGACCTCTGAACTTGCAAAAAAATCGCTTACAGCCAAGTACCATTGCACTCTTGACACAATTGGTGGCGCTATATCTCAGCAGTCTTTGAGGGTGCGTTGAATATCTCATTGAGGTCTTGTAGACAATGTTCCAATCTATCAGCAAACCCAGATTCATACCACATTACTGTACATTTTTCTGGTTATTGATCTCTAAACTTGCCATGAATCGCAATACAGCAAGGCAAAAACAGCTATGTACCATTGCACTCTTTTCACAATTGGTGGCGCTATATCTCAGCAGTCTTTGAGGGTGCGTTGAATATCTCACTGGGGTCCTATAGACAATGTTCCAATCTATCAGCAAACCTAGATTCATACCACATTACTGTACCAATTTTAGGTTCTTGACCTCTGAACTTGCCAAAAATCGCAATACAGCAAGGCAAAAACAGCTGTACCATTGCACTCTTTGCACAATTGGTGGCGCTATATCTCAGCAGTCTTTGAGGGTGCGTTGAATATCTCACTGGGATCTTGTAGACAATGTTCCAATCTATCAGCAAACCCAGATTCATATCACATTACTGTACCAATTTTAGGTTATTGACCTCTGAACTTGCAAAAAAAATCGCTTACAGCCAAGTACCATTGCACTCTTGACACAATTGGTGGCGCTATACCTCAGCAGTCTTTGAGGGTGCGTTGAATATCTCATTGAGGTCTTGTAGACAATGTTCCAATCCATAAGCAAACCCAGATTCATACCACATTACTGTACATTTTTCTGGTTATTGATCTCTAAACTTGCCATGAATCGCAATACAGCAAGGCAAAAACAGCTGTACCATTGCACTCTTTACACAATTGGTGGCGCTATGTCTCAGCAGTCTTTGAGGGTGCGTTGAATATCTCACTGGCATCTTGTAGACAATGTTCCAATTTATCAGCAAACCCAGATTCATACCACATTACTGTACCAATTTTAGGGTATTGATCTCTAAACTTGCCATAAATAGCAATGCAGCAAGGCAAAAACATTGTCCTATTGCACTCTTGGCACAATTGGTGGCGCTATATCTCAGCAGTCTTTGAGGGTGCGATGAATATCTCACTGGGATCTTGTAGACAATGTTCCAATCTATCAGCAAACCCAGATTCATATCACATTACTGTACCAATTTTAGGTTATTGACTTCTGAACTTGCAAAAAATCGCAATACAGCAAAGTACCATTGCACTCTTGACACAATTGGTGGCGCTATACCTTAGCAGTCTTTGAGGGTGCGTTGAATATCTCACTGGGATCTTGTAGACAATGTTCCAATCTATCAGCAAACCCAGATTCATATCACATTACTGTACCAATTTTATGTTATTGACTTCTGAACTTGCAAAAAATCGCAATATAGGTAAGTACCATTGCACTCTTGACACAATTGGTGGCACTGTATCTCATCGGTTTTTGAGGGTGCGTTGAATATCTCACTGAGGTCTTGTAGACAATGTTCCAATCTATCAGCAAACCCAGATTCATACCACATTACTGTACCAATTTTAGGTTATTGACCTCTGAACTTGCAAAAAAATCGCTTACAGCGAAGTACCATTGCACTCTTGACACAATTGGTGGCGCTATACCTTAGCAGTCTTTGAGGGTGCGTTGAATATCTCATTGAGGTCTTGTAGACAATGTTCCAATCTATCAGCAAACCCAGATTCATACCACATTACTGTACATTTTTCTGGTTATTGATCTCTAAACTTGCCATAAATCGCAATACAGCAATGCACAAACAGCTGTACCATTGCACTCAACCAAAGCTCATTAAAAAAATCTCGCGGACGTTTATGGAGAACGCGATTTATCTAGCCGGAGGTACGTATGGCTGCATTTCATTTTTTTAAGCATACGCTACGGGGCGGTGTGACGCCGTTCGTCTTCATGCTCACCGGCAGCTCGTCATGTACGTCTGCAAAGTTGAGACGCATACAGGAGCTGACCTCAACAACGGCGGCAACCCGACAATCCGGTTCTAGTCCGGAGAACAGCGGTTTCAGAAATCAGGTAAGACAATAACAGAATCCAAAAAATAAAGTGAACGAGTTCATAACAGGGTGAGAATGTGGTGAAAAGGTAGACAAAAATCTGCTAAGAAAAAGTAGACAAAATCAGACAAGGGCTTTTCTTTTTCTGGACAGCTTTTGTAAAACGTTGCTCGGGTTTAGGAAAGCAAACGGGCGGACGGGCGGGTCAATCGGTAAAGGCAGTTGGGTTTAGGAAAGGAAGAGGAGGGTGGGTCAGCCGATTGGCCAGTCACCCAGTCAATTATTCAGTCAGTCAGTCAGTCAGACAGATGGTCACTCGACAGTGGCCTCCGGTGGCTTTACGCGAGAACAAAAACTGCGCAAATGTGTGCCTCCCAGAACGTATTTCGCGGTCTCCAGAAACTTTCACGGGACTACGTTTTCAGAATGAGTCTGGGTTGAGTACAAATGGTACAGTAATTTAGTAAGAATCTGGTGTTGGTAATAGATGGGAACATTGTGTACAAGACCCAACTGAGATATTTAACGCACCCTCAAAGACTGCTGAGAAACAGTGCCACTAATTGTGCCAAGAGTGAAAAGGTACATAACTGTTTTTGGATTGCTCTTTTTTGCTATTTATGGGATGTTCAGAGGTCAATAACCTAAAAATGGTAGAGTAACTTGGTATGAATCTGGGTTTGCTGATAGATTGGAACATTGTCTACAAGACCCCAGAGAGATATTCAACGCACCCTCAAAGACTGCTGAGATATAGCGCCACCAATTGTGCCAAGAGTGCAATAGTACAACTGTTTTTGCCTTGCTGTATTGCGATTTATGGCAAGTTTAGAGATCAATAACCAGTAAATGGTAAAGTAATGTGGTATGAATCTGGGTTTGCTAATAGATGGGCACATTGTCTACAAGACCCAACTGAGATATTTAATGCACCCTCAAAGACTGCTGAGAAATAGTGCCACCAATTGTGCCAAAAGTGCAAAGGTACTTAGCTGTATTACGATTTTTGGCAAGTTCAGAGGTCAATAACCTAAAATTGGTACAGTAATATGGCATGAATCTGGGTTTACTAATAGATTGGAACATTGTCTACAAAACCCCAGTGAGATATTCAAGGCACCCTCAACGACTGCTGAGATATAGTTCCACCAATTGTGCCAAGAGTGCAATGGTACTTCGCTGTATTGCTATTTTTGGCAAGTTCAGAGGTCCATAACCTCAAATTGGTAGAGTAAATTGGTATGAATCTGGGTTTGCTGAAGGATTGGAACATTGTCTACAAGACCCCAGTGAGATATTCAACGCACCCTCAAAGACTGCTGAGATATAGCGCCACCAATTGTGCAAAGAGTGCAATGGTACATAGCTGTTTTTGCCTTGCTGTAAGCGATTTTTTGCAAGTTTAGAGGTCAAGAACCTAAAATTGGTACAGTAATGTGGTATAAATCTGGGTTTGCTGATAGATTGGAACATTTTCTACAAGATTCCAGTGAGATATTCAACGCACCCTCAAAGACTGCTGACATATAGCGCCACCAATTGTGCAAAGAGTGAAATGGTACTTCGCTGTATTGCGATTTTTTGCAAGTTCAGAAGTCAATAACCTAAAATTGGTACAGTAATTTGGTATAAATCTGGGTTTGCTGATAGATTGGAACATTGTCTACAAGACCCCAGTGAGATATTCAACGCACCCTCAAAGACTGCTGAGATATAGCGCCACCAATTGTGCAAAGAGTGAAATGGTACATAGCTGTTTTTGCCTTGCTGTATTGCGATTTATGGCAAGTTTAGAGGTCAAGAACCTAAAATTGGTACAGTAATGTGGTATGAATCTGGGTTTCCTGATAGATTGGAACATTGTCTACAAGATCCCAGTGAGATATTCAACGCACCCTCAAAGACTGCTGAGATATAGCGCCACCAATTGTGCAAAGAGTGCAATGGTACATGTTTTTGCCTTGCTGTATTGCAATTTTTTGCAAGTTTAGAGGTCAAGAACCTAAAATTGGTACAGTAATGTGGTATGAATCTGGGTTTCCTGATAGATTGGAACATTGTCTACAAGATTCCAGTGAGATATTCAACGCACCCTCAAAGACTGCTATGATATAGCGCCACCAATTGTGCCAAGAGTGCAATAGGACAACTGTTTTTGTCGTGTTGTATTGCGATTTATGGCAAGTTTAGAGATCAATAACCAGAAAATTTTACAGTAATGTGGTATGAATCTGGGTTTGCTGATAGATTGGAACATTGTCTATAAGATTCCAGTGAGATATTCAACACACCCTCAAAGACTGCTGAGATATAGCGCCACCAATTGTGCAAAGAGTGAAATGGTACATAGCTGTTTTTGCCTTGCTGTATTGCGATTTTTGGCAAGTTTAGAGGTCAAGAACCTAAAATTGGTACAGTAATGTGGTATGAATCTAGGTTTGCTGATAGATTGGTACATTGTCTATAGGACCCCAGTGAGATATTCAACGCACCCTCAAAGACTGCTGAGATATAGCGCCACCAATTGTGCAAAGAGTGCAATGGTACATAGCTGTTTTTGCCTTGCTGTAAGCGATTTTTTGCAAGTTTAGAGGTCAAGAACCTAAAATTGGTACAGTAATGTGGTATGAATCTGGGTTTGCTGATAGATTGGAACATTGTCTACAAGATTCCAGTGAGATATTCAACGCACCCTCAAAGACTGCTGAGATATAGTGCCACCAATTGTGCAAAGAGTGAAATGGTACTTCGCTGTATTGCGATTTTTTGCAAGTTCAGAAGTCAATAACCTAAAATTGGTACAGTAATTTGGTATAAATCTGGGTTTGCTGATAGATTGGAACATTGTCTACAAGACCTCAGTGAGATATTCAACGCACCCTCAAAGAATGCTGAGATATAGCGCCACCAATTGTGCAAAGAGTGAAATGATACATAGCTGTTTTTGCCTTGCTGTATTGCGATTTATGGCAAGTTTAGAGGTCAAGAACCTAAAATTGGTACAGTAATGTGGTATGAATCTGGGTTTCCTGATAGATTGGAACATTGTCTACAAGATCCCAGTGAGATATTCAACGCACCCTCAAAGACTGCTGAGATATAGCGCCACCAATTGTGCAAAGAGTGCAATGGTACATAGCTGTTTTTGCCTTGCTTTATTGCGATTTTTTGCAAGTTCAGAGGTCAATAACCTAAAATTGGTACAGTAATGTGGTATGAATCTGGGTTTGCTGATAGATTGGAACATTGTCTACAAGACCTCAGTGAGATATTCAACGCACCCTCAAAGACTGCTGAGGTATAGCGCCACCAATTGTGTCAAGAGTGCAATGGTACTTAGCTGTATTGCTATTTTTGGCAAGTTCAGAGGTCCATAACCTCAAATTGGTAGAGTAAATTGGTATGAATCTGGGTTTGCTGAAGGATTGGAACATTGTCTACAAGACCCCAGTGAGATATTCAACGCACCCTCTAAGACTGCAGAGATATAACACCACCAATTGTGCCAAGAGTGCATTGGAACAAAACTGTTCTGCTGTGTCAAAACTAGGTACCTAGCCTGAAAATGCTGGTGTTTAATTTGTGTATTATCTTACTGTGATAGGCAAGTACAATATGTATATGCGTCTTGTAAAATAAGATTAATAATAATAATTATTTATTATTATTATTTATATTATTATTATTATTAGTAGTAGTACTGTTAAATTCATGTCAATTTGTATAGGTTTATAGTTACTTTCTCTCTCTCTCTCTCTCTTCCTCTCTCTCTCTCTCTCTCTCTCTCTCTCTCTCTCTCTCTCTCTATATATATATATATATATATATATATATATATATATATATATATATATATATATATATGTATGTATGTATGTATGTATGTATGTATGTATGTATGTATGTATGTATGTATGTATGTATGTATGTATGTATGTATGTATGTATGTATGTATGTATGTATGTATATATATATATATATATATATATATATATATATATATGTATGTATGTATGTATGTATGTATGTACAGTATGTGTATGTATGTATGTATGTATATATATATATATATATATATATATATATATATATATATACACATACACACACACACACACACACACACACACACACACACACACACACACACACACACACACATACACGGTGGCGCAGTGGGTAACACTGTCGCCTCACAGCAAGAAGGTTGCTGGTTCGAACCTCGGCTTGGTCAGGTGGCCTTTCTATGTGGAGTCTGCATGTCCTCCCCTACGTTCGCGTGGGTTTCCTTTGGGTGCACCGCTTTCCCCCACAGTCCAAAGACATGCAGTACAGCTAAATTGGGAAGGCTAAATTGTCCATAGTGTATGACTATGGATGTTTTCCAGAGATGGGTTGCAGCTGGAAGGGCATCTGCTGCGTAAACCATGTCCTGGAGAAGTTTAATAAAGGGAATAAGCCGAAAAAAAATGAATGAATACATATAAACACAGACACAAGAAAATGCATTGTATTGTATTGTGTGTTTGTGTGTAAATATATATATATATATAGAGAGAGAGAGAGAGAGATTTTACACACATATTTATAAACTTTTATAAGGTATATAGATTAATTGCCATTTATATGTAATCAGTAAAATATGTATAAGTGTATTGTAAAATATTTGTATTTCACTATACAAATTAGTAACTACTACTAATAATAATAATAATTATTATTATTATTAAATCATTATTATTAAATGATTATGTATTAGCATCTTTATTTTGTGTAAATGTATAACACAAACATATTATTATTATTATCTTTAGTGTTAAACATTTTTAATGTGAACACACACACACACACACATATAGTTTATAGTACACACATATATAGTATGTAGTACACTGAAAAAAGTGTTGCATGCAAAACTGTTGCAAACAATTTTATTTGTGTTGAATTTAAACAAACAAATTAAGTTTAATAATGTTCAACTTAATTTGTTTGTTTAAATTCAGCGCAAATAAACTGTTTACAACAACTTAACGTAAAAAAAATTGAGTAAATCCAAGGAATCATCTTTGAATGATTTTTTTCAGTGTAGGCACACAAATACATAAAGGTTAAAAATAAAACATTAAATGAATATGCAAAAAACTTGGCATATAGCACCTCCAACTGGGCATTTATTGAAATGACTGTCTTTTGACCGTTTTTAGGTCTGTCTTCTCAATGGGATAGAATTATACATATTTATACATATGCAGACGCGTGTATAGACGTATACTATTAACCTGTTGTGTAATATTAGAGAGAACATGGTACAGTATTCAATTATGCAATAGCTCATTTAGTTCAATTCACATTTATTTGTATAAGGTGTATAAAAAGGTGTATAAAAAGTGCATTGTCTGTTCTTTGAAACAATAGGTTTAACAAAACTTGAATTGTATTTACAGGATTGGGTGTCAGAAAAAGCTACTAAAATCTAATACAAATTGTAGTATTTGCAGATAAAACATATGCATTAACTTTTACAACTTGAATTAATAAAACAATTATTTTGTATCTGAAATCCTTGCTGAGGCAGGCACTGTCTATTCATAGGTGGGTCATGTGAAGTCTTCATAAAGGACTATTTCTGGAAAAAAAACAAAAATATATTGTACTCAAACGATGGCACTGTCAATAATTAATCAATGATGCAATTAGATTTCATGCTTGCAGCCCGTTTTCTATCTTATATCAGTTTCATTTAGCATTTTTCATTTTTCAAAAAGAAACATAAATAAACACGGTCCCTAAGATGAGCGCGAATAAGAAGCTGAAAAACGGAAGCGTCGCGGTTTTTAAGGTGGACCGCATAGCGTCAATAAGAAGCTGCGAATAAGAAGCTGGATTCAGCCTCGTTTATATTTTAAGGTTCCTTCCGTGTTGATCGTGACACATCCACCCTAAACAACAACAAAACTCGAGTGACAGTGTAACCCTCCCAAAAAGGGCATAAAGTATTCACACACAACACAAGTTCTTTGCTGGACAAAATACAGTATTTATTTTGGGCCACAATAATCAAGTAAACGTCAAACACTCAATTCATTTAAATACTAATTTCACTTTTATTTTATACAATAATCTTAAAGATTAAAATTCCACACAAGGGGAGCAGCAGGTAGGGAATCAAAAGGACAAAAAGTTCATGATGTAAAGATTGTTAGCAGACTGCATAAAAATTATTAGGTAAGGCAATTAAAATGACCACCACAAGGCATTTAACAAGGGGTATCAACCGTAATTGTGCAACACATCATCATTTCACATCAACCCAGAGTTGTAATACACCACACAGTAAATCTCATAAATATAAATGTATAAATAACACCCATAAATAGACTCCACACAGCAATCAAATCATAAGCTACCATCAATACCACTCCAGCTAAATATCAAGCCGTCGTCATTTAACATTTCCTTTACGGAGCGTGATGCTAGCCTGCGCTCATCCCCCGTCACACGCACACACACACACACACACGCACGCACGCACACACACACACACACACACACACACACACACACAGACAGACAGACAGAGTACAAGCGCCGGGAGCAATCAAACTCACTCAAACTCCCGGCGAACAAAATGCAATGCACACACAATGACCCCGCAACAGTATAACTGTGCTGCTGGCCCGCTTACCCGCTACCGGACGTGGGATACAGAGATTGGAAAGTCAACAGCGGCCACCGAAACTTTAGTCCGGGGAAACCCCAGCACTACCAACTATCCCTACCAGTCATTCGCTCGCGCACAACATCATGCCCACGTCCCGGCACGATAGCCTTGGCCAGCGGCTCAGCAGCACCTGCAATCAAAAACCAAGAAAAACCCCTCCTGACCCAGAAACTACAATCGCTTTTAAAGGCTTGGACTCATTACAAATTGAACTCAGCTGTTCATCTCCTGGAAACGTCATAGACGCAAATGACGCCAGTACGCATCATCCTGGTTTGGGAAGCACCGCTTACATCCACCCCCCCTACTCAAAATGTGTCCACACATTTCCACTTAAATTCTGTAACGCTGAGGCAACAGGCCCTTGGTGGCCCGTGCAGATCGCCTCAAACCCTCCACTGATACATCAGGTGGGCTAGAGAGTCCTTCTCTCTGTATAGTCTGAGCAGTTGTTTCAGCATTGTCCATAACAGTCCTTTCATTTTCCCTTACAGGTGCAGGCAAATCTGTTAGACAGCCCCCGACCCAAGGATACATACACCAATTACTGTTCAGTGGATCAACCTGAAGAGCAGGAGCTTGCTCCCCTACTTCATTCTCTGAATGTGAGGTTACCTCAAATTTGCAGGGACTTAACATATTGCGGTGCAACACCCTCTCATCACAATTACCCCCTTCCTTCTTTACAACATAAACTGGTATGTCAAGATTAGGTTGAGAAATAACCACATATGTATTCCTCTCCCACCTATCCTCCAATTTACCTTTTCCTCTGGCCCTCTTATTAAGAACCATTACCCTCTGTCCTATTAGCAAAGGTTCCCCTCTTACCCTACGATCAAACCCCTTCTTTTGATGAAGTTGAGCCTTCTGGACCTGTTTTCTCGCTTGACTATAGGCAGTTACCAGTCTTTTATGGTGATGATGCACCCAGCTGCCAACTGTTCCTGAAAACCCATCTCCCCGACCCAACATAATGTCCATGGGCAACTTAGCATATCGTCCAAACATCAAAAAGTAAGGGGCATACCCTGTAGATGGATGGGGGGTATTATTGTAGGCTTGTACCATCTCTGCTACATGCTGGTCCCAATTTTCCTTCTGGTCATCCCTTAATGTACCCAGCATGCTCAACAATGTCCGATTAAAGCGCTCACATTGTCCATTCCCTGCAGGGTGATAGGGTGTTGTATGGGACTTTCTGATGTCATATAATCCACACAGTTCCTTTATGACTCTAGACTCAAAATTGGGACCCTGATCAGAGTGCAACTGATCAAATCCCCCAAACTGCTGAATGAAATGTTCCCATAACGCCCTTGCAGTTGTCACCGCTGTTTGATCCATGGTTGGCACTGCCACAGCATAACGAGTAAAATGGTCCATCATAACTAAAATGTTACACCTCCCACTACGCGCAGGCTCCAGTGACAGGAAGTCCACAGACACAATCTGTAATGGATAATCTGAATCTATGGATACAAGCGGGGCACTCACTTTATTAGCTGGGGTCTTATGCAGATTACATCGAACACATTTAAGACACCACTTCTCCACTCCTTGTGTCATCCCCGGCCAAAAGAAACGGCGACGGGCCAAGCCGAGAGTTTTTTCCACTCCAAGGTGTCCGGCACGATCGTGCACCCATTCTAGGACTTGGTTCTGCAAACTCTGAGGCACCAAAACTTGTTTCAGTTTGTCAAATGTCTTTGGATCACATACCTCACGGCACAACAATCCTCGATCGGTGCCCAGACGACCCCACTGTCGCAGCACCACTTGAGTAGGTCGATCCTCTGCTGCTCGTTCTCTTGGTCCAGGGCCTCTTCCTCTGTCCATATACATCCACAATCGTGACAGCACTGGATCCGCCCGCTGTGCCCTCACCCAGTCATCCAACAAACTAGGTCCGACACACTCCTCCTGGGTCAACTGTGGCTCTCGTCCTTTGCTTGGCTCCTTCTCCTGGTCCTTAACTACTGGAACAAAGGCATGGACACAAGCATGAACCACTTCAGATGGTACATATCCCGGCTCACCACATGGCACTGCTTCATCCTCTATAGACTGGCCATCTGTCTCTTTCCCAGGCCATCTCGAGAGAGCATCAGCGTTTCCATTTGTCCGTCCTGGTCTATAGCGCACATCAAACTGAAATCCAGCCAATTGGGCCATCCATCGTTGCTCCACTGCCCCCAGCGTAGCCGTATTCAGGTGAGCCAGCGGATTATTATCTGTGAACACAGTAAAGGGAGACACAGCAAGATAGTCCCTGAACTTTTCCGCTATAGCCCATTTTAAAGCCAGCAGTTCCAATTTAAATGAGCTATAGTTTTTATCGTTCCTCTCCGTAGGGCGTAGGCTTCTGCTTGCATAAGCAATTACTCTCTCCTTCCCTTCTTGAACCTGAGCAAGTACTGCTCCCAAACCCGTCTGACAGGCATCCGTATACAGCACAAATGGCAGCTGGAAATCAGCATATGCTAATAGGGGTGCTTGCAGGAGGCTCTCCTTTAATTTCTTGAAGGCGCTTTCTTGCATCTCCCCCCATGCCCAACGCTCTGCTTTACCTGCAGCTGGTTGAGTTCGTCGTTTCGATGTCCCCCATAACATTGAATTCAGTGGTGCTGCAATCTTTGCAAAGTCTTTTATAAAACGTCTATAATAACCCACTAGGCCCAAAAAGGCCCGAAGCTGGGTAATGTTCTGAGGAGCCGCCCATGTCTCCACGGCTTGCAACTTCCCTGGGTCTGGTGACACCCCTCCTTCTGAAATCACATGGCCCAAATAATGCACTTTGCTCTGAAACAGAGAACACTTAGTTGGTTTTACTTTCAGGTTAAAATCCCCAAGACGACTAAAAACCAAGTCCAGATGGTCAATGTGAGCCTCAAAAGAGGAGGAGAAAATAATTATATCATCCAGATAAAGCAACACAGTTTCAAAATTTTGATCCCCAAGACAGCTTTCAACCAGCCTTTGAAACGTTCCTGGAGCATTGCATAACCCCATTGGCATCCTATTAAATTCATATAGCCCCATTGGGGTAACAAAAGCGGTCTTCTCTTTGTCAGCTGGGTGCACCCCCACTTGCCAATACCCATGTGCTAAATCTAAAGTTGAAAACACTGTAGATTTTTTCAATGAGGCTAGTGATTCCTCAATTCTAGGCAAAGGATATGAATCTTTATGTGTAACACCATTCAGACACCTGTAGTCTACGCAGAAACGAAGGGTGCCGTCCTTCTTTCTGACAAGCACTACAGGTGCTGCCCAGGGGCTATAGCTCTCCCTAATAATACCATTCTCAAGCATGTTATTTAAAAGTCCCCTAACTTCCTGATACAATTTTGGTGGAATCCTATTGTAACGTTCTCTAATTGGGGCTGCATCACCTGTTGGTATTACATGCAAGACTCTATCTGTAAATCCATAATCTTCCTCATGCTCTGAGAAAACCTTCTGATGTTTAGCCAGCAAACCAGAAATCATCTCTTGTTGTTTTAGACTAAACTGCTGTGGATCTAACGGTACAGCAACAGGCCATGGCATCTGCACTTGTTCGTCATCCTGCACTCTATTTTGTCTCACGCTTACCTCCACAGTGTCATCATCTAATGATCTTAATTCCACATTTCCTTGCAGGCCAGAAGAACACAACTCCACATCTGAAAGCTGTCCAATCCGGCAGCGTTGGGAGAGGATCACAGCCACTGGGGACAGATTAAGAATTCTAACCATAACCCTTCCCTTTGAAACTGTACTCAACGATCGGGCTACCAATAACTGCCCTGGCAATACATCTGGACATGGTTCTACCAAACCCACATAATCCTTCTTATTAGGCCGAACCCGTGCACATGCCTCGATCACCATCTCTGACTGTGGTGGTATTATTTTTTTCCTTCCCTGGGGCCAGTAAATTGAACTTATCTGCCCCGACTCGTCAGCAAAATGTAATAAATCTTCACACACAGAAAACATCTGGCGCCATACTTTAACTTGTACTTCACTTTCTGAGCCTAGGTAATCATCTCCAGTTTTTGTCATTAAAAATTCTCTACATTCCTTAATTACATTCATGCCAATCAACCCTGGATATGATGATCCGTTTGAATCTTTGACAATAAGCACGCCCCTTTTTGGTATGACTTTGCCACAAATATTTAAATCCACCTCAATGTAGCCAATATACGGGATGACTAACCCATTAGCAGCCACTAGGTTAAATTTTTGAATGGGTGGATACACCATTGGCCCTTCGGTCTCGAAATGTTTCTTAAAATAACTTTCAGTCAATGTGGTTACCTGCGAGCCAGTATCAATTAAGCAAGATGTTTTAACTCCTTGTATTTCTACCTGCACGACTGGACATTGTCCTATTAGGTGATCTTTCTTTTCTAATTGGCCACTACTTGATGTACCCACCGTTTGGGCCTGTACAGTGGGCTCTATAAGTTTAAAGGCCCTTGTGGTCCTTCTACAGTCCTACAACGTCTTTCAATATGACCCACTTGTTTACAACGCCGACAAATAGGTCTTCCCTGATGGTCGAATTGATCAGAACTTCTTCGACCCCCCATCAACTCATACCTAGGTCTAACACCCTCACTCTTAGGCCACATATTCTGTACTCCTTCACGGACTTCACTCATCATTCCAGCTACTATTTCTTTTATTTCTCCTTTCAGCTGCAAAAATACCTCCTGTTTAATTTCCTCTACCAATTTGGTTGTATCTAGAGTTGGTTTCATTTGTACGGTTGCAGCTACTGCTTGCCTTACCTCTCCAAACGCATCTGCTTGTAGGATGGCTTCTCGTTTAATATCAACAAAAGCAATATCTGACGATGCTCTTACCATACCCTGAAGTTCCCTCCGCAGTCCGGCATCAAAAAGTCCCAAAATAAACTGATCCCGTAACACATAGCCTCCAGTAGTGTGATCTCCCCTACTCTCCAACCTATTACTTAATTCCTGAAGTACTAATGCAAACTGTCTCACACTCTCATCGGTCCTTTGTTTACGAGTAAAAAATTGGGAACGAAGGGTTGCAAGAGGGACTGTATCCCCATAATTATTTTTCAAAAATGTCAATATCTGTCCTGATGTTACACGCTCTGCTATCGGCAAAGCTAACACTTCCCTCTTCGCTTCCCCATCTAAATTACTTATTAAAGCTGAAACTTTTTGAGCCTCTGAAAAAGGGTACATATCAAACATTGATTTTTGCATATTATGCCAATCCTGAAAATTATTCTCCTGTGCCGTTTTCTCCCCACTAAATTTTTGACACCATGGTGTCCCCATCATCAAAGGAAACATAAGCATGGCTTGATTCTGGGCTATATTAGGTGAGCTATCAGCCCCCTGCTGCTGCTCACCAGATGTAGAAGGTGACTGGTCTAACTGTTGTGTGGTTGACATTTTCCTGATTATTGCCCAAAGTCCAGACTGCCAAAACTACGCCAAGTTGTAACCCTCCCAAAAAGGGCATAAAGTATTCACACACAACACAAGTTCTTTGCTGGACAAAATACAGTATTTATTTTGGGCCACAATAATCAAGTAAACGTCAAACACTCAATTCATTTAAATACTAATTTCACTTTTATTTTATACAATAATCTTAAAGATTAAAATTCCACACAAGGGGAGCAGCAGGTAGGGAATCAAAAGGACAAAAAGTTCATGATGTAAAGATTGTTAGCAGACTGCATAAAAATTATTAGGTAAGGCAATTAAAATGACCACCACAAGGCATTTAACAAGGGGTATCAACCGTAATTGTGCAACACATCATCATTTCACATCAACCCAGAGTTGTAATACACCACACAGTAAATCTCATAAATATAAATGTATAAATAACACCCATAAATAGACTCCACACAGCAATCAAATCATAAGCTACCATCAATACCACTCCAGCTAAATATCAAGCCGTCGTCATTTAACATTTCCTTTACGGAGCGTGATGCTAGCCTGCGCTCATCCCCCGTCACACGCACACACACACACACACACGCACGCACGCACACACACACACACACACACACACACACACACACAGACAGACAGACAGAGTACAAGCGCCGGGAGCAATCAAACTCACTCAAACTCCCGGCGAACAAAATGCAATGCACACACAATGACCCCGCAACAGTATAACTGTGCTGCTGGCCCGCTTACCCGCTACCGGACGTGGGATACAGAGATTGGAAAGTCAACAGCGGCCACCGAAACTTTAGTCCGGGGAAACCCCAGCACTACCAACTATCCCTCCCAGTCATTCGCTCGCGCACAACATCATGCCCACGTCCCGGCACGATAGCCTTGGCCAGCGGCTCAGCAGCACCTGCAATCAAAAACCAAGAAAAACCCCTCCTGACCCAGAAACTACAATCGCTTTTAAAGGCTTGGACTCATTACAAATTGAACTCAGCTGTTCATCTCCTGGAAACGTCATAGACGCAAATGACGCCAGTACGCATCATCCTGGTTTGGGAAGCACCGCTTACAACAGGTTGAAGGCATTATTATTTTAGGATAAAGACATCAGAGCGGTTTTTGATTGTGCAAGAACACGTTGTAAACTACTGATTGCAGTAAACAGCTTGGTTTATGGCTAGAAATAAGATAACAAGCAAGACAGAGTAGATAACTAGTGACTATGCCCTACTTTCAGATTTCTGCAGCGCTGTATGAAAGTCCTACCTGATCTTGGTTCACAAAACAGAAGTGTTGATCGTGCACGTTTTAAAAAAAAAATAACGCTTACAAAGGTGATCTGTCTGAGGACTGATGTCTTACTCGCTCACACATCTCAATATATTCCACAAAAATTACACAATCTTTGTACTTTGATACTGTAGCTCACTGTCATTCCAGCACCGCTGTCACGTGACTGAAATTGACGTTCTGCTGACTCGTTAAAGAATCGTTCTTTTGAGTCGAATCTTTTAATTCGTCAGTTCAAACTGTTCCTAAAAAGAGCCCGAGAGCGATTATTAATACATTTATTTACAAGAAATCTCACGAATAAACGTGTTTACGAACATTTCTTTGTAAAAAAAAATCTGTTTAAAGCTGATTAAGCTATGTTTAGGCAACGTAAATTAAAAATAACATTATACATTACTCTGACAAACTAAGCTTTAATACAAGGATATACATAAATCACTTACTTAGATTAAACATTAATTATTTATTAAAATAACATGAATAAAACATGGATAATGGTATAAAGTGGAAGAACCAAACTACAACCTGCTGTTCAAAAGAATCGATTCGCTGAAACGATTCAGACTTCTATCGCTGTTGACTTCCGGTGTGTATTATGTAGTTTAATGAAAGTTTGTTGAGAAGAGCGCTATTTAAAGACTTTTTTCTCATTTTTAAATGCACAAAATTGCATTTGATTTTTTGTCATAAAAATCATCCTAAAATAATCATTTTATTATTTTTTTTGCACATTTTATGTAGTTAGAGTATGAAAAAAAAACTAAATTTTCGTGAATAACGTGACTCAATGGGTCATGTGATTCGTCTGTGAAATCTGTCAGCTGACATCACGGTTTTACTTCTGCAGGGCGAGAGGAGACGGAAGAATGTCTGTACGGTAAGAGGATTATTCAGAATCGTTTAAATGCAATTTGCGTTATTACTGTCATTTTTTAGGTGTATTGAGTGTGGTAAGATTGCATTATGTAGATTTTTTAAAGTCAAACATTAAAATGATTCAAAAGTAGGTAATTTAGTGATTTTTGTTTTGTGGATATTTTTCACATGTTTTGCAGCATGATTTTACAAACAACCTGATTTTCTTCTTTATATACAGCTGTTTAATGATATATCTTGATTTGCTATTTATTCGGACCTGCTTAAGTACCTTTTGTTTTGTTCTTGAAACTACTAATATTGAAATTTGAAATGAAAATGTTGTCGTAGACCATGTTTTTACATAAAACAAGTAAAGGTGGCATGTTTTCAGACATATGTACATCTTTATACAACATCATATTAATGTTTTAACTTCAAATGATTTACATTAATAGCAGAAATCAATAATAGGTGGAAAAACACAGATTTTTCAATCAAACCCATGCACAGTGAATAGAGACTACGAAAAGATTTTCTTGTTCAGAGATATTTATCAAGGACAAAATAAAGTGATTATAAGACACATCTAATGTTTCAAAAGGTTTTATTTTAATTAACTGGTTTTAATTTTCAACTTTGTTAATCAGAGAATCCTAAAGAAACTTAAATTTGTCTAACATATGATGCATTGACAATAATAAGGACCCCTAATTCTTGATTCTAACCAAATAAGCATATTAGTAAGGCAACATATTACAATGATTTATTAAGGACCGTTTAACACTGAGAACTGAATTATGTGACAAACCTAAAAGAACATAATTAGTAGATTCTGTACATGCACTGAAAACATTTAAACATTGAATTTTTACATTGAAAAAAAATGACTACTTATTTAAAATTGGTTGCGATGATATTGTAATGATATATAGGTTTCAGAAATGTGTATCTAAGGGAATGTTGCATTTTAAAATTCTGTTCAAAGAAAAAAATAAAGTTTTGATCAGTTAATTTGAGATTTTTTAATTATTATTATTGTTTTGTTGTAAATTTATTATAAATAATAAAAATATATATTTGAAGTTGTCCACAGGCTCACTATAAACCCATTGAACTTTCACCACAGTTCCTCATCAACAGTTAAATTACAGTTTCCACAAAACAGTTCCTCATTGCTGACTATGTTAAAAGTGTTGATAATCATATAATTATTTTGATTTGCCGTGTCAGCAGTGAGGAACTGTTTTTGTTGAATCTGCATCTCAAGACTCGACATTTCGAAATAGTAAAATTGCTTAACTTTATATCAGTGTCAGTCTTTTGAACCCCACACGTGCAAACGACAATCAGGCTTTAATCAAACATGGTGAAAGAAGCTGCAGTTTTTTATTACTAATTACTTATAATGTTTGATTACCTATTTTTTATGCATAACAATTTTTTTAATCCTCTCTCTATGTTTCCTTTCATTTAGAATCCAGCCGATCCAGTTTACCACTGACTGCAAAGACCAGAAGTGAGTCGATCCCTCTTGAAGCATTTGTCATTGTGTATAATTCATGAAGTTGCTAACAAGCATAATAAACATGTTACAACACCTTTCAGAAACTTTATGAATTGGTCATCACTGTTAACTAAACCAGCTGATTTACAATCAACAACACACAGACTTTAGACTTTAGACTGTCTTCTTATCACTCATGGGTAACAGAGTATATAGATTCGGCTCATCATTCAGCCCCTTATACACTGAACCTTTTTCTTTGAGATCTGTGTTATCTTGATTTTCAGGTCAAATGATTTGAATATCTCAAAAACCTTTGCATTTGCATAAAAAGTTCCATGAATGTTAGGCACGCACACAGACATGAACATATACATGGGTAAATATATACAGATGAAGTCAGAATTATTAGCCCTGCTAAATTATGAGCCCCTCTGGATATTTTTCTTCCTTGATTTCGGTTTAATGGAGTCAAGATTTTTTTTCAATGCAGTTTTAATATCTCATTTCTTATAACTGATTGATTTTATATTTGCCATGATAACAGTACATCATATTTTACTAGGTATTTTTAATACTAGAGATACCAAAGATAAGATACTTTACAGCTTAAAGGGCAATTTAAAGGCTTAACTAGGTTAATTAGGTTTACTGGGCAAGTTAAGGTAATTAGGCAAATCATTGTACAACAGTTGTTTGTTCTGTAGACAAAAATTGCTTAAGGGGGCTAATAACATTGCACTTAAACTTTTTTTTTTTTTTTAAACAAATTAATAACTGCTTTTACTCTAGCCAAAATAAAACAAATAAGACTTTCTCCAGAAGAAAAAATATTACAAGAAATAATTTGAAAAAGTCCATGCTCTGTTATTCATCATTTGGGAAACATTTGAAAAAAAAAATGACAGGAAGGCTAATTATTTTGACTTCAACTGTACATATGTAAATTATCTTTTTACTGTTTCTGCATTTTTTGCATATAAGTATAAAAGCCAACATGCAGTTTGAGCTTTGTTTATCTACACAACATACTGAGATTTATTCTTTATTGCCCTCAGAAAGAGAAAACTTAGTTCTACAGACTGTACCAAAGCTGTACACGATACACACATTTCCACCAAATACAAACCTTTTTACTAAACATTATATCTACAAAATATTTATTGATTAACTGTTTAACAGTTTTTTATGTACTTATTTCAGTTTTAGCAATGATAACACTTTTTTTGTTGTTGTTGTTTTAGTCAGTTGCTAAGGCAATATCTCTAATCTGTTTTTGGTCAAATTATATATTTTTTAAAACAGTTTTTCTTTATTTAAATTTGCTTTATACTTCACTATTAGTGAGGCAATATTTCTATTTTATTGTTTCTTAACTTTAATTTGCATATTTATTTATTAGTATATAAATGAAAGCAAACTATTTTATCAGTGTTAGTTTCAACCAATAGCATTGACCGGCAGGGGTGTGTGGTCTGGAAGTAATTATTACTTTCTAACTTGTTGGACAGTCCATCCAAAAATAATTATTCTTTCTTCATTTACTCACCCTTCACTTGTTTAAACCTGTTTGAGTTTCTTTACACTGTCGAACACAAAATAAAATATTTTGAAGAAGATTGGAAACCTATAATCATTAACTTAGTATTTTTTTTCATACAATGTATATCAGTGGCTACATGTTTAGGAACGAACATTTTTCAAAAAAACCTTATGTGTTCAACAAACAAAAAGAAACACACAAAGGTTTTGAACCACTTGAAGGAGAGTAAATAGTGAGATTTTCATTTATGGGTGAAATTTTCCCTTTAGGTTAACAGATGATTCTGTGTAATATATTTTTATTAATATCCAAAATGAATTAATAAGAGAAAATGCAATTGTGCATTATTGCAGTGATTAAAATCAACTGCAGATATGTACATTTTTACAGTACATAGAGCTGAAGTGTATGTATTGTTATATTGTTATCAGTGATTTTTCATCAATTCTCACTTTCACAGTTTCGATGGCATCATCCTCATCACCCAGAACTATGAGCAGCTCCCAAATGAGCTGGAGTGTCTGAAAGCCCCATTGCAAGACTATAGTGCAGTAAGTTACATGTATATACACACACATTTGTTTTCCTATCTTGGAGAGGCCATTATATGGACTTCCATTGTTTTTTTTGTTTTTTTTTTTGTCTCTTTTTGTTAGTGAAATCTAAAGCTGCGTCCCAAATCGCATACTTATGCACTATTTTACGCCATTTTGTAGTATAAATAGTGTAAGTAGTGTGTTCACATTGAAAACTCTCAAAATAATAAGTGCACTTTAATCACCCGGATGATGCACTCATTAAGCCGCTAAAATGAAGTGTGTAATGATGGACACTTCACGCACTCAACGACCGCAGGTTTCCTTACGTAGCGGAAGGGGCGGAGCGATCAGACGCACATGTTGAACAACTTTATTTATTTTGGATGGTGAAAGCAAAATTCTCCTACGAGAGTGATTATAGCGCCTCCGTATGGTAAATGCAGCAATACTCACGGCAGGTATCACTTGATAATTCAGTCGTTTATTTCACTGAGTTGGCAACAGTCAAACGTCATCAGGGAAACGGTTTGAATTTCCGCTTAGTAAAAAAACATCAGTGTGCCATTTGGGACAACACTACATACATATACTATCCTGTTGAGTGTGTAAGTGCATAAGTACATAGTGCATGAGTGCATAGTGTATAGTGTGCCATTTGGGACGCAGCTTAAGTTTACTATGTTTATCTTGTTAGCGCACATTGTTATTCTTTAGACAAACAATTAATACTTGCAAGTAAATCCACTGAAATAAATTGTTTTGATAATCTTCAAAGTCTGACCATATGTTTTTGCATTTGGTCCTTCTGTTGACATCAGTTTGACGACTTCAGTTACAATGTGCTAAACCACGCCCCTTTTACTGTAAGTTTGCCATGAAGGAATGATGCACAAAAGAAAGCCATGCCCCCCTACTCATTGTTCTATTTCAGTTGGAAGTACTTCAACATACTCAAATAAAAGTCTCAGTAACTTTTGTATCAAACGGACTTTCATAATTTGGGATATAACTCATCCCTTAAACCAGGAGTCTCAAATTGTCAGCCCGCATGCCATTTACAGCCGGTCACCGCCCTCCCTCCGGCTCCTAACTGATGTCAAAAATATAATGAGATTCAGCCTGCCAAAACATGTAAATCACAATAATTGTTGTGCAGTCCCGTCTACCCACTTGTGATTTTGACCTGCCACCTAGTCGACATTTAAAGTTCAGTGCATTCAGATTAGTTTTAGTTTCATTTTCTCTCTGTGTACAGTCGAGAGTAACACACATGCGTTTTAATTCTGGGTTTGATTTAGACATTAAAATGTATGTCTGTAGGTGCTCTATTTTTATTAAAGCTCTATTTTTGTCAAAATTTAAGGATCGTTTGGTTATCAGTTTTATACCACTTGTATTTTGTTGTACAAACACTTATTCATGGCTAACAAGTTATGCTGGTGGTTTAACATATGATAATTTTGCTAATAATCCTTTTAAAGGGTCTCATTTCATAGATTTTCCTCATATGCTTTTTAAGATTTGTGAATTGTTGAATTGAACTTGAACTTTCCCCCTCTTAGTTAAAAAAAAAGAAAGATATTGAACAATTGGCAGTAAAGTCACTTAAGTTACCCAATCTGCTTTCTGCTGTTCTTACACTATTGGGACAATACAATTGCTTGGGACAGAATCATAATGATCCTGCCTATTATTTGCAGTAATTTCATAAGAATTTAAACTCCCCCTTGAATATGTATTACAAGAAACAAAAAGCTAGAGTTTTGACTGCATATACTCTGTGGAAGAATGACTGAGTGTGTGTCTAATCCTCTGCCTGAGTTTGCCATATACACAACAACAACAACAGATCTATTTCAACAGCTGATGTGTGACACGATAAATGTGCTGATTTGCATTAAGACTGATGACAGGTAATGCTTGAAATACAACCATCATGTCTCTTGTCCTAAGATGGATCAATCATGTCAGGTTTTCACTTTTTTCTTGTGCTTGAATGTTAAAACCGATCTCCTATAAATTGTCAGTCACTGCATTGGCCCCCCACTAATTTGAGTTCGAGACCCCTGCCCTAAACCAACCATCACAGAAACAAAACCCAGTCATTAGATACTAATACAATTGATTGATTTATGAGCATGTTTGATTAGTGAGGACCCCTGAAATCCCTTTAGTGGGTTGTTTTTATTTTTGCTATATTAGTGAGGACAATTATGCCCTCACATGTATACTAGTACACACACACACACACACACACACACACACACACATACACACACACACACACACACACACAATAAGCAGCACTGATTCATACATTGTCCTCTTCTGCCCTTTTTTTTGTGTGATTCAGGTGGACTGCTGCATCAAGGATGAGGTGGTGGTGCTCCGAGTTCCTGGTCTTCCTGGAAACAGGCTGGTTTGCTCCTGCACTGGTCCAGTCAATCGAGACTATGATGACGTGCGGCGCTTCAGAGATGCTGCCGCTAATGGCATTAAGAGGTGCCTGTGGAAAAAAACACCACATGTCCTCATCCACTTACTTGTTTTTGTGTCTTTCTGTGCTTTTCTTGGGCTTCATTGTGTACTTGGAGGCTTTTCTCTTTTTGAAAATGATGTTTCCTATGTCTTGTGATGATTTGTGTGAATTATGCGAGTAGCTTCTGTTGAAGGAACACTCACTTTTTTAAAAATATGCTTATTTTACAAGTTGTATAGATGGGTTTTAGCATTTTTTTAATCCTTTCCGCTAATCTCCAGATCTAGCTGGAGCACTTTTTAGCTTAGCTTAGCATAAGTAACTGAATTGGATTAAATCAATAGCATCTCACTCAAAACATATTCCACACAGAAAATGGTGGATAAATGTTGATTCCTAAAACTGTTGGTTTAATATATTTGTTTGTTTTGTATGTGTAACAGGGCTCTGAAAGCTGGCCTCCAGCGCCCTCTGCTGGTTTGTCCTCCAAACAGCAGCTATGCCAAAAACACCCTTGTAGCTGTGCTCGGAGCCCTTCATGTTCTCTATGTGGTGAGACGCCTTGATTTTACACATTGTGGTCACTTATTAAAAATTTAGTTTCCTGTCAAATATACATGTTTTCTCCTTCAAGTTATACTATTGTTGTAATTATTAACTGAAACTGCTAACGTTTTGGTAACTGAAGACTAAAATAAAATATGAATAATATTATGCCATAGGGCAGGCAAGTTTAGGCCATTTTGCTTCAGTTCAGCCCTACTTATCTAAAGAAGATAATTAAGGTTTGAATATTACTTGTGGCCTACAAGCAGGCTATTTTAATTAATCAATGAATTTATTTTAATTAAGGCCATATCAAAACTCTGCAGGATGTGCAGCTCTTAACTTTCCAAGGCCTGTGTTAGTTTAAAAATTAATTAAAGAGTTTCCATCCAGTAAAACTGCCTAAACATTTTTAAAACTACATGCCTGCACATTTACATGAAAAAGCCCAGTTCTGTAAAATCAACCCATTTATTATATATTTATTTATTTGTTTGTTTATTTTCCTGTTTTATGCATTAAAGTAAACTCATTGTTTTTTTTTCTCCATAAAATGAAACAAAGTAATCTTTTTATTTATTTATTTTTGTTTATGTATTTTTAAAGTTCTTCATATTTGTATTGATTTTTAATTCATAATTTATTTATTTATTCATTTATTTATTTATTTTTTTGTAAAATGTTCAATTTACCTTTTGTATACTGTAATTATTTGCATTAAAAAAAAAAGTAATACAAAATAAACTTATTTCTAAACATTTTAATTGAATTGACTGCTGAACTTATAATGTGTTTTCTTCAGTGGAAAAATTAAACATTAAAGAAGTATTTTAGCTGAAAGTGTGGTCCTCGGTGATGCATGAAATGCAAGCCAGTGGCCACTGATACTTTGAGAGTAATTTTTATATGTTTTTCCATTCTCTAAATAATACGTGTGTGTCCTCAGCCTTTGGAAGTGAGAGAGCACAAGTCTTCCCCTCATAAAGTGGCCACTTTGGGCGTCTGGGTGAAGAACAAAGAGCAGGGAGATGGCATCATTGAGCTCGCCAATGCTCTGGAGAGTGGCAGGTGTGTGATTTTGTGTGTGTGTTTTTATTTGTTTGTGTAAGCATGTTTGTCTGATATTCATTATATAGTGGGGACCAAATGTATTGTAATACCAGTATTTTTATTTTTTACCTTGCGGGGACATTTTTAGTTCATTTGTTTTGCCCCTTGAGGAAAACGGCCCATAAATCAATGTAAATTGATTCACGGAGCCTGTTTCGGTAAGGAGGTTCAACCAACTTGGAGTTTAAACTTAAACTCTGAGTTGATTTACCGAGAGATTAAAAACACAGTTTTCGGTTTCTGAATAGCTGATCTGAGTTAAGTCAATTAACTTTGAGTAGACCAACTCAGAGTTGAGCGTAGACACCATGACTATAAAAAGGCATTATCATCAATGGAGCTGTTTTATATATATATATATATATATATATATATATATATATATATATATAAATGTATGTATGTGTGTGTGTGTGTGTGTGTGTGTGTGTGTGTGTGTGTGTGTGTGTGTGTGTGTGTGTGTGTGTGTGTGTGTGTGTATATATATATATATATATATATATATATATATATATACACACACACACACACACACACATACATATACACATACATAAACATATACATATATATATATATATATATATATATATATATATATATATATATATATATATATATATATATATATAAAACAGCTCCATTGATGATAATGCCTTTTTATAGTCATGGTGTCTACGCTCAACTCTGATATATAGTATAGTAGAGTAAAAATGATGATTTGTCTATTGTGCAGGTTTGTGTATCGTGATATCGGTGGCTCTGACCCGGAGCGCATGGCAGCTCCGCGTGTAGCCGAGTATGTTCAGTCAGTCTTCAAGGACAGTCCTGTGAAGGTAAGTCTTTATCTGAATGTTTTAAAGCTCAGCTCTTCAAATTGAGATGCTTTATTCGCATCCATGGCATTAGTGAGAAATGGCAAATGGAATGGGATTAATGTATAAACAGCATATCATATGAAGTCAATCCATTTGTAAATAAAAGTAATAATTACCTTTTTCAAAATGGACACGATCAGGTTGTACATATGAAATATGGAGTCGGCCACCCAAGTGGAAGAGAAACTTATTTGTCGACATATTTTGACAATAACATAATTTGAATTTGATTAAAATATGTTTTAAAGAACATTTTTATTCAGGAAGTGTTTAAAAAGGTGTATTCTAGAGGAATAATAAAATATTAATCAGTGATCAGATTGAAAGATGTTATATGACTTTTTTATGCTGTTATTTATGTTTTTTGTAAAATACATGATTATTAGGAAACAGTTATGATTGTAAATTATATATTGAATAATTACAAGTGTTGCCATGAATTTAGTCATCGCTGCTAATATGGCACTAACCAAATAAATAAATTCACATCCATGTGTTTTTATGTTTTTAGGTGACTGTAGTGAGTAACTTGAACACTCTGGAGAAGGAATACCCGTGTCTGGCTGCAGTCAACCGCTGTGCTAATGGTAAGAGGACGGTTTCATGTCAAATCAAAGAAAAATCAGTTGTCAAAAAATCAATTGATCAGTTTGAACCAAAACTAGCCCTAAAAGCTGAGATCTATATATTAACCTTCATTTGTCAAATGGAGAAAATTCTGGATGCGTCAGTAAATATTTTATTAGAAATAAATGTAATGATTGTCAATGTTGTTGTTGTTGTTGTTGTTGTTTTACTCAAAACTGAAATTAAATGCAAAGCACAATGAGGAGATGTTTATATACATAGAGAGCATATTAAATGCAAGTGAAGTATCGATTTAAGTAAAATGACAATAGCTATGTTTCCATCCACCTATTTTTAAGTGCATTTTGGAAAGCACCTAAAAAATCGGTTGATGGAAATGCTAAGTTGTGTATACGTTTTGAAAATGCGCATGAAAAATATATACAAATAACTGAGTAGGATAAACTTTTCATACGATAAGAAAAGATGCACATAAACTACAATTGAAACATTTTTCCCGAACAAATTCCAGTATGCTCCTTAAAAAAGGTTGTGGGATTTTGTTATAAGAGATGTTAACAATGTGTGTGAATGGACAAAGCAGCAGGCCGAGCACACCGTAAAGCGTCTGTAATGTTGTTTTGGTCATTTTAAAATGCCTTAACCATTACAGAGTTAGTTAAAGTTGTTAATCCAATTTTTGGATGGCAACATAGCTAATGTCACAGTCTTTTTAGAGTCCGGATAAAAAAATAAGCATGAAGTAAAACATGTGAAATTATAAATCACTAAAACTAAATGCAGAATATGAATCAACAAGGTCATATTTCGAAAGATAAAGAGCATGAATCACAAATGAATTGTATGCATTTAAAAAGACAAATTTTAGGTTTTTCAAATCGCAAATCCAGTTTTTCCCTCTCATATAAATGTTCGTGTGCTCACAGTGTTTTCACTTTCATTGTCATTTCCACATTCTCTGCTTGCATTTACAAAAACAAGCCATTCAAGTTTGCTATAAGTGGGCTTTAGCATCTTCATTAGCTAATCAGCCGCTTCTCTAGCTAATCAGTCAAAGGAGGGGTTGACATCACTCCCATTTTCAAAAAATGGACAAAACAATGTAGCGTAAAATGAGTAACTGAAATTTTATTTTGACCTTGTTTATAAAAGTAAACTAAGAGTTAGTATGTGGTTATTGGATCAAGAAAGATGTGTTTTCCAGAGCTCAAGACTGTGAATCTAAGACCTCAGTAGTATAATGTAACATGTCAAAGTTATTCTAATATGGCCATGTTTGTTCTCCAGCTGTGCCTCGTCATCAGGCTCGAGTGATCAAGCTCCAGTACTGTGGAGAAGGACCCATTGAACAGACCCTTATGCTGGTTGGAAAGGTGAGGTTTATGTCAATGGCATGAATGCACACTGACTTTTCGATTTCAGTCGGCCAACCCAAGCACTTCCGGTAAACTGTCTTGCATTAGAAAATCGCCACATTTAAGATGTGATTTCTTTAAAAAAACAGTGAATTTTTTTTTTTTTTTTTTCCACTGCCTGACTGATATATGATATGAAGAGGGTCTCAGACCAGACAAGAAGCACATTAAATTTGCCATGTCTCTAATTTATGGACATTTATTTTATCCCAGTGTTTTCAAAGTAGTTTCTACGATAGCTTGCTGATTCTAATGGCGCTAGTGGTTGCATTGTCTTTCATCTCGTTTTATGCATGAACATCTAAATGAATGCTTAAGTCTATTTAACTGATTATATTTTAATTACATTACAACATCAATTTTGTAAAAGGCACCTTATGAAATTGAAAATCGTCACATTAAGCCTTCACCGGAACTTTAACATTGGCTGAAAAACACTAGTTGTGCTTAAAGCCCATTGTATTTGAACTATATGACGTGGTGTGAGTCTATACTGTGTATCAATACACTCAAGTGTAGTTCCTCACTATTGAAAGTAAAGTGTGTGTGTGTGTGTGTGTGTGTGTGTGTGTGTGTGTGTGTGTGTGTGTGTGTGTGTGTGTGTGTGTGCGTGTGTGTGTGTGCGTGTGTGTGTGTGCGTGTGTGTGTGTGTGCGTGTGTGTGTGTGTGTGTGTGTGTGTGTGTGTGTATTAGGAGTACACACTGAAAACATTACTATATAATATTATGACAATTCTCATCTATCATAATGTAATAAAGCATGTACAGTATATGTATATAAAAATTTGTGTGTAAAGTTTTGATTTTGCTAAAGGTGTAAGAATTCTGCATCTTCATTCCAGTTAAATAAATAATAAAATATATTTAAAATATTTCAGCGTAATGTTTTTAGCTTTAGTCAACTATAAGAAAATTACTGAACTTTAAGATGGAGCTGAATTTGAGTTTGATAATTTTTCTCTTTTTTTTCGGTCAAGTATAGCTCCATCATTGTTCAAACTTTACTTTTCTTTAATTTGTTTTCAAGAGTTCATGCTTAGCTGATGATTAATTATAAAGGTGTATATATATATATATATATATATATATATATATATATATATATATATATATATATATATATATATATATATATATATATATATATATATGTATATATATATATATATATATATATATGTATATATATATATATATATATATATATGTATATATATATATATATATATATATATGTATATATATATATATATATATATGTATATATATATATATATATATATATGTATATATATATATATATATATATATGTATATATATATATATATATATATATATATATATATATATGTATATATATATATATATATATATATATATATATATATATATATATATATATATATATATATTTTTTTTTTTTTTTTTTTTTTTTTTTTTTTTCTACCTGAACTGTTAATTTTGTGAAACATTAGACCCCTAATGCACGAACATACTGAATTTTGTGAAATATTACACCCCTAACTCCAACACATGCATATACATACTCACCCCTAACTCTCTCTTTCTCACACACAGAGACCGATTATGATTTATTTGGGTATATCGCCCAGTTGTACACAGGAGTTTTCAGCACATATCTGTGTTGTGTTTCAGGGCATCACATATGACACTGGTGGAGCTGACATCAAGGCTGGAGGAATCATGGCTGGGATGCACAGAGATAAATGTGGATCTGCGGCTGTTGCCGGATTCTTCCAGGTACAGTTTTACTACACCGCTGCTCATATTACTGTCCTGAATATTAGAGTTCAATAGTTATGGAAGGTTTTTTGTTTTGTGGTTGTTGCATTGGCCACTTGAAAATTTAGTTTCTCTGAATGATTTTAGTATGCATTTGCGTATAATTTTAATATTTGTTACGTGCTGTAAAGCTTCGATATCACTCCTTCCAAATTTAAAAATATATGTTTTTTATATATATATTTAAAAAATTTGGTTGTTGTTGTTGTTATTATTATTACAATCTATTTAGTTTAATTTTAATTATTTTTTTATAAAATTGTTCAAAATAACAAATGTTTTTATTATTATTATTAATATTATTATTTTTCGAGATTGAAAATCAGGATTATTCCACCTTCCAACTTTAGCATTTAAAAAAATAGCATGAGGTTGTCAAATCTAACATAAATATTAGTTATTTTATGCTTTAAAGTACGTTTTTTTTTAAAGGGCACCTATTTTACCTTTTTTTAAAAGATGTAAGATAAGACTTTGGTATCTACAGCATGTGTCTTAAGCAGGGGTCACCAAACTTGTTCCTGGAGGGCCAGTGTCCTGCAGATTTTAGCTCCAACCCTAATCAAACGCACCTGAACAAGCTAATTAAGGTCTTAATTAGGTGTACTTGAAACATGCAGGCAGGTGTGTTAAGGCAAGATGGAGCTAAACTCTGCAGGGACACCGGTCCTCCAGGACCAGGATTTAAATATAAATATTTATTATAGCCTCCAGAATTTCCCCATTTTTGTGTGAGTAAACTGTAGCTTTTTTGTGAGCTGCTTCTCCTTGCACACTGTTCACACGTGCATGTCTGCTTCTCATTATGCGTTAAGTCAGATAAACAGCACAGTGACAGACAAGCTCGGATGACGTTGAAATACAGCTCATTGGTCAAAATTGCCAAATAAGTTTATTTCATGTATTTGTGGTGGGGTTTATTCAAGCCTTTCTGAAATGATGAGTCTCAAACAAATGCACATGTACGTGTTTACTGACACCTTGCCGCTGTGGTGATTATAGTGGAAGAATTGAAGTTTTACTGTCTTTGTTACAAACATGTTCTGTTTTAACAACTTTTTTAACTTACAAAAATCAGAACAGATGTTTTAAGCCTAGTTTAAAATGTTTTGTGGAGATGTGTATACATGGTATTATTGAAATATGGCATCATTCAATCAATTCGATGGGAGGGGGAACTGCAGTCCTATGTCACGTTGTGGTGGGCCTCAAAATAACTGTGATTTGGGTCCTATTTTTAATGTCAGGAAAGCTTAAAAAAGAGACTTGTTAGGTTTATTTCACTCCGAAAATACCGTGGACACACTCTAAATAAACACAGTTCTGTCCAAACAGCTTACAAAAGTTGATTTTCACTAAGACTGTGTGAAGTCAAAATGCACATTGATATTGCTAATTAGTTGAACAGAAAAAAAAAAGTTTGTTTTGGTAATCTTCAAAGTCACTATTTTCTTCCATTTTTGGAAACTTGGTCCTTTTTGTTGACGTCAGTTAAACTGCTTAAGCCATAAAATTCTTAACCATACCATTAGTTTGAAAGAAAAAAAAATGAATTTGAGTTTTACCACAGATCTTATTTAAGCAATACAACTGAAATCCCATAAAAAATAATAAATAAAAAAAACGAAAAATAAAAGTCCTAAAATGCTAAATTGCTTCTGTGTAGTTGATCATCATACAGTAGTTCATCCACTCCATTACTAAAGGGTTAAGGTAATTTGAATAAAATCTTAATGTTGTAGTTGGTAATCAATTACTGATGTGAACTTTACTAATTTGGACTTACAGAGAGATGGAACAAATATTTTAATCCCAGTTTATTTGCAAAAAAATGTTCTGTGGACATGTGTAATCATGGTATTATAGAAACAATTCAATCAATTCGGTGGGTGGTAAAATCTGCACTCCTACATAATGTTGCGATGGGCCTAAAAATGACTGGGATTTGTATCCTATTTTAACATCAAGAAATTAAAAAAAAAAGACTTGTTTGGTTTCTAAAACTTCAGTATGACAGTGGACACACTAAACATACACACAGTTCTCTCCAAACAGCTTTCAAAAGATGATTTTTTACATA
This sequence comes from Danio rerio, assembly GCF_052040795.2. Taxonomy (NCBI): domain Eukaryota; kingdom Metazoa; phylum Chordata; class Actinopteri; order Cypriniformes; family Danionidae; genus Danio; species Danio rerio. The sequence goes on from NC_141028.1 coordinate 46,939,549, forward strand.
GGTGCTCTTTAAAATATGGACCAAATAGCCTCAGTAGTTTGCAGAACATAACAAAAAACATTATCAAACTATATAGAGCATGACTTTAAATCCAGATTTTATGATACAAATATAATATAATGTATTTTTATTATTATTTTAGATCCTTGCCAAACTAAAGCCCAAGCACTTAAAGGTTGTGGGTGCGATGGCCATGGTGCGCAACAGTGTTGGATCTGGTAAGCAAGTTTGTGTGAATATATTGACCAGCTGTGGTGACTGTTGCTAAACTTTTTGTGTAACTCTTGGTCAGATTGCTATGTGGCAGATGAGCTGGTGGTGTCTCGTGCCGGTCGAAGAATCCGAGTTGGAAACACTGATGCTGAAGGAAGAATGGTCATGGTGGACTTACTGTGTGAGATGAAGGAGCAGGTACACACACACACACACACAATCCAGCATATACACTCTTCAAATATTGTGCGTTCATATCTGAAGATTTAAAGGGCTTTCTACTGTGTTAATTAGTTAGTCAATATTGTGATAAATCTTTCATTATTATTTTTCGTTTCTCTTTGTAGGCGCTGCAGGAAGTGTCTCCTCATCTCTTCACTATTGCCACTCTGACAGGACATGCTATCAGAGCCATGGGGCCAAAATACTCTGTGAGTAATTCCATAAAGATACTTGTACAGGGGAAACATTTTCCATCACACAGTGTGGAGTGTAATGAGTCCAAAAGGAACTGTTTACTGTATTTTAATGACTTATTCACTGAAAAATTGTCATTTTTAGGTAACTTAATTACAGTTCCTTGTAATGCACGTGCTTTAAACGCTGTAGATAAGGTAAACAGTTCTGTATAAATCAGTTCAGATGAGGAGAGTAATTCAAAATATATTATGTACAGTTCTTTTTTCAAGTAAATAAGGTTACATGTATCTAGATTTAAAAGTCTGACTTGGTTAGAAATGACTTCATAGCAAAATATAGTATAAATTCGGAGAATCAGAGTAACTGTAAAAAGATATTTTCCAATAACCTAAAAAATGAAGCGTTGAGAGGAATTGAGTAAGAAACAATGAACTGAGATATGACTTTATGAAAGTATATATACAAAAGTCCAAATTATTAGCCCCCTCGGAATTATTGCCCGTTTATTTTTTCCCCAATTTCTGTTTAACGGAGAGAAGATTCTAAACATAAAAGTTTTAATATCTCATCTCTAATAACTGATTTATTTTATCTTTGCCATGATGACAGTAAACAATATTTGACTAGATGGTTTTTCAAGACACTTGTATACAGCTTAAAGTGAAATTAAAATGATTAACTAGGTTGATTAGGTTAACTAGGTAGGTTAAGGTAATTAGGCAAGTTATTGTATAACGAGGATTTGTTCTATAAAAAATATATAGCTTAAAAGGGCTAATAATTTTGACCTAAAATGTTTAAAAAAAAAATAAATAAAAACTGTTTTTATTCTAGACGAAATAAAACAAATAAGACTTTCTCCAGAACAAAAAGTATTAACAGACATACTGTGAAAATTTCCTTGTTCTGTTAAACATCATTTGACAAATATTTAAAAAAGAAAAAATTCAAATGGGGGCTAATAGTTCTGACTTTAACTGTATACCTTGCGTTAAATACAATGCTATTGCTTTAAAATGTTTCATGTTTTATGCACATAATAAACTATTTTGTTTTGAGAGTAATTCTATTAAACTGAAGACTGTTATGTTTGTTATTAAAATGTTTAAGTATGAAATGTATTTAATAGGGTTTTATTTAAGTCCCGCTACAAGGACTGAAATTTAAATTTGGTTTTCTATTGCTTTGATATTTATAGGGATTAAAATTAAGATAATCTTCACAAAATATGACTTTTGAATACTAAATACAGGTGCAATTAAGCTAACCTAGGCTGTAAACGAACTATAAGGTCACTCACCTTTTACTTTGCCACCGTCGTGCTCCCTGATAACTTATCGTGGATCATTTTTTACAAAAATAAACTTGACAAGGATTCACCCTGTAGATGCATTTGAAATTTGTTTTGATAATCTTCAATCAAAGTGTGACCATTTGCTTCCACGTTTAGAGAAGCAGTCCTCTGTTGATGACAGCACATTCCAACTTTTTTGATAAGGGCTCATTTTACAAGTCCTCTAGAGTTTTAGAGCATTCTAGCATTTTTTTTTTTTATCCATTCAGCCAATTTCTTGTTCTGGTGCTTATGGCGTAGCATAATGAATTGACTAGGAATTACTAGGAACTTTATCCCCATTCTGACGTAATAATCAAGAACCCTGCTGCAGTACCATGGCTGCACCAGTTGGAGTGATATTATGCAGTGCATGAGAATCAGCTGTTTTCAGAGGGCACCTTGAGTTATGTGTATTACACACTAACTTTACAAAACTCTAGATTTAAATAGGAAAATGATCAGTGTTATTTAGAATCATTGTTTTTTTTTTGTTTTTTTTTTTGTTTTTTTTATGAAATGCTAATGGTCTAATTCGATTTAATTCATTATGCTAAGCTAAGAGTGACCTTGCCAGAACAAGATATTGGCTGAATGGAATGAAATTATTCAAGTTAACTGTTGAACTCTAGGAGACATAAACACTCTGGCTCAGTTTACCTTTAACCACGCCCCTCTTACTGTTAGTAGGCTATCAGACAATGATGTACAAAAGGGAAACCCTGCACTACATCCCATTTAAATAGAATTACATCAACATACTACAATAAAAGTCTTGGCAACTTCCAATTTACACAGACTTTAATGCAGTGGTGGACAAACTTTTTACATTCGAGGGCCACATTAAGTTTTGCAAACCAAGTGAAGGGCCACATGTCAAATCCTTCAAAAAATAACTTTTATTTATAGTGGCAGTATGCATGAAACATGTAATATCTGACAGAAACATGTCACATTAACACAAAACAGATTTTTTTAATAGTAATTATTGAGTCAATTTTACAAGTGAAATGAACTTGTACAGCTATTTATATTTATCATCACTTATCAATCATCATAAAATAATAAAATAATCTCTTATACAATATAATAATAATAATAATGTAATAATTTTTACAGTGGAGAATAGAAATGATATCATCTGATAGAAAAAATCTCATATTAACACATTCAAAATAATTCTTAGTTTCCTGTTCAGTCAAATTTACAATAATCTAATTTGCCCTGCATTTAGAATATACTGATCAATCATCATAAAACCTTAATAAAACCACAAATCTTTGATAAAATAACTTTTGAAAGAGGATGTCTGCATGGAGAATATATTCTATGACAAAATTAACACATTTAACAAGCAATTATTATATAATTTGAGTCAAATTCACAACAATCTAATTTGAGCTCGTATCATTATGCTCATATCAATGAGTGTGTTAATGTGAACAGTGAGCCTGAAAATAAAGTTAGATTAATATCATCAGCAACACTCTCGCTGAATACCTAGCTGATTCAGTTGTTGCTTAACGACATAAAAAAAGTGCACTGATCTGCCCTTTTTTTTTCTTTTTTCTTTTTGGTCAACAAAAAGGCAGTGTGGTGCACCTTGCGTTCGGTGTGATCTGCCCTTTAGGTTGTAGTCTTTAAAAACAGCAATACTTTCTTGGCATATTAGACACACCGCTTTAATTTTTTTGCCTGACTCATTTTCAGTCATTAACTGTCGAGTGCATTTTAATATCCGAGAGTGTGTTCCAAATCCACTGGTTGCTTTAACTGCACCGCGTACAATACTGTCTTCAAATGGCGTTCACTTGTATTGCATCATTAATTTACTAATACTGAAACCAAACCGTTACTCAGAAGCAGCATTTTAAAAACTCCCTCGCGGGCCGGATGAAAGTGTTCAGCGGGCCGCAGTTTGCCTACCTCTGCTTTAACGTCTCTGACAATGCCTGTAATCCTATTTAACTATACAGCTAAAAAAAAAATTAGGAGGGGGTGTAAATAGTGTTTTATGCTGTAGAATAAAACATAAAAGTATGTTGAGCTTGAGTTTTACCACAGACCTTCTTTCAAAAAAACAAACAAACATTGGGCTCTATGTTAGAAAAAAAAATTTACTTTTGCTATTTTAAGGACCGAAAAATACACACTACGTCCTGACGCATGGTCTAACAGGGTTGTGCTCATTCTCCTAATGAGTTATCGGTGTGTTTTACACGTTAACCCATCCAAATCTGCATCAAAGCAACATTTAAAATCACCTGCTAAAAGGTCTGAAAAAGAGCAGTATTGATAAATAAAGTAACAATATTGCTCATAAATTTAGGGGTATCTATATTGGGAGCATAGATGTTCACTAATGTAATTTCTTGAGCACATAGGGTACATTTAGTTAGTTTAAATCTTCTTTCGTTGTCACTCTGTTGTTCTCTAAATAAAAAAAGGGAATTTTTTTTTTTATTTATGAATATTGCTGTTCCTCGTTTTTGAGTTGTATAACTTAGAAAAAATACACTTGGCCCACCCAGTCTCTCTTGAGTTTTTGATGCTCTGTATGAGACAGGTGAGGTTTCCAGCAAAAAGGCAATGTTAACTTTTTCTTTCTTAAGAAATGTGAGCACCCGTTTGTGCTTCATAGAGTGGCCTAACCTTTTGACATTCCATGTTATCACTTTGCATACATTATCCATTTAACTATAGTGCTATGGTTGCCCTGACCATCAATTTGTATACCCGGAAATGAAAGATTCTGGGAATTCCCCCCCCGCATTGTGACCATGAAATGTCAAAATTAGGGTTGGGCATCTAAGCTATAATGCCGATCCGATGCGCATCTCGATACAAAGAATACGATCCGATATATTAGCGATACATTTATGACATATTGCGATGCAACACGATACGATTCACACCCATATCACGATACAGTGCGATAATTCAGCACTAACTAATTAGATCAAGTTTATGAGATTATGTAAAAGAGGATGCTGTGCCATTGAATGAGTTTGATTATTTATTAACCCAGCAAAACCAAGACTTTTTTTACAAACTGGCTTTTCTCTCAGAGCCAGAGTGTCAGTTTACAGTAGAGGGGCATTTTAGAACATATAGCACATATTATTTAAGTATTTTCAAGATAAACAGAATGTATAAGTGCAATATATATTAAAATATATATATTTGCACTCTTTCAACATCAAGGTTTAGCATTGCACAACAAGAATTGTGATTTAACTTTTCAACTATGAAAACAAGTTTTACAAAGATATATTTTGCCACTGATTATTCAAAACTTAAGGTCGTGAACTAGCAGTGTTATGCTGCTTTGAAACATCACTGTCACTGTAAACAACAGGCTAATAAAAATATAACAAACCAGCAATCTTCTTGCTGTGAGGTGGTCAAACTACCCACTGTGCCACCGTGACACCCAATTATTTTTATCATTATTATTATTAATATTATTATTATTATTATTAAATAAAAATTAAGAGGAGGAGGTGTTTAAAACCGCCTAGTGCGGCATTATAGAGAGGGCGGCGTCCGCAACACCCAGTTATAGGGTGGCAGAATAGAGGTCCGCGACACCCGTGCGTCCTCAGTTATATCCGCGCATAGGGCGGAAGAATAGAGGTCCGCGACACCCGCGTGTCCTCAGTTATATCCGCGCATAGGGCGGCAGAATAGAGGTCCGCGACACGTCACTTCATTTTCATAACCGGTCACTTTCGTTTTCACATTGCGGTTGAGGGCGGCGTGATCGTCCTCTGCCTAGAGCAGCAGTTCAGCTTGCTCCGGCCCTGCAGATGAACAATGCAATAACATCCGTTATTGGCATAGAGCGCACAAAACTTTTGCGCATGGAAAAAAAAACTTGCAATGCTTTTCTCACCACTTTTGGAGCTGGTAGCTACAGTTCAAGCAGTGCGAAAGCCGGGGATGTAGGAACACTGGAAGATGCTTCCACAACAACTCACTTGAAGCGGCGCCACGGTGATTACAGATTACTCGTACTGCCCGCGTATTTTATAGATGTGCGGCACATTTTGCAAATTGCATCTGTCCTGTCAAGTCGTCCATCCTTAAATCCATAATGCTGCCATACTTTAGATTTAAAACTCAGTGGGGAATAAAATGTTTGTTTTGCTTCTCGCGCTTTTCTGCTTACTTTATGTAGGTCGATTAAATTATGCGCCAAAAACAGGTTGACAACACTTGTTAATAAATAAAAAATACATTCTATATTAAAAATATAAGCTGTATCTCGGAAAAACCGATGCATCTCGCAAAAACCGATGCATCTCGATTTGCTTCCAAAATTTCATTCATCCTCTGCTGCTCAACCGATGCACTCGCATCGTGCACGCGCATGACCGCGTATCGATACATATCGATTAATCTTCCCATCCCTAGTCAAAATGCTTCTGTGTTTTTGCCTAAAACTTGATGTCATAGTTCCTCCACTCATTGAATGAAATCTTAATGTTGTAATTTGAGGTCACGTATGACTGCCGCTGACTTGTTTCACATGTGACTGTAGATCATCATGGACAACGGTGCTGCTCGACGTGCAGGAAACGATCTGGAGTGGCAGAAAGGTGAGACGAGCTACTGTAATAAGCTGTTTCTGTTTCAATAAATGTTGCTTCATGTGTCATAAATGTGTTTGTGTGTCAGCCGGAGAGGTGCTCGGAGACCTGTTTGAGGTGTCCACTATTCGGCGGGAGGATTATGAGTTCCACAAAGGGAAATCTGAGTATGAGGACATCCTGCAGGCCAATAACCTGCCCTCATCCGCTACACCGCGAGGACATCAGACGCCTGCAGCCTTCCTCATCATGGCTTCTGGACTGGATCAGGTACCACACATACACAATCATATATTCAGCTCTGTGTGGAGAAATGTCATTATTGTAAGGGGTGTGGGAGGTTTACTGTTGATGGTAATATCATTATTATGGTGGCTTGAGAAAGCCAGCATACTGTTATCCTACTTAATCTTATTATTCTTCCATCTTCTTCTTGGACTATTTTAAGAAAGCATCTCCTCCTAGACTGTTCATACTTCAACCACCAAACTAACTTCAAACATCCAAACTATACTGAATTAAGTTGCTATATATTTTCCAACTGATCCGACTTTCGGTGTTCCCAAAACCGTCTCGGGAAATTCTGAAAAGTTCCATTGACTTAAAATCGGACCAAACTTTGTGGCCTCATAACTTTGCGCCAGAGACTTAAGCTTGGGCTCATTTACAGACTTAAGCTTGGGCTCATTTAACTCAGACTACCAATCTGCTAATCACCTTTCAACTTACTAGCCACAACCTAGCAACCTCCTATGGTACCCTAGCAACTGTCCCATAGACTTCCATTGTAAAAAAAAAACTGCCATTGACTTTACATTGGACATACTAACAACAAACCAATGCTAACAATACACTAATCCATAGAAACATACTAACGACATACTAATCATACTAGCAACGTGCTAACAAACATACTAATTATACTAGCAACATGCTAACAAACATACTAATCATATAAGCAACATGCTAATTCATACTATAAAAAATACTAGTAACATGCTAATTAATACTAAATTGATGCTAACAACACGCTAGTTTATACTAGAAACATGCTAATTCATACTAAGTTTATGCTAACAACATGCTAGTTTATACTAGCAACATGTTAATTCATACTAAGTTTGTTAACAACATGCTAGTTTATACTAGAAATAAACTAGCAACATGCTAATTTGTACTAAATTGATGCTAGCAACATGCTAGTTTATACTAGAAACATGCTAGCAACATGGTAATTCATACTAGAACCATGCTAATTTATGTTATCAACTGCCTAGCAACTACTCGGAACACATTAACAATCGCCTAGCAACACCTAGGCAACCGCCTATCAACGCCTTGGCAACTGCCTAATAACCACTCAGAACACCCTAGCAACCACATAGCAACACCTTAGCAATGATCTAGAACACCTTAGCAACCGCCTAGCAACACTTTAGCACTACTCAGAATACCCTAGCAACACCTTAACAACTGCCTAGCAACCACTCGGAACACTCTAGCAACACCTCTGCAATGACTTAGAACACCTTAGCAACCACCTATCATTTACTTAGCAACTGCCTAGCAACCAATAAGAACACCTTAGCAAAACCTACAACAATGTAGCAACACCTTAGCAACCACCTAGCAACACTTTAGCAACTACTTAGAACACCCTAGCAACCACCTAGCAACACCTTAGCAACTGCCTAGCAGCCACTCAGAACACTCTAGCAACCACCTAGCTACATGTTAGCAACGACCTAGAACAACTTAGCAACCACCTAGCAACACCTTAGCAACCACCTAGCAACACCTTAGCAATCACTTTGCAACGCCTTAGCTACCGCCTAGCAACCACTCAGAACACCTTAGCAATGACCTAGAACACTTTAGCAACTGCTTGGCAACATTTTAGCAACCACCTAGCAATGAATTCAATTCACGAATAGCAAAAATTCAAGGTTGAATGGCTATAAAACAAAACAAAGCACTAAATTTATGAAGTGTGCTTCACACAGGTTAGTGGGTTTGACAAACCACCTCTAGAAAGGCTTTTCTCTCTCCGAATAATGTAAATTAATTTTAAAAAATGAACTAACAGTTCCTCTTCCTTTTGTTGAATCGCCGAATGCCTCCTCAATTGTACGTGGCTAAATAAAATGTGTAAAACCATTAAATCCACATAAATTTCACAAATTCATTCAGTGTGAACAAATTTCATAGTTTTGACCTGATCTCGAGTCAGTTTTATGAGTTTGTAGATGTGTTAATGAGACATTTTGTACAATAAAAAATTAATAATAATGAACAAGTCTCTTGTTGGATTGTTTAGTAGAGCTTATCATGGAACAAACTACATTTTGAAAATTCATTATTTGTTAAGCATTAACTACATTAATAAACGCTAGTCGGCAGTTTATAACTGCAGCTACATAATGTGCTTAATAATTGAACTTTCATACTTTAATGATTTATTTTTCAATACTTCATGAAGTATTGCATTATTTACTAATCATTTGTGTTTAAAGCATTTTAGAATTCTAAACATAGGTTTCTATCAGGATACACATACCGGCGCCGCAAGTCGGCGGCTGTTGGCGGCGCCCGGCGACGGCTCATGACGCAGTTCATTTTTCAGCCGCACCACAGATCGCCATCTGATTAGTTTCATGTTAAATATCATTCGAATGTGCACGTCTGGTGTGTGATACTTTAAACTGTCATGTACGCCCCGTGTCGCGGCGCCGAGCGGTGCTTCTGGTGTGCGACCTGCTTAAGAGTAGTTGGTGAAAATTAAGATAATTCAGAATGAGTTAGTAAATGATTAATAAACTATTGAAATCAACGTTTATATGTCTTATACAAATGAACTAACAATATATACCTGAATAATGTTAATAAAGGCTTTACTAACTTAACTTCATGCAGTTTTGTGACCTAATCAAAAGTGAGGACTATTCATGCTTTATAAATCCCTTCTAAATGATGAAAAAAGGCTCAGGATTCATTCATTCATTCATTTTTATTGTCGGCTTAGTCCCTTTTATTAATTCGGGGTCACCACAGCGGAATGAACCGCCAACTTATCCAGCCCCATTTTACGCAAAGGATGCCCTTCCAGCCGCAACCCATCTCTGGGAAACATCCACGCACTACGGACAATTTAGCCTACCCAATTCACCTGTACCGCATGTCTTTGGACTGTGGGGGAAACCAGAGGAAACCCAGGGAGAACATGCAAACTCCACACAGAAACGCCAACTGAGCCGAGGTTCGAACCAGCGACCTAGCAACCTTCTTGCTGTGAGGCGACAGCACTACCTACTAGGGCTGTGCAATTAATCAAAAATACGATTTCGATTTCGATTATGCCTTCCAACGATTATGAAAAATCATTAATCGAGATAAACGATTATTGCATCATTTACCGCCCCCTTTCCAGTTGTACACGTGTTGCTCTTAAAAGTGTGAAAGACCGCATGATTCTGTGTGCCGCGCACACACAGAATTGAAGCATGCAGTCAGCATTCGGTCTCAATCGCACACTGAGACAAGCAGAGCGCAGTCAGTACACACATCTAAAGTCATCTTAACATGAGCGCTTTAATGGTCAAATAGAAGTCAAAGCGCGGTGTTTAGTGATTATTCATGTCAACCATCATTTGTGTAATAAACAAACGAGTTGAGAATCAAAAGAGACGCGAAAGAGAAACTATTGAAGAGACAGCGCGCTATAATCCTTCTGCCGCCTGTTTTTATGATTATTAATCAAACAACAAATGGAGAACATGCCTCTGCTCTTGACTGAAGGACTTTTGTACCTAAAGTGTTTCTTAAAGTGAAGATGCTTAAAGCACAGTTTGTTTTATATTTTATTCTATTGTATTTATTTCTCTTTCCTTTGCAGGGTGGAAAATAACTCAGTTGAAGTCAGAATTATTAGCCCTCCTGAATATTAGCAACCCTTTTCCCCCCAATTTCTGTTTAATGGAAAGAAGATTTCTGAACATAATAGCTTTAATAACTCTTTTCTAATAACTGATCTATTTTATCTTTGTCATGATGAGAGCACATAATATTTGACTAGATATTTTTTCAAAATACATGTATTCAGATTCAAAGTGTGATTTAAAGGCTTAATTAGTGTTATTAGGCAGGTCATTGTATAACAGTAGTTTCTTCTGCGGACAATCAAAAAATATATTGCTTAAGGGGGCTAATATTATAGACTTTAAAATGGGTTTCAAAATATTTAAACCTGCTTTTATTCTAGCCAAAATAAAAATAAAAAAGCCTTTCTCCAGAAGAAAAAATATAAAAGGAAATACTGTTAATTCCTTGCTCTGTTAAACATCATTTGGGAATTATTTATTTATTTTTTTTCTCCGGAGCGCTAATAATTTTGACTTTAACAGTAATCGTTTTGAATAATCGTGATTTCAATTATGTCCAAAATAATCGTGATTATGATTTTTCCCAAAATCGAGCAGCCCTACTACCTACTGCGCCACTGCTTCACCCGGCTCCGGATCAAACTGCAATCTTATCTAAAAAGTCAAATGACTGTAAAGTTTAAACATTGCCGAATAACAAGAGTGTCAACCTAAAACTGGAAAAAACAACAATATAATAATTTAACCATATAATAATATGCAATGTTTAAACTGTAGTCATTTTTTTTTAAATAAGACTCCAAATATTTATTTTTCATTTGATAGTTTAGTAGCTGCAGTTATAAACTACTTATTAATGTTTATTAATGTAGAGTTAAAGCTTAATAAATAATGAATTAAATATTTGCTAATGCTTAATAAATGATTCATAGTGTGTAGTTATATTAAAGTGTTACCATAAGTGCATCTCTTTTATCGCTACTTGACGATCAGTTAAAATACTATATATATTTTTTGTCAAGGCATTTTTGATTCTTTATTTAAAAGATAAATAAGTTTTAAAGTTGATCACAATCACACAGATAAGAGCATTGTTTTCTAGAAAATAAACACAAACATGGTCACAAATGAAATGCTGATTTTATACAGTTCAATGAATCAATACTTTGGCAAAAAAAAAAAATAGTTTGAAACAAACAAACCAAAAAAAACAACAACACAAATGTCCTGCTTTTAACTAATAATTACACCTGTCTCTGTTTTTGTATGAAGCCGACTTTTTGAATGAATCAGTTGAGCAAATGGTTTAATTAATCACTGAATCGAAGCATTTTCATCAATTAATTCTGTTAGCTTTAGTTTATATTTTATGCTATTTATCTATCCATACATCTATCTATCTGTCCGTCTGTCTGTCTGTCATGTTGATGGTAGTGTACATTTCTGTCCTTACCTGTGTAAATGTAGGGTTTCTTGTTAGTATTTGTTACTCAGAGCTGAGTAGAGCCATTTCATTGAAATATGAACTCGTGTCTGCATGAAATATGGATAACCAATCAACATTTTTATTGCCCAGCATGGAGTGGACTCAGCCAAACCTCTGCCTTACTCCCACATCGACATCGCTGGATCCAGCGGACCCTTCCCTGGTGTCCCAACTGGAGCCCCAATTCTTGCCATGGCCGCAAAATACCTGAAGCTGTAAACGTCTGTCTAAAGATTTGTTTATGTCCTTCAATTGCTATTTTCACCTTTAGCCATTTTTCATTTAATGACTTTGATATCTGCATCATTTGATACTGACTACACTGTTAATAAAAAAGATATCAAATAATATTGTAAGGCAGTACAGTCGTACAGTTTTGCAGTGTAGTCCTAAATATGGCCAAATAAGGACACTTTAATACTTCCAATATAAACACCGTCCCTTTCCCCCTCTCTCTATGTACCTGCATTTCCTCCATCTATAAAATCTTCTGTTCTCCTTACACTCTGCACAAAACTCATCTTGTCAGTTTTCGTTAGTACTATGCTTAAATCACTCACTCTTCATAAATGCATTTGATTTCCATTCCTGCCCTGTAGCCTAACAGTTTCTCTGACATGAATCTGGAGGTGAGACTGTGATTGAAATGAAATGGCATCTGTGACTTGGAAAACTGTAAGGAGAAGAATAATGGGAACAGTGTAACGGTCTGTTTTGTACCAGTATTTGTAATCAAAATTTGAAAATAAAAGCTTTTTTTGGCATTCACTGGCAAAAGTGTTATGTTCTATATCCAACTGATGACAATTTATGAGTATTGTTCATGTGATGCCATAGATTTAATTAATGATGTGACGTTGTGCGCCGAGGCTTCGTAGCATATGTATCAGAAAAAACCGATACATCTCGTGTTGTACCGGAGCTTGATTCGTATTGCCATAATTAGGTGATCAGTGACGTCCAAAGCTTAATTTTCGCCTTTACCCACGTGACTGCTCCGAATTTTGATTAAAAGGTTTAAACACCCTCATGGGTTAGTAAAGTGTATAGCCAGAGATTAGGCGTCGATTATATACATTTCTTCTGTTTCAAAACACCACCGGTCCCACACACCAGTAATTCAACTAAATGGTTTTTGAACCATACTAAAGTGTATTAGCGTATTTTCTACAACTATCTTTTAACAAAAAACCACTGCATATCGCAGTATAGTGTTTAACGCAGACGAGCTGGCGAGTGCAATTCGAAAACACGACTCTCAGCCTCTTCCTTAAAGCATTCGCCTCCCATGCAGGCGTCGCCGGTTGGATCCCCGCTTAAAACGGGTGGGTACATGCAGGCCCGGCGCCAGGAAGTCAAAACTGAATGGGCACTTTAAATCCATAGGGGGGCACTAGACCTGGTGACTGATTTTAGTCTATCGTTTCTTTCATTTAGGCTATTTATTTACATTTATTATTACTTTGCATTACTGCCTAAGTTACTGACCTAAGGCAGTAATATGGGCTACGTTTTAATAGTAATAATAATATGCAGTTTCGCTATTGCGAATTTTATTAACGATGGTAATGCATACCGCTTATTAATGCAGACGGATCATGGCTTCAGTGTCAAACGAGTGCTGTAAATCATATGTTATTCTTATTTCCGTTTTATTTCAAATAACAGGCCTGAGATGAAGAGCATCTGACAGTCAGGGCTAATGATAACTTCTGCTCAGACAGCGATGTTTACGAGCGAGCTAAGCGCTGCATTGTGTAACTATGGTACACAGACGGTACTGCTACTTCATAATTGCCTAAATATCATTCTGAAATCCCGCCAAGATTCTCAAGAACGTAAAAGAGTGATAAGAGTTGAGCATGATATGACGTGAATACTAGTTAGCTCCTATAGAAATATACATTGGATGTCGCCTACCCAGATGTTGTCTATTGGAAGGAATGCGTCAATAGAGCCGCCATTTTAGTACAGGGTAGCGCTCCTTTGAAATGAACGCTCCTTTTAATTGAGCGCCATCTAGCGGTCACATAATCTAATGACTAAATATTATGACAACTTGTTCAACTTCTTTTATAAATATATATAACTTGACATTACCTTTTTTTCCTCACCACCACACTGGTCTTTTTCACAAGACAAAATTTTGTTGTTGGAAACTGTATTTTATATACTTAAATTTGACTTTTGCATGCTAAAAGTACTTGAGTAAGAGACGTTTTACTTGATTTGGGTCATTAAAAAAACTCCCTATGATGTGTGTAGCCTATACCTGCTGTAGTCAACCTAAATCCTACTGTAGGTTGACATACAACCAAATTAACACCCATTCTTGTCTTAGGACATTTTATTAAGCAAATTTTAAAATAATAGTAAGTTCATGACATGTTAAATATATAGTATAATTTGCTGGTTTTAAACATACATAATAATAATAAATATAGTTATGAAACAACCGTAACATAACCCTTATGTCTTAAGACATATTTGATTAACTTTTTATTACCTACACCAAATGTTGACTAATGAAGGTACATTTATAACAACCATTTATTTGTTAGATTACTGTATTGTCAAACCATGTTGCATACAAATGCATTCAACAGACTTACATGACAGTGCATTGCTGTAGAGGACAAATAAAACACGAGACAGGTGTTTAGAAAGAGTATAGTTTATTTCGTTTGACATGCAAACAAGACAAACTTTCAGAAAACAACCAGGAAACATTATAACGTGCACGCTCGTGAATATAACTCGCGGTTGTCTTCAATAATCCTTCTTTGCTCAACAGCTTAGCTGAAAAAAAGCAAAACATTACAACAGTCAGACAAAGAGCAAAGAGCATAGAATTACCAAGAGGCGACACTCTACAATTTGGGAAACAATAACGCGCTTTTTGAATAAATCAAATAAAAACAAAGCAGCTGCTTTCCATCGCGACATTGAGATCCAATGGACGGCCGATCGCTTTCACTTCAAAATGGCAGAATCCGGGGCTGTAGTCTTGGTCATTCTAAGCTCTTTGCATAAAGTTAAATCATAACAGTTACCATGGTGTCTATTTCAAACTATAGTAAACTAAAGTTTGAAACTAAAGTTTAAAATAGACGATGAGTGGGCCGTTTCCCTGAGGGTCCTCGGGGGTTGTTTGTTCCCTGCCTAGGGCTCAAAGGCCGCCTCGCCCCAGGCAGTGCACGAGAAGACCGGGCGCCAGGCCGTGCCAGTATTCACTGGATGTTGCTCGGCGGCACATTTCGAGCAACAAACACGTAATATTCCTTGCGATGTTACGTTTATGTACGTAAACCACAAGGAACTACAGCACAGACGGGCCCAAATGAAGCTTCACGAAGCGGACTTCGTGAGATTGGCGTGGCTCCACTCGTACCGTTGGTATTGAACTCACCTTGGTCAAGTACAAACAGCAACACCGAGCGAACTGACAACGCTGATAGAGAGCACACGAGCTTTATAGGAGCGCAGATGCAAATTTTTACAAGGCACGTCACTGCTATCTCCTTGAGCGCTGAAGAGGGCTCACCTGATTGGAGCACAGACTCAGGAATCTGCATCACGGCAAGTTGCCGTCTGCCTTACACAAAAATATATTAAATATATTCAATATATATATATATTTAAATTTTTGGTGCTGTGTAATATTCTGGGATGCAGTAGAATATGGAGACAGATGAATATAATTGGGTATATGCCGAGCTAGTGTTGTTCCAATATTACTTATAAACTTCTGGTGACCGGTTATTGTGTTTTTTTTCCATTGTATACTGTTCCTTTTACAGCATTCATGTTGTAATGTAAATAAAATACATTCAGTTAAATAAACTTTGGCATTCATTAAGTTGTTCAAGCGTAAAACAAGACAAATGGTCTTTTACTCGCACTCGCCCATCAGAATCGGCAGGATAGCGCAGACGCTCCATTGCATAAATACTCATATTATAAAGACATGGCGAGGAAATGTGCAGTGCTTCTAGTACAATCTGAGAACCATTTCATATCGGATTTCACTCAGCCAGTGGAGATCGCTGATTTTTAAAGAAAACAGACTTTAAAAACGTGCAGATTTTTCCTTTGGCATACAGTTCGCCGGAAGCGCTTAACCCAGGTTACTGGCAAATTAAAAGTCCTATTAGCATGCTTCAGCATATACCCTAAAATCCCAGAATGTCTTTCGAAAAAGAGTACGGGTTTAACCCCGGCATCCTGGCCAAATTTACCCACTGGCCTCTGTCCATCATCATGGCCTCCTAACCATCCCCATATCATAATTGGCTTCATAACTCTGACTTCTCTCTCTGTGGTGTGCGGTCTGGTGGAAAACGGCTGCTGTCGCTTCATCCAGGTGGATGCAACACTGGTGGTAGATGAGGAGATTGCTACCCAATAAATACCAAACTAGCTAAATTTAATAACAATATTTCCCCTAAATGCTCATTTTGTACTCAATATGATGAAACTCTAAACCATTTATTTTGGGAGTGTACATACTGTAAAGTGTTTTGGGTTGACTTTTCCAATTTCATTAAAAATTCTTATTTCCAAACTTCTGTATTTCCCCAAAAATTGTATTCTTTGGTTACTCTCTGAGTGAAGTTCCTTCTCATTGTAAATTTATTATTGATTTATTGCTTTTTTTTTTTTTTTAACAAAATTTTACATCCATAAATGTAAATTTTCAAAGAAACACCCTTACTTTTTTATTTTCAGAAAAGACTTTGGAAATTTATGTGAACTCTTTAAAAGACTAACAATTACACTGCATTTAAAACACTTTCTTGGTGTAAATCATTTAAACTGGTTTAATTTGCTGGAATTCTATTTATGTAACCCTCTTTGTGTCTTTGTTCATATTATATGTTTGTGATGTTCTTTCTTGCATTAAAAAAAAAATGAAAAAGTAGATGAGAAGATTCCCCCTATGTGTAAAGCGCTTTGAGTGCCAAGAAAAGTGCTATAGAAATGCAAGGAATTATTATTGTTATTATAAAGCACTGTTCATCATGATGTAGCCACTCTCATAATTCAATTGCTATGTCATACATTTAAAAATATTTAATTGTGTGTTCTGAAGGTTGGAACGACGGGGGTGTTAATAATTAATGACAGTAAGAATTTTCAGTTTGAGTGAACAATACTTTATAAAAACTGGGGGGGCACAAAATCTTTCTGAGGGGGCAATGCCCCCTTTATAAAATTACTTCAATACTAAATAAAAGCAAACATATTCCTATGTACATTTTCACAAAATATAAACATTTTAAACAATGGCGTTTTTAATGAAGACAAGCAAATTGCCAGTGCATAATAATCCTTTATTCATTCCAACTTACTCTAAATGCAAGAACTTTTTACCACATGAGGGAAAATAATGAAATATAGAGAAAGAAAAGAAAATCAAACCCTCTAGAACATTTCATAAAGCCTCTCTGTGCCTTTACATATCATCCTCACTCAACACAGAAGCTCTTCTCTGAACACTATTGAACATGAGCAGCTCTCAATCTGTCTAACAGTTGAATAAATGAATCAATAAAGGTTCCAATAGTCAAGTGCTTAAGACCCACTATGCTATTCCAGCAGAAATATGACTTCTTGTTTGTGAATTATGAACATCTCTGATTGTGAAAGGCAGTTCTCAGGCTGGCCAGATGATGACAGCTGAACACAGACTGACTGAAGTTCACAATAATCAGAAAATAAAAGGAAGAAAAAGAAGAAGTGTTGGTGTGTGCGTGTACAAGCAAGCAGAAATGTGTTCAAATCAGCATAGTTTTAAGTGTCTGTGCATCACAGGAAGAACTCAAATGCATACAATCCTCATCACGTTCTTCCTCTTTTGCAATTTTCAATGTTTTGTTTTAATTCATTTTTGTTTGATTTGAGTTCAGAATGAAGCATCACGGTTGAAGTAAAATGTTGTCTGATAAATGGGGACGGGACGTGTCTGCAGCTGGCTGACCGAGACCTCAAGACTCCCAAAATCTATCAGTGCAACCCTTAACCAGCAACCATGATATTTAACTTGAGCAATTTAGAATCTGCACAGAACTACAGTGAAAAGTCATATGAATCTGATCTAAAGAGAGTAATCCAGAACCCTATGAACTTCCTGTGGAGAAAAATCTCATTGAACAGGGAAATGAAGGAGGAGAGGGAAGGGAGATGATGAAAGCCAAGCGAAAGGGAGGAATAAGGCAGGAGGAGTGACAGGGTGAACTTCAGTGTTTACTTGGTGTGAACCATAGAGGTGCTGAACAGAAGCTTCTGCTTTTTCTTTTTCTTCTTCCCGCCTTTATCATCTACAGAGAGAGAGAGAGTAAGAGAGAGAGAGAGAGTAAGAGAGAGAGAGAGAGAAACACTTAAAATAAAAGAGTAAAACTTTTGTTCATCCCACAATGAATTTTGGGTCAAACTGACTCTTTTTGACATTAAAACAGAACTGCCTATATTTACCAAACACATGCAGAGAAGAACAGCGCTGAAAAGGCATGGACAATGCTATTTTTGCACGGTGCTTATTGAATACACATTCATAGGAATTTCATAGTCAGATGCAAATTATAGAAAGTATTTCATTGAATCATGAAATGTGATTTACTAACATTTGTGCCCCTCAAATTACAGGTATTTGTGCCATTATTTAACTCCTTAAAAGCATGTCTTTAAAGTTGTGCTTGAAATGGCTGCAGTTGTTCATTTAATATGTGCACCTTAGCTGCTTTCAATAAATACATACATTTATGAAGCCAACTTGGATGTCATGAATATGGTTTATGAACCACTTACTCTAAACAGAAATAGCCGCCTGGGTTCATCAATTTTAGGGGTCCCCAGATGGATTCCGTTGTGGTCTGAACTATTTGCAGCATGTTTTTGTTTATTTGCATGTGTGGTGAGAATGTTCATGTGCACGTCTTGTCAAATTGATGAAGATGTTTCCTCAGTTTGTAAGTGTTTTTTATATGCATGCGCTTTCTTAACTAGCAGCACATTTGAGCTCTTTTGGTCACAGTACTATCCCCATATGGAACACACTTACAGGTAGGTTTTCCAAATTGTATTGCACAGGACAGTGGTTACATAAGAATGCAACTATGTATGAATGCTGTGCACTATTAATATATTAGCATGTTAAGAATATTCATAGCAGTTTGGATGGTTTAATCATATAATGTGATGGTTATGTCTATACATATATTAGGATGTAGTGTTTGTGCATTTACTACAAACATGTGCTTCAGATGATAACACAATCAATGTTAGGGGAATGCTTTAGAATAATGGTCCATTTGTTAATGTGTTTACTAACATTGCAAGATTATTTAGAGTTAAACAATTTAATCAGTTCAACGTTTATTAATGCATTATTAAATTCTAAACCTGAGCTTAATTGAGTTAACATAAACAAACATGAACTAATGTTATTTAACTTTAAGAACATTAACCAACATTACTAAAGGTTAATAAACCATTAATAACTGTTTGTTTATGTTAGTAAATACATTAAGTAATGGACCGATATTCTAACGCGTTACCAATGTTACAGACGCAAATCACATTGTTAAAATTGCAATATCTTGAAAATGATGCACCAGTACATCCCTAACTTTTACCTAAAAAAAGTTTAAATACCAAATGCACAAATAAAAATGACTTCTGAAGGTTCATCTGACACTGAAATCCATAATGGCTGCTAAAAATGTAGCTTTATGTGTAAATGTATTGTCTTTTTTTTTTTTTGAAGTACCAATTATGCATAATTGGCTTAATTTCAAAACATTCAACCCAGACATTTGAACTTCAGTTTATTGCAGTCTATTTCTCACCAGAAATGGGTAAAGCTGGGGCTGGGGTTTGATTTCCATTGTCCAGCTTTGATAGAGCCTGTCCCAGAGCCTGACTAAAGGAGTTCTGGAAACTGGGTACAGGGACCCGATCAGAGTTATCACTCTCTCCATCACTGTCTGCTGCAGGAGGAGCCAGAAACATGTCTGCTGTGGAAGAAAACACACAAATCGCCACTAAATAACATACAGTACATAAACCGTGAACCAACAAGAGACAAAATGTAACAAAGTCAAGCAATTCACCTTTCTTTGGGGTAGTTTTAGGCCCCGTATCCACACGTGCTTTGCCACCTTTCAGCATCTACAGAATAATCAGCACACATATTCACACTCAAGTCTTAAAATTCCATAGCTGTCTCTGCTATATACAAATTTAGTTTCGCTTCCTACTCAGCAATTATTTTTACACTAATAGTCTCATTCATAAAACATTTGTAAATACAGAAAGAACTTCTCAAAAACTCTTCCTCAGTTCTACAAAACATTTCACAATCATCAGATTGGATTGTTAAAACATTTGTATGATAATCAATTCCAAGCTTTCATAAATAGAGCGTGAGCAATCTCATTTTCGGGTTCAAGAATGCAGTGGATTGTTCTGGGTTGCATTCAAAGGATTGATTCCAGCATATAAAAAAAAATGTCCAGCTGGTAGGGCTTGAAAACTTTAGAGGGACACTGTTTTTCCAGCTGTGATGCTATGGTTGTTATTTATTTAGAATCCTAGCAAGTAACATACTACTAATAAATCACTTAGAAGAATACTACTAAATGTAAAAATGTAGGAACAAGTAATAATTTTTTTGTAGTTCAGTCTTTGTAAAAGTACAGTAGGGAGATTAGTTGATGTATCTGTCCCACCCCTCTTTCACTGATTGGTCAGCTAAATAAAATAAAAAAACACTGTTTACCTATAGCCAAACTGTAAAAGGGATAGTTCACCCAAAAACATAAACTTACTATTTACGCCGCCTCAACTGTTTTCAAACCTTTATTAGTTTCCCCCTTCTATTGAACAAGACATTTTGAAGAAAGCTGAAAACTTGCAACCCCTGACATCCATACTAGCAAAAACAAATAGTATGGAGTTACAGATTTGCAACATTTTTTACATTATCTTCGTGTTCAACAGAAAGACAAATCACTAATTAATTTGAAATTTTACATCAGATCATATTTTAACAATTTACAAACAATTAGATCTGCTAGTTTGATGAATGAGGCTCATTGTGAAGAAACTGCAATGGTTCTGAAACCGGCCCTAGTTTTCATAAACTAATAAATAAGTTATTTAAAAATAAGTCAAACCTGAGCGAATGACATGCAGTGAGAGTCTTCTTCCACACCGACAACACTCAGAGAAGGACTGTGCTCACTGAGATTAGGGAACATCACTCCATCTGAAATAAAGACAGGACTTTAGCACAGAACACAAGGCACTGAAGGCCCAGGAACAAAAGAGTGAGTGTCACCTGAAGACGGGCTGCTGCTCAGTGGAGAAGGGGGTCCCAGCAGAACCTCTGGAAGATGCAGCTGTGGACCGTTCTGAGGAGGAGAACCAAAAGCTGGAAAATGATGGAGGTTTTCCAGCCCAATGTGCACCTCTGGGTCTGAAAAACAGAGACGCATTCAATAATCCAACATTATCAGTCGAGGACCAATGTTATGTGTTCACTCATCTAATTTCATATAGAAGAGGGCATTGTTTTCATTGTAATAAGCAACATGGAATCAAATCTCACATTTGCCCTGTTTCCTATTTTCCTCCATCTCAATCCTCTTCTCCCTTCTCTTCTCATCCCTCACTTTCTTCTGCCTTAAGCGCTTCCTTTTCTCAATATCATCTGCCAAAAAGACAAGAATGTTACAAATGTGTCATGTATCTTATGGTGCATAATACAGCAGATGCTTTTACACTGATGTACCTGCAAAACTGTCCAATGTTTCTTTCGAGAGAATGGGTGGCTGAAGATCAAGCTCACAGAGGCTGAACTCACAGGTGAGGGGCAGGTGAGATAGGTAACGGTGCCGACGACGAATATCCTAAATATGAGCGGATGTTAATTACTTATTCAGGAAGGATATAACTTAACACATAATATTTAAAAAGTGGTTTAATTTTGCTAATTTTTACACACAAAGAGCTGCTAAATAGGTTTTTTAAGCCATGTAAAACAGTATTGTTTAAAACTCAAACTTTCTTTGAGGATGAGAATACCTCAGTGACCGTTTGTCCATCAATCTCCACAACATTAGCAGTGATGGTCTGAGGGCTGTTCTCCAAGCTCCCGTACTGCCTCTGAAGACAGCGCACGTTCACTGGGTGAAGAAACATCTGCTGACCGTCCTCAGCTACACAGGTGAAAAAAATATATAAATAAAGTTGTAGTTATACTTATATTCCTCCTCCTCCTCCTCCTCCTCTTCCTCTATTGTTTCCTCGGAGATGCAATGAACAAAACATTTCATCATTACAAAGAAAGCAACACTCACCCTGATAGAAGTAGTAATATGGGCCATGATGAGCGGTCTGACTGGATTGAGGAGTCTCTTCTACAGGAAGGTCCTCCACGTCTCCATCAGGTATCTCTTCAGGCGCTTCATGAACACTGGGATTGGTCATTTCCTCCAGCACCTCTTCTTGAGCATCCTGTACCTCATCGTCAAATGCTGAAGCATACTGCAGAATGGGCTAAGATAGTAAACACTACATTAAAGCAGGGTAGGTGACCTCGTTCAAAAAACAAAACAAAAAACATTTGTTTTGCTGTTTGAAAGACTCTTCAGATCTATAAAGGATTTAAGTTGTAAGTGATCTAAACGCACGCATTTATATTGTTGGTGGAATGCATAGGGATGCCCAAAAAACAGATATATTTATTTATATTATTACTTTACTACTGCAATATGATTTGTACTGTAATGTTTTCTCACTGATGTATGAGACGGAGGCTTTCAAATCTAGCTGGCAATTGTTAAGATTGTCTAAATTTTTCTACATTTCCTTTAAGATCAATAAAAATATTAAGCAGCCGACACAATTACAACATGTTAAAAACATTTACAGATAAGTCAAGAAACTTTATTAATAAGAAGACATTAAAATAAAGCACCTGAGGGACTGTGGACTTTAAATATCTTTCCAAAACAAAAACGTGAAGTAAATGATTTACTGACTCACTCAAATTTGTGAAAACAAGAAAGTGACTGTGTTAATAAATAGATCACTGAATCACTAGCTTACTTTACCTTCCTGAATGAAACTTTTGAATGATTAAAGTTGTACTGATGCACTGAGACACAAATGTTCCTCTTTTGCTTTTTTAGAATCACTTTTCATTTGCAAAACAAAAGAAAAACAATACCTTATCTAAAATGTAAAAAAAATAAAAATATAAAAAAAGATGATCTGAACAATGACAACTGATTGAATTATGGTTATCATCAACTGAAGTTTAGAGCATGCTGAAAGGTAACCAGTCTCCACTGACCTTCGAGTTTGTGAGGTTATTGACCACAGTCACCTCTGGAGAGGATTGTTCAGACAGAGAGAGTTTCCTCATGTCCACCCCATCAACAGAACCTGCAGTCTTACGACGACGACGTTTCAAAAGACTTTCCTCACGCTCCTGGTTAATCCCAGAGAAAATAGGAGGATTAATTATGTGAATGCAAATACTTATAAAAATCTGGGTGGCAGTATTAGAACAAAAATAAACAAAAATGTAAAATTGACTGACTTCTTAAAGAGATTTACCCAAAAAAAAAATAAAAAAATCATCTTAATTTACTCTTCCTTGATGAGTTAATTCCCTCTGTTGACCACAAAAGGATATTTTGAAGAAAACTGGACACCTGTAACTATTAATCTCCATAGTATTTGTTTTGCATACAGCTTTCTTTAAAACATCTTTTGTGTTCAATAGAACTCATAAATGTTTATATCCACTTGAGCACGTGTAAATGGTAATTTTTCATTTTGTGTGAACTATCACATAAATCTAAAAGATATTAATAAAATAGTAGCTTAAAATACATTTGTGCATTTAGCAGACACTTCTTTAAAGCAAACCTACATCATTTAGCTCTCCCAGTTAATTTAGCTATTTTAAAACAGTCACTTATATTCTGAAACGGTTTAAGGCCGATGTTTATTTACTATATGATATTTCAATTTACATGTACGAAATGAAGTTTGATAGGGTCAGCCTAAATAGTATAATAAATTACTCAAATTACCCAAAATACAAGATACAATCAAAACTATTAAGTAACCATAACCAAGTTTTTTGTCCATTTAAACAGCTTTAAAAGTCAAGATTTAAACATTTTTTCGGTGTAACAAACATGCCCTTTTTTCAAAACAGAAGTATTACTTGTTAAACTAGTTTGATGACTGTGCCTTAAAGTGACAGACAACTTGCCCAACCCAACATTCATCTCGAAGCATGAAAGCATGTGTACCTGCAGCTGCAGTAAAGCGCTCTGTATGAAACAGGCCTGTGGGTCATCTTTCTCCTGGCTGAGCTGGGTTTGGAGAGCCATCCTCTCTTCAGCCAGCAGACCCAAAACCTGCTGCCGAGATGCCAGCAGCAGCTTGGAGTATGAACAAAATTGCACATCTGCAAAAAATAAGGGAAAGGACGGCAATTTAGAATTTTTTTTAAAAAGCGCACACAAGCACGCACATAAATGTTAAATGTGTACTCAGTCAAACAACTAGTACAAAAATATACATAAAGACAACACCAAAACTCCAAAAATATAAACGTATTAAGTTAAAATTGCTATCAAAAGCGAGTGACATTTCGAGAGCACCGGCTTCTCATCAGATGAAATTGTGAAATTTAAGACATGCTCAATAGAACACCACAAACGTCACAGGCAAACAGCAGAATATCTGACCTCCAAACTGAATGGGCTCCTCCACTTTAACCCACTGAGAGCTGGGAAGAGCAACCAGAGATCCTTTCTCTCTTCGCATCAGACACATCGTGATGGAGTTACCAGACACATACTGACGGGTCTCCATTGCAACCACACTAGAAATATAAAAAGATAAGTCAGGGTTAAAAGCAAAAGTGTCTTTTCAAAAATACATGCCGCATGTTCATTTTAATCAAAATTAAACCTTTTTTATTTGTCTTTTACGACTTTCCCATTAGGGATGTGTGGGTTTAGACCGAGTTAACATGTTAATTTACATGAACAAAAGAAAAAGTACATTGTTGTTTTTAGATGATATTTCCCACATTATTAATATTTTAAAGGTGTTAATAATGCTTTTTATTTATAAACTTTCCTATGGCTTTTGACTTTATGTTGGCTAACGCTATATGAAGATGGCAATTTCTGTCAGGTTATTGAATGATACAGAAGTAATTGAGCAAACCTCTTGAGATCAGCGCTGTGCACGGCCTCATAGCAAATGGGGCACTTAGACCAACTCTTCTCGCTCAGAGAGAGGTAGTGCAGCATGCATGGCCAGCAGTAGATGTGGCCGCAGCGCGTCATGTGGGCCGCCACTGGGGGATACAGGCAGATCGGACAAGACGGCACCTCATGACTGTAGATACGCTGTGTGGAATGAGGAAAAGAGCAAAGACCGGTTAAAACATTTGACAGGCAACCAACAGGATAAAAAGTATGAAGTCTGAAACTAACCACTTGCTGCACGCAGTCCCAGTCCACCAAAGTGTCTGGATCAGTGAAATGGGCTTGATAGTCCTGATCATCACTTACCACAAACTGGCAGCTGGTGAAGATAAGGAGGGTGTAATGATTAGCGATTCAATTTTTATTCTGCGTACATTGGATGGAGACATATGTATGGCAAAGTAAATCAGGCAAGCACACTGATAAGTTAATTTGTTTGTTTGTTTATTTATTTATTGCCACATCAGCAACTTATGGCTTATTCAAGGCAAGCTCAATGGCAAGAGGATACCTTTTTAAAAGCATCCAATGCGTTTTCATTATTTAAAAAAATCTTGTCTAATTGTAATTAAAACGTTCACATTATAATTAGGTTTATTTAGATCTAGGTTTTATGGTGAGAGCAGCTTGACAGTAATTACATGTTTGGTGATGCACAATAATTCAATAAATACAAATGAGTCAACCAACAGTGAGCAATTCGTCATCTGAAATAAACAGTCTGTTCAATCCTGGTCGCAAAAGCAAAATCTGAAAATTGTCTTTCATGTGTATTGATAAAGGTTTTACCTGGCACCAAAAGCTTTACCAGCAATATTATCGTTAACTAAACCATTAATGTTAATTAACCATTAGCATTCATAATAATAATTTAATAATTTAAATGTTAAATAAATATAGCACAAACTAAATAAACATTAAGTTTTCAGATAATTTCAATTAAGTTATATAAAAAAATATTGTTTGATTTAGTTTGCAACATTTGTTCACAATTGAAGTACTAAAATGAAAAAAAAAATTAATTAAAGAAGATATTAAACAAATAAAAAACTGCACTATTGCACAATGCAGCATTGTTACGTGTGATGTAATACCAAATTATTATATACACATGCACAACATATACTGCTTTACTTACTTAGCCTGTAGGAAAAGCTCCTTGTTGAAGGGCTTGTGTTTGTGACCCCACTTGTTGCGGCGACCCCAGCAGGAATGGCCATCTCCTCCGGAGCCAAAATGGCCTCCTCTTGGCTCAAATGTAAAGTTGAGCAGGTGGTTCAGACTTATCTTTTTGGGTCCAGCAAACTGAGCCGGGCTAAACTCTGCCCGGCGGTTTTCTGCTACCTAATTAAAAAATAAAAATCCAACATTTTAAAAAATGGGTTTAACAAAGAAATTAAGAGAGAGAGAGAGAGAGAGAGAGAGAGAGAGAGAGAGAGAGAGAGAGAGAGAGAGAGAGAGAGAGAGAGAGAGAGAGAGAGAGAGAGAGAGAGAGAGAGAGAGAGAGAGAGAGAGAGAGAGAGAGAGAGAGAGAGAGAGAGAGAGAGAGAGAGAGAGAGATACCTATTGCAAAGAATAATCTCTTGAAACAGAACTCGAAAAAATAAAGCAATTTGTTAAACTATGTTGAACTCAATAAACTGACATTTACATGCATAAGTTCAAGATTAGAATTCAATGAACTTGAATTTTGATTACTACATTTCAATCATTAAAATAAAAAAACAACTAATTTAAAAGTTTAGCAAAATTAAAAACGAGAGAAAAGAGAAAAACATTCCAAAATAAGGGGAAATAGTAAAAACTGAAATTTGCCAAATAAATAAAATAATAATAACAACAATGTAATTGATTCAAACAGAATTATTCTGACATAATAGAAAATCATAGGGTCTAACTACATATCTGTTAGTTTACCTTGCATTATAGCCTACTTCATTGCAGTTCATTAACCAGCATGATTACTGCAATTTTCACATTAACATGCAATAAGGAAGTGTAACTAACAACAGTTTTACAAGCAAGCGCAAATGAATCCTAACTCACCTCTTCTCTTCTCCCACCACCAGCGAGTCCATACTGTCGCACCCCTGCGCCACCTCTCTGAGGGGGTCTCTTGTCAAAATTCTTATTTTTTTGTGGCTGTGAGCGGCGTGGGCCTGGAAAGCTCTCAGCCTTGGCAAAAGTGGGCTCCCGCTTACGGCTGTAGCGCTTAGAGCCCCCATTATTTTTACCATCTAAAAAAAAAAAAAACAGGAGGGGGGGGAATAAATATAATATTCCAACTTGAAAAGGTCAGCGTCTGCAACAACTTTGGGATTTTTGTTTGTTTGTTTTATTGCTTGTAGCATTGACAACTGGATGTTGCCATTCTACTGCAAACTTAAATGTTGACGACTTAAAATAAAAGGCCAGTGCATTTTCATTCTTCGGACCACATTCACACAGGCCCCAGCTAATCAATCCAGTCACATGTTGTGCTCAAGTGCTTCAGAAAGTGCCACATGATAAGAGCTGGAGGTTGTAAACACACAGCTTATCATTGGGCAGCAGAGACGGCCGTCCCGTACGCTTCACAAGCAAACATCAAAACATTATCAAAACTAAAACACTGACAATACTGTAAAGCCATTATTAGCTACAGTGATTTGATTCTGATATGCTGGAGGGAGTGATGTAATGTGACAGTTACAGTACACATGTAATGTAATGATGTAATGTGACAGTTATTTTTTAAAAGCATCTATATTTTTACTTGAGTTTTATTGTTCTGGCAACTTTCACCCTTACTATGTTTTCAATAAATTCTACTTTTACTCCGGTACATTTCTCTAAAGAACATGCATTACTTACTACAAAATGAAACCAACGGAACCAAGATGAAAGTCAGTTTGAGAAACTGGTGGTCTGCCGCATTCCCCAAATTGACATTTCCATTTACTATTATTATTCCTAATACTATTATTATTGATTTACCTGAACATTTAGCCTTTAAAAAGAAACAAAATCTATGAAACGGAGTTAAAACTGATCCCAATCATGCTGCTCAAACAGTGTACAGAGCAAATTTTGTTATATATTGGCTGTTGACATTTATTTATAGCATTTACTTTTACTTGACAACATAAGCACATTATTGAATAATAAACAAATAACACTTTTCATACTTAAGTACAATAAATGTCAGCTACTTTAAAACTTTACTCAAGCAAAATTCTACACAAAGTTTTTCTATTTTAACTTTTACCAAAGTCATTTTCTAGTAAGGTATCTGTACTTTCTCAAGTATGGCTTTCAAGCACTTTATACACCACTGGCTGGAGGATAGCATCCGAAAACTAGAGGGCAGTAGCTTTTGGCACAGATTTGCTTTTGGTCACATGGTGGACTACTGACAAGAATAGACCCTGGCCATGATCCCCATTCATCTGATCTGCTGCTAAGAGGAGCAGCAGACAAAATAACCCTGAATATTAATTTCCCCACGGGAATCGGTCAGTTTTTAAGAAAACATTAGGTTAGTTGAGGAGAAATCCATTTATCTATTTGAGAGCGTGACACACAGACACCACCCATGTAGTGTTATCTGAATATCAGTTTATTGCAAGTGGACATGAATATAAATTATACAAACATGTCTGATCAAGTTGGTAAAATATGTAATTTATTTAACTGGCATAATAAGTACTGTTGAATAGTATTTTATAAACAGAATCTCAAAATATATTCTCATTGAGGGTTAAGAAGGGCATAAAATTATGTTTAATAATAACATTAACTTAAAATCAAATAAATGGAGTCTCGTTGATGTTAACTCTAACAGGATCTATGCACCTTCTGGATGCTCTTTGTATTAATTATTTACTGAGTGAACAATTTACATTGATTAAACCTTTTACAGCTTTCAGCCATATTATGCAAATTATTAATTTATGTCAGTAAATTACAAGCACCTGGAATTTTACTATTTTTGTTATTTTTATTATTAATTATGAATTTATTTTATACTTATTTGTTTAAATACACTTTCCCAAATTATTTACAAAAAAATAAACAAAAACATCTTAAAGGCCGTTTATAATATTTGAAGAAAATTGCGAGCTAATTTCTACCTTATACTGAATATAGTTACATTTGTGACAATATATAATACATTTAGTAATTACTTTCGACAGATCAACCAAAGTTAAATTTATTTAAAAAACAACAGACATCAGCTCCTTTTTTTAAGAAATACTATTTTGGTACCGTCCCAACACCCAGTAAAACTAGTATTAGTTACTGAATGAAGTATAACGTCTATCTAATAAGCACATTGTTGTGTTTTCTATTAATAACGACAATATACTCAACACGAGTTGTGTAAAAAAATACCTCAGTTCACTGACAAACTTTACATAGATACATGTAAATAAGATACAAAATTAAGTTAGCCCTCACACTGTCGTTATTATTTATTTATTTGTTTAAATAATTTACCTCGCTTTAACTTTAAACAGATCTATTAAAAGTAAATAGACAACTTACATAAGAACCGTCTTTCTTAACATGCTTTACAATTATTTATTCTCTCATTTTAGGTATATGTTTTCAAGCATAGATCGATTAATATAACATTAGTGCTTATTAAGGACACTACATTAACGTTAGCTTCCTTTCTTCTATGTAATTTATGCACATTTATTAAACAAAGCTGCGGGACGATCGCTAGCCGCGGCTACGTCATCTCGACAGACAAACAAAAACATGTCGTTGCAAAACCGCAAACAAGCAATAAAACCCGTTTTGATCATGACAGTCGTGTGTTTATCTGTACAAGGCCCTGATTCTGTACCTGTTTTGGCTTTAGAGTCTGTCGGGTTGAGGCCTGTAGAGCTGGAACGGGGCGGGATCTTCGTGCTGCTGCTGTTGTTGTTGGCGTTTGGATTTTTCTCCATGTTGAGGCCGAACTCCGGGGTGAGAGCCTCCGAGCTCTCTAGCATTAAACGGGGTAAACGAGTTGTTGCGGCTGCGGGTCAGGCAACGAAGGCCCTTATTCATTTCTGACAAACACGGAGACCCCATTACGGCGACATCTTGACCACAAACAAACCAAGAGAAAAACAGAGACACAATCCAAATGTCTCAGTTAAAAAAGCCTGTGTGCTAACACAAAAAACAAGTGCCCAAAAAGCGGGGCCTCGCCCCTTGAAAAGCGCAGTTTCTCCTCGGCGTGGGAAGTGTTACGCCCCACAAGGCGTTAGCCGTTTTCCAAAAGAGGAAAACGGTTAAATAAATGGGTTTTAACCCAAATCTTACTCCAGCTAAGGAAATACAGACATATGGCGACGGGTCGCCAATCGGGAACCGTAAACACCCGGATGAGGGTTATAAGCCTCGGAGAGGTCAGAAAGTGCGCACGCGCAGGTTCGCCGATTCTGATTGGCGCATTTGACTACACGACATGGTTCTCGCATGCTTTGGTTGTTACCTAATACATTTCTCATGTAAAATTATTGGAAATTCATAAAAGATTGAAAACCTGATATATATATATATATATATATATATATATATATATATATATATATATATATATATATATATATATATATAGTCTGTTTAATAGACTTTAAAGAGAAAGTTTACCAAAAAAAAAAAAAAAAATGAAAATGTACTATTTATTTGCTATGTTAAACACAAAGGAAAGAAAATCATAAATGTTTAAAAGCAAGTCATAAATGTTTAAAACAGGTAAACACTGAGAAAATGACCTAGAATAGCTGATTTGATGTCAAAGCAATGAGTATTGATTGAGTTATTCATATTTACTTTATTTGAAACAAATGCTTACAAATCTATAGTGAACAGCAAGAAGCACCAGAAGTTGTTTCAGCTTTCTGAGGTGAAAAAAAAATCACTGCACATGGCATTCATACAACTAAACAGTCCTGTAAACATAAACCACATTCATAATTGATGTATAAAATAAAAAAGCATCAAATCAATTATTATTACAGTTCGGGAACCACATAACAATTCACTATTCAACTGCATTATGTATAAACAACATCACCATGTCATCCAAACCACTGCATGGTTGCATCTTGCCTTAATGAAGTACACATCCCGTATGTGCTTTTTTATATGGGGAATTTTAGGTGTCTTCTTCATCACCATCATCATCACTTCCATCAGTTTCCTCTCCTTTGATCAGATTCAGAGAACAGCTCAGGATGGCTTTCCTGACATCTTGTTTTTCAGCTGTGTTGTGGAGAAAAAGAGTGATGGTATGATGAGTGAATCTTTGAGTGGTTCTCAAACAAATAATTTTAACGTTTTAAATAAATTGTGAATTATAAAAAGAACGCTGCACTTAAAATAAATAAATATATATAAATAAATAAATGAAATAAATAAATACTGCATTTTAATGTATTTTTGGAATGTCATCAGCAACCACTCTTAAAAAACTAAATAATAAATACATACAGTAAACTGATTTAGTGCTTAAAATTATAAAAATCCTTAATTAGAGGCTATTCACTGTATATTTCTTGCAATATTAAAATGATGTTAATTGTTTTATGTTATGTTGTAGTATGTTATGTTATGTTATGTTATGCTATTATGTGTATAATTTTTATGTTTAGACTTATTTGTTGTGTTAAGATAGTAACATAATATACAATTTTTCAGGATCTCAACTTATGTTCCTTGTGATCTTAACCTAAGTTGAAACAGGTTGTGATGCATTTGTTTGTCAAGTTGTCATAACAAACAATGTCATCTTTGCATTTAAAATGACATAACTGAGAAAATTAAACTTAGTGACAGTTGTCATAAGCATGTTTAAAGTCTCATTTACATTCTTGACATGAGCCTTTTCATGATTATAAAGGCTTAATGACAGTCTTATGACCACCCATTCAAGTAAAGTGTTCCCATATAGGGTAATAAATAACACTGAATCAGTAAAGAACGGCACTTTTAATTAATTCTATTTTTTCGAGATACAAGCATTATTAATATTAACTGACATCGAGACATACTCGTAAGTCTTATTTGTCATGTAGGATAGGCGCTGACCATTAAAGATCTAGCAATTTGATGACATTAGCAACCATCTAACTTCATAATGTTCTTGTAGATTTACTTTTAATGTATATAATGGAGCTGCACAATAATGAAAAACATCTAACACAGCAATATTTTGTTATTCTGCAATCTATATTGCGATGTGAATACAATTTCACTAGGTGACAATAAAATCTCTATTTGTAAAGTATTAATCATTTTAGATTGATTTGGATGATTCAATAGTGGCAGTGCATCTGCAAAAGAATAGATATACTGTAACTGAAATAAACAGTGTTTTATATATATATATATATATATATATATATATATATATATATATATATATATATATATATATATATATATATATATAACTAATAGTCTAATAGTGTTCGGGCACAGTAATGGGCTTTATGCACAGCTAGTGTTTTTCAGCCAATGATCAACTTCCGGTGAGAGCCTTGTGTGACTATTTTCAATTTCATAAGGTTCCTTTTACAGCATTAAAATTTTAATGTAATCAAAATACATTTAGTTAAAAAGACTTAAGCATTTGGTGGTTAAATCGTAAACAGAGGCAAAAGACTGTTTAAAGGGAGGCACCGTTGTTAGCCACAGGCCAGCGCAGAAATTCCATTGTAAATGCTGGGGTAAAATTAATTTCCATATTTTAAAAATATGGATGGAAAAATATAATTTAATGCAGTGCTTCTTGTTCAGTCTGAGATCCACTTTATATTGTATCTTAGCCAGGCAGTGAAGATTGCTGTTTTTAAAGAAATCAGATATTAAACGCAGTAATTTTCTATGGGATGGCAATTAACGGAAGCCCTGGGGCTGGCTGGCTGAAAATAAAAGTTGGTATGCATATACCCCATGGAACAATAAAAATAATTCAATAAAATGAATCATTATTAAAGTTACAAATGGTAATTTTTTTTATTCCTGAATGCTTTTAAAACCATTATACATTCACAGTCCACAAAAACACATGCAAATGCTTAATTATAATATTAACTCAACACTGCAGATCCTGCGATGTGACTGCAAATGATCACATTGCAATATGGATAGTAAAATGATATAATGTGCAGCCCTAGTAAATAATCTAGAAGGAAACAACAAGCTACGTACAGAAAACATTTAGTGCTGCTCAAATATAAATGTTAATGCTTAGATCGTGAGAAAACAAGCAAGTAAAACTACTGCTAATAATTTATGGACTCTTTAGCGTTCATACATTATATAAATGTAACAACAGAACTTACCATCTGTCTTGCAATCTAGGAGCATTCGTTGGAGCTGTTGTCTGTTGTACTTAATAAGAAACTTCTGACTCGTTCTAATGGTTCCTGTGGAAAAGATCAGAGAGGAACTGATGTAAAATTGTGTGCTTATTGTTGTCAACCATGTAAAGCTCTGACAGAAAAATGTTCACTATGCAATAATATACTGCAGCCTGCACGTGCACAGGGGTAAACATTTCTTCTGAACATCTTCTGTGCATGACATTTAATCAACATGAAGTCATCAAGGTTTCACATATCCTTTTTCGGGTAGAGGGTGAGTAAACTGTGACTTTCTTTTTAGGTTAATCCCGGTTAAATGAGTAATCAAAAGAGTAAGCATCAAATGAGGAACTGGCAAGAAAACATGTTACAATTGCGACTAAAAAAAGGAGCAATGATATCCAGTAATCTTGAGTTTATACGCAATCTCAAAGTTCAAAATGTATTCCTTTTAATTCTCATATTTCTGAGGATGCACTGTACTCACTGTAAGAATACTGTACAACAAATGAAAAAGTTGCCCTTTTTATGTTTATAATTTTATGTTTAAAATAGCATCGCTTGTGTTAAGAGATTAAATTAATGAACACTTTCACAGGATCTTAACTTCAGTTACTTTTGATTTTGATAGAAGATGTTTTCTCATTATCATGACAAAATGTTTTTTTTAATTATCTCAACACATAGTTCTATACAGTGGAAGTCAGAATTACTAGCCCCCCTGTTTATTGTTCCCCCAATTTTTGTTTAATTGAGAGAAGAATTTTTCAACACATTTCTAAGCTTAATAATTAATTTCTAATTACTGATTTATTTTATCTTTGCCATGATTACAGTACATAATATTTTTCAAGGCACTTCTATACAACAGTGACATTTAAATGCTTAACTAGGTTAATTAGGTTAACTAGGCAGGTTAGGGTAATTAGGCTAACTATTGTATAACGATGGTTTGTTCTATCTAGACTATCTAAACAAAATATAGCTTAAAGGGGCTAATAATTTTGACTTCAAAATGTTTCTTCAAAAAATGAAAACTGCTTTTGTTCTAACTGAAATAAAACAAATAAGACTTTCTCCAGAAGAAAAAAATATTATCAGACATACTGTGAAAATTGCTCTGCTAAACATCAGTTGGGAAATATTTAAAAAAAGAAAAATTAATAATAATTCTGACCTTAATTCAGTTTCATTAAAGTTGTAACATAACTATTAATGTTTAGATTATAAGAAAAACAAGAAAGCAAAAATACTACTACTGCTATTTTATTTATTAGATTATTTATTTAAAAAAAAACTAATAAAATAAAATAAACACTGTACAACAGTCCGCATTATCAGGTTCTCAGAATAATGATCTACTAGTGCAAATAAGTTGTCTAAATGAATAAGGTTTCTATTTTAATTGAAACTTATGTGTAAACATTCTGTCTTGCTTTGATTCAGAACTGAGTTTGTATCTTAATCATTGCAAGAAATGAAATTAGAATAGTGTGTTGTCAGCTTGAAACAAGAACAGTCAGACCCAAAGTCTGACACCAAAAAAAAAAAAGTCACTGCAACTTTTATTTCACATTTAAAGGGTTTTCACTGCATACTCTTGAGTTTGTATCTCATAATATTCTTCCCTTCTATTGACTCACAATTGTGAATAAATATAACAAAATTCTGGCCAAAAATATTTAAACTGTCAGGTATAAAACTTTTTCAATTTATCAAATGCAAACTTTGGATTAACATTGCATAAATAATCTACAATCTGGATAAACGAAAAACAGTGCCATACAAACTGACTTTTTTCCTTACAAATTAAAATATACACCTTTTAAGATTTTCATTTTATATCTGTTTAATGTAGAACTGCAGGTACGAAAAGAAAAGGAGGTAAGATTTGTCAAAAACAAAGTATCACAATTTTAAAACAAGTGTGACTAGCAATAACCTTTATTAAATTTTAATTCTAGCTTCCGATTAATACTTGCCTCCGACATGAATGCAGTTGAAGAAGCACCGCACTTTCTGTCCTCTGTTCTCCAGGAAAGTAATGAAGGGAAGAGAGGACCACACAAGCCGATAATGCGCTTTCCTGCAGCGGATCAGCACCACCCCAGTGTGGGCATTCAGATATTTCACTGCACAACATTAAGGAAGATATTAAATAAACTGAGCTAAACAAATTAAGTATCAACATCACAAAAAGTGATTACTATTTCTAATAGGTTATGTTAAAAATCTTAACAACATCTCATTGTTTACCTAATACGCCTAACGTTATATTAAAAATCGCCGCTCCGTAGTCGCCGTGAGCTCGGTTCACAGCCCCTCTGAGTGCCTGATACACGACTTTATCCTCGAAAAGATGAAGACTGCTGGGTTCAGAGACACACAGCTCGCACAGCAAATACCTGGTAAAACAGTAACATGTTTAAACTGTTAAGCATCTAAAGGTTACGTTTAAATTTAGCTATTTTATGCATTTAAAACCGGGACCCGGAAAAATAAGTTATTTTTCTTCATTACCTTGACTTGAATCTGACCATATTCTCAACATGTGGTTAAATATCTTTGTAAACACTTTACTTCCGGGTTTCATTTGACCAATGGTGCTAGAGGAGGCGGGGTTATTATATGGTAACGTAAATGTTCTTTTAGACACACAAAAAATGCAAAATGCAAAAAAAATTAGATCATAAATGGGATTAAAATATTATTTAGAAAATATTACGTTTCACAAAGTTGCATTATTATTATTTCCAAATGTGTATGTTATAAATAGCATTTTGGGTCTAATTTGGATATATTTGTTTCAAACAATTTAATAGAAAGTATCATTGAACTAAAATGTTTATGATTTTCAGGAACTTCCAGTGTTTTAAACACACATAAAATTTTTCTGAAAAAAAAAATCTATCCTAAATGAGAGTAAAATATGATTTGAAATATAGTATTAAGCTTCTTTTAAGTTACATTATTATTATTTTCAGCATGTATGAAATAAATATGTTTGGACTAATTTGTAATTGTTTGTTTAAAACAATAAATAAAAATATTAAATGAAAATGTTTACGATTTTCAGGAATTTTATTGTTTTAGACAAAAAATACAAAAGGAAAAACAAAATTAATATCATAAATGAACGAAAATATTATTTGGAAATTTTTAAATTTCTTTCAAGTTACCTTATTAATATTTTCAACATATGTATGTAATAACTATACTTACTCCTTTGGGTCTAATTTATATTTATTTGTTTTAAATAATTTAATAAAAAAATAGTATTAAATTAAATGTTTACGATTTTAGGGATTTTGCAGTGTTTTAAACAAAAAATGCAAAATGAAAAAAAATATCATAAATGGGTTTAAAATATTTTTGGGAAAATATTAAGCTTCTTTTAAGGTACATTATTATTATTATTTGCAGAATGTATGTAAATATACCTAATCTTTAGGGTGTAATTTGTAGGCTATTTATTTGTTTTAAACGACTTAATAAAAAGAGTATTAAAATAAAATGTTTGCGATTTTTAGGAATTTTCAGACATTTGTTTTACAAAAACAAAAATGTAAAATAAATAATATCATAAATTGGACAAAAATAATATTCGTAAAATATATAAATAAAAAATAGTTCATTCATTTAATTTCTTTTCGGCTTAGTCCCTTTATTAAATAGCGGTCGCCACAGCGAAATAAACCCCCAACTTATCCAGCATATGTTTTACGCACCGGATGCCCTTCCAGCTGCAACCCATCACTGGGAAACACTCAGACACTCTCATTCACACGCACACTAAAGACAATTTATCTTACCCAATTCAGCGCATGTCTTTGGACTGTGGGGAAGTCCGGAGGAAACCCACGCGAACACGGGGAGAACGTGACAGAAATACTGACTCAGCACAGGGTCGAACCCATTTAATATCAAAAATGCGGCAAAAAATATTATTTGAAAATTTTTAAGCTTAAGCTGCATTATTATTATTATTGTTATTATTATTTGTGTTATAGACACAAACAATGATAAATGAAAAAAGTATATATCACAAATGGTACTGAAGTATTATTTGGAAAATATTTAGTTTCTTTTAAGTTACATTATTATTGTTGTTATTTTCAGCATATGTATGTAATAAATATACTTACTTCTTTGTGTCTAATGGATATTTATTTGTTTTAAACGATTCAATGAAAAACTTTAATAAATTAAAATGGTTATGATATTATTTGAGAAAATTATCAAATTAATATATAATTATCATATATAAAAAAGAATATATTATATATGTCATATTTATTTTTATCTAATTTTGGATAATTTATTTTAATCAAATTAATTCAATCTTTTGTATACTTTTAATGCTAATAATTTACTTTTAATTATAATAATTTAATAAAATAATAATTTTCGTAAGCTTATTTAATTTTAATTTGTTTGTTTACCATAATAAAATGTTCAGTAACTTTATTTATTTCTATATAAATAAAAAATAAATATTTCAATGTTTTATTTCTTATTATAATGATGGCCTTTAAAAACAAAAGAAAAAAGGAAAAGAAAAGAAAAGGAATTTACATTTAAGATTTTACTCATTCTGTGGACGATTTTATAACCATTAACCGAGAGAGGGCGCTAGATAACAGCTAAAAACCTAACCTAAAGTTCTTTGCTTTAAGGTCTCCTGAAAACATGAAGCGCATATCCACAAATTCAAGCATTAACAACATCGACAGGCTACATTGTTATCACTGACAATACCATAGAAGACTACATCAAATAGAATCATCTGCCTTTAATTTGTGTCTACAGCATTACCTCCAAATGTACTTCTCATAATAACTATTTTTTATTATAGAAATATAATTACAGTGGTCGTCGGTCACTTATAAATGTCCCTGGAAAGAAAAGCTACACATCAGCACAACACATAAATGTCTCAGTGGTACAGAAGTGGTGCCAGTGTTCCTCCGCCTTGCACATAGTGTGAGAGAGGATGATGGTGATGGTGATGGTGGGCGTTCATCATCTCACATCTAAGCGGAGTTGAAGCTGAAGCTGCTGCGCGTCACAACCCACACACACACACATACACTCATAACTCTGCGTGACCTGTAATCATGGAGCCCTAAACCTGTGTTCTGGAGGATCTAGACTCATAATACCAGACTGAGCTTACAGGTGCCTTCAGAGACGCCAAATTATACCATCAGGTGGAAGCTGTGCAGGACTTCGATTAGTTGATGAAAAAAATGTGGATCTACGCAAGTGTTTTAACTTATCTGCTTCTTTTGACCAGAGATGCAAGATCTTTGAGTAAGGTAAAGAGATTTTCATGTTTACATCGTATTTCGTACAATTGCATTTACGCACAGCGTGTGTGTTTGTATTTGTGTGTTGCCAAATACGGTTTTGCAATTACCTGTTAGTTAAATTATTTCATCAGTTGCGTTTTTTTCTTTTTTTTTCCGCCCATTTATCTGTGATTATTGCAATTTGTCTTATGGCATTCGTTCGTTGCACATGATGTTTTTGGCAGATTTGAAGACAAATCCTGCCAATTTAAGCACAGACAACATTTTCTTGGTTTTGTAATAGTTCTGGATGGATGAGAGAGTTATTGGTGTTTGTAGGATTCGTGAGATTTTGAAACGAAGTTCATCAGGGGATTTTGAAATGACGTGTTCGGTAATCAGTGTTAATGAAACATGAAATTCCACGAGGTCAAATGTATAATGTTAATCTGTCTTAATAAAGGATGAGGGAAACGTGAAATCTAAATCATTTTTGCACTGTAAAAATTGGATCTAAAATAATCTAATAAAATAAAAATAAATAAATAAATAAATAAGTAAATAAATAAATA
The DNA here is from genome assembly GCF_052040795.2 of Danio rerio. Classification (NCBI taxonomy): domain Eukaryota; kingdom Metazoa; phylum Chordata; class Actinopteri; order Cypriniformes; family Danionidae; genus Danio; species Danio rerio. The sequence continues at coordinate 46,978,986 of NC_141028.1, forward strand.
AATAAAGTGTGTTGTTTACAGTTAAATTCAGAATTATTAAACCCCCTTTGAATTTTAAAAAAAAATATTTTCTAAATGATGTTTAAGAGAGCAAGGACATTTTCACAGTATATCTGATCATATTTTTTCTTCTGGAGAAAGTCTTATTTGTTTTATTTTGGCTAGAATAAAAGCAGTTTTAATAATAAAAAAAACATTTTAAAGTGCAAATTATTAGCCCCTTTAAACCTTTTCTTTTTTTCCATTTGTTTACAGAACAAGCCATCTTCATACAATAACTTGCCTATGATTGCTCTAACCTGCCCAGTTAACTTAATTAACCAGTTAAGCCTTTAAATGTCACTTTAAGCTGTATAGAAGTATCATAAAAATATCTAGTAAAACATTATTTACTGTCATCATGGCAAAGATAAAATAAATCAGTTATTAGAAATAAGTTATTAAAACTATTATGATTAGAAATGTTTTGAAAAAAATATCTCAGTTAAACAGAAATTGGGGAAAAATAAACAGGGGTGCTAATAATTCAGGGGGGCTAATAATTCTGACTTCAATTGTATATTATATGCAATTATTAAAACTGAAATGCTGCCTTTTTCCACACTTTAGAATGTGTACTTATTATTACAATAACAGGCAATTACAGTGAAAATACAGACGATTAAGTAACACAAACAATGCAAATATTACTTTTTGCACAAAAAGAGAATGACTCATTTTGTCATTTGTTTCAGTATTACAATGTTATGGCAATGAGAAAGAAAAAGATAATAAAATAATAAAATTAAAATAAATAAATAAAAAAGGAGTGAGGGGGGCACATGAAATAACACAAATGAATGCAGAAATAAATATGGCTTAAATTGCCTTAACTTAATGAGTTTTACAGTACTCAGTTGGTTTGAGTTCTCTTCATTTATCAGGTTTTACTGTGCTCAAATTGCTTCATTTACTCAAATAGATTAAGTTCACAGTAGTCATTAAGATTAGTTTTTGAACTTAAATGGTTTGTTGCAATTGGTTTCCTCAAACAGTTTGAGTTACCTTAACTTTTTGGGTTTTACAGTGTGGGTTAATACAAAAACCTGAATTAAGGAATTGATTTTCTTTCATGTAAAACCCCAAAATAATATGTTTATAGCTTAAAAAAAAATCACCTCAAACCTTTTGGACAATTATAAGTATTCTCATCAGACAATAAAGATTTAACAAAGGGACATTCCTAAAATATGTGAGCAACAGACTTAGAAGAAGTCTGATAGAAAGAAAATTTGTATAATATATAACAATATATATATTGTTTTGCATCAATTATTAAATTGATCATTTGATTCTTCATTTTATTTGTCAAATAATACCCAATCAATATTATATTTAGAGCAAGAATCATTTAGTGATATATTAAAAGACCCAAAATATTAAAGAAATATGTTTTTAAATCTTTATACATTTCATTCTCACAAATGTTGTTTGAATCATTACTTGTATTCAATACAATGAAAGAAATGGTGTCTACAAATAAATAAATAAAGTGTGTTGCTTATGTTTGTAATATAGGCAACTAAAAGTACTGCCTTTTTCACACTTTAGAATGTGTACTTATTACTGCAATAACATGCAATTACAATGAAAATACATAACATTAAGTTTAATACGAACAATGCAAATATTACTATTAATAATCATCACAAGCTTTTTTTCAACATTGATAATAAGATGAATTGTTTCTCGAGACTGCAAAAATGGCAACTTTTCTTTATAGGGTTAATATATATATTTTCAAATATAGTCAATTCATAAAAAAATATTAGTTAAGTAATTAGTGTTTTACTGTATTGTTTGATAAAACAAATGCTGCCTTGCTGATCGTAAATCATAAATAATATTACCCAAAATACCCAAATTGATTATATTATATTATTTTATATTATATTATATTATATTATATTATATTATATTATATTATATTATATTATATTATATTATATTATATTATATTATATTATATTATATTATATTCAGAAGACATTATTTCCGCTCGAGGAAATGTCTACAGTGATGTTTACATCCTCGCAACAACACACCATTAACGCTAGACACTATGCATGTAAATTATCAATTTTACCAAAGATAAATACTTACAGGTTGTGGCTCACAATCCACAGCTTGAAGTATTTTTTAGCCAAAACCAGCACTGAACTAGGAGATGTCCTTTGTCAAGTGCTAGCTATATATTTTTTATAATTGGCTGGAACATAGCTGAAATTAAATTGTAAGCACTTCTCTTTTTGTGTCGTGTCCTTTGGAAGTGACAAAATATGAAAACAGAAGAAGCTATGTGGAAATAGCAGTGTTTTGGACACCATTTTAGCTTTCTCTGCTAACATTACAGCACCACTGGCCACACCCTGTTGCTGCCTACGTTGTATCCGCGTGGTGAATGTGTGTAACCGGAAGTGTATTTGATCTCACTAACCCGGATGTATTTTTTTGTAGTCCCCAAACTTTGTTCGCTGTAGGCTTTGCTAAGCTAACGCTGTGAAAGCCAATGTATCTTTTTGCGTTGAACTTTGTGCATATTACATTCAGAGATGTGTTTATGTTCACACAGCTACATTACACATCAACTAAAGTTTAATATATGCTATCGTAGTGGACCACCCCAATAAACATATTTTAAATTATTCTGTTTGCTAAGATGCACTGCATAACAGTCCATTTCCAGTCCTTAGATTTGATTGTCCAATCAGAGAGCTCATATTCAGTTCACCAGACCAGGAATGTTTACTTGCATCACTCATGTCTGTTTCCAGATCTGTGTATTTAAGTAGTGCAACAGGACTGTAAAGCCCAAATGGGGAAAAGGGAAGTTTTCACAGCCTGTTTCACAGACAGATCACACAGAATAAGTCAAACAACACTTAACAAATGAGCTTTCTCACACAATCTCCCCTCCCAGTGTGGTAGGCAGCATATTTTGGCACATATGCCCTGGCCTAAATTACTCCTGGCACTGCCAGAGCATTCCAATCTTTAATCCTTGAGATGGCATAGTAATATAATTTAATTGCCATTTTAGACCTCTGACCTTACTCTAAATCCACTCCAGTGTTTTTGGACTAACACTGTGAGAAATTACCACAGTATTAAGATGCCTGTTTTAATAGTTTACATGTACTATAAAACACATATTGAATCATTAAAGATAGTTCACCCAAAAATGAAAATCCACTTATAAACCTTTATGAGTTTTTTTCTTTAGTTGGACACAAAAGTAGATATTTTGAAGTAAAGCTGAAAATGTGCAACCATTGACTTCCATAGTAGGTCAAACAAATACTATGGAAGTAAGTGGTTACAGTTTTTCAGCTTTCTTCAAAATGTCTTCTTTTTTGTTCAACAGAAGAAAATCATGAAGGTTTGAAACAAATAAAGGATGAGTAGATTAATTTTTGTTTTGGTGAACTATCCCTTCAAAATCATACACAATTACATTAAAGCCAAATAAAGCCCATCACCAACACTCAGTAGTTAGTACTGTCACCTCACAGCAAGAAGGTCACTGGTTCAAGTCCCTGTTAAATCATTTGGCATTTCTGTGTGGAGTTTGCCAGTTCTCCACATATTAGCGTGGGTTTCTTCTACGGTTTCCCCCACAGTCCAAAGGCATGCAGTAAATCTAAATTGGCAGTAGGGAATGTTAGTGTATGGATGTTTCCCAGTGGGAAGGGCATCTGCTGTGTAAAGCACATACTGGATAAGTTAGCAGTTCATTCCACTGTGTCGACCCTTGATGAATAATGGGACTAAGCTGAAGGAAAATGAATGAATAAAGACTAACACAATTAAATCTCCTTACATTTCCCATGAAAACAAAATTCTTTTTTTTTATAGTATCAATAAGTTTAGTCTAATATTAATAAAATATTATGTTAAGAATATAATATTAGAAATATAATATTAAATATAATATTAAATTGTAGTATTAAAAACGCAGTTTTTACTTGCAGTTTACCACTTCCTCTGATGGAAATCAACGATTTTCATGACATCACTATGCTCTTCAGCTTCTAATCAGATATTCTGACCAATCAAATGCACTCTAGTATTTGAAGCGTCTAGACAATCAACAGTTGTAATGTGAGGTGATGCTAAACAAGGGAGTGCAGATCCAAAACGCAGATTTATTAAACAGAATGATCAGGCAAGTAACAGTCAACACAGGAGCAAACAGATGCATACGGGCAAGTCAAGAGTCATCGTCATATAACAGGCGGATGGTCAAAAACACAGCAAGACAAGGAAAGAAGAGGAAATCATGTTGTAATGTCACACACATTTTAACAAGACTCAGCAACTTCTGTGTATTTGTGTGCTGACTTTATAGTCTATGTAATCAGTTCATGAGCAGCTTCAGCAGTGAGTGTTTGCAATCAGACAGGACCTAGGCCAGGTGTGTGAGTGGTGCGTGATTGGATCTTGTAGTTCTTTTGCTGCAGATTTGTAGTTCTCCAGCGATCTGCATGGACTAGATCGCTGGTGAATGTGACAACAGTGACACCTAAATTCAAAATTAAATCACATGTAATTATATTATCCTGTATGTTATATGGCACATGCACTGTCAAAAATATCTGTTAATTAACAGTTTTTATACTGTGTTCCATAAGTGTTTATGGTTATGTACAGTTGTGAATTGTACCTCAATCTTTGCTCTGTCAACTTTGATATTGAAAGTCCAACTCTACAGTTTAACAGTCACCTTTATTGGCTTTTAAGTAGTTTGAAACAATATAACATATAAGAAATAATATAAATAAATATGTAGTCACCTTGGAATTATAAGGTTCTATCTGTATTCTGAATGATTTAAAGATATTTAGCTTGATGTTTTTGCATTCCATAGCAAACAGTATGTGGGTAACATTTGTTTTTGTTTAAATAAAAAGTCTTTTTAAAATAAAATAAAAAACTTTTAAAAATAATGTAAATAAGTAGTCATTTAATAAGAATATGTCAATAACTCAATTTTTATTAAAATGTCAGATAGAACCTTATAATTATATGGTGACGAAGTGTGTAAAATAACAGAAAATGATGTGTTGGCAGTTCATTACAAGGATTTTGTAAGGCATTACAAGGGTTTTGAATATATAACACCAACCTATATATGATGTGAACCAATATATGATGTGAAACTAATAAAAATGTTAATAAAAGCCACTTTTTTTACTTTTAAGTAAAAAAGGTTAAAGTTTTTAAGGTTAAAGGTTGTTGGAAGAAAGACCAAGGTCCAACAAAGCAATTCAAATGCATAAATAACTGGGGAAAAATAAAAAATAAATAAAAAAATGCAGAAAACTGCTAATTTATGGATTTTTTTTTTTTACAATATAGTGGAGAAATGATTCAAACAGTGTAAATAGGATTTCCACTGGGTAAATGAAGTCACATATTTGTTTTAAAACAGATACAGATTTTGTTGTGTTTACTACTGTCATCCTCATTACCCAGTCATCCTCAGTTTGGAAACACTAGATCTGCTTCAGTATAGATGGACTGAAATGCAAACTTCTGAAAATGGAGGCATGGCTATCCACAATTACTCTCTGATTGGTCTAGGACCTCCTGGTTGGTCTGATTGGAATATTGTGTTCCCTGATTTATCAATCCCCACTCATATGACCATTAGAAAACCGTAAGACTGCAGATGTCAATTCCAGCAAAATATGTGAATGCCCTGTGAGGGTGAATGATCATATATCATGCAAATTAGGCTGCATGCTTGGGACAAAGACCATTTGTTTGAAATACAGTAAAAACACCAGTGTGGACAAGGAGCATTTTCATTATAAAATGCTGTTTTAAACTGAAAGTTCACTAGTGTTAGAAGATGAATGAAACAAGTAATAAAATAAATTAATCCAAAACTCAGATGCTTCAAAACGAATGAAGTAATCTGTCTTTTGATGAGACAGGATTGTTTTGTTTTATGAACAAATTAAATTTAGATTTTTTTCACATATAAAATTTTTTCCAGTGACCATAAATGTAATGCAAAACATGCAAAAATAAACCTATAGACTGATTTCACGCAGAGGCCATTTTTAAAAGTGAAATCGAGGCTGCGGTGGGAAGAAACCCAGAAGTATCGTTGGGAGTTACATAGGAACGTTGTGTACCTGGCTGTATATCTTACCAGCGAAGAGAAAGTGACAGAAATTTATCATTTCACCATCTTCCGAGTGACCCGAAGGTTCGTTCTGAATGATTGGTGAAAATAAAAAGGGATATCAGAGCTCAATTTTAGCTAAGTTAAGGAAAATGGCACTAGTTAGCTAACATTTTCTTTCCCAAACACACGTTTCAGATGCCATTTATCAAACTGGAGTTAATGAACTGATTCTTTTACTATATTAGACTTTTCACGATATTGAATTAAAAGGAAAACCGTCAATTTCCCGCTAAAATTTAAGGCACTGTTGATGGCTTTCTTAAAACAGCGCTGATTTGCCATTGTGTTCACGTGCTCAACAGAAATGACTGCGATTGGCCGAGAAGGTCATCAGTTCACCCTCCACTGTTTATCGAGTACAAACACAGACGAGCGATCTGCTTGATGACTCGACTGATCTTTACAGCTGCTTCGTGCTCCAGTATCTGTGTATCTGTGTTTGCAATGGGTGAAGAGCGGTAAACTGATGAGCACTGGTAAATACTATGGTAAATCAGTGCTGTTTATGAACGCGCTCAGCGGCGCTTGAATGTTAGCGGGAAATGGACGTTTTTAAAACTTCAGTACCGGGACAACACTATTAGAGACAACACGAGGGTGTGCTACAGAGAACTGCAGTGTTTTATCACTCACCGGGTTACTAAGGCTAAAGCAGGAAAGCGTCCCCAAGGTGTTTAACTAGTGCTATGAACTGAAGCCTAGGAGGACACTTGAGCATATTACTCTTAAAGAGATAAAGTAAACTTACTAAATGATATAAAAGTGATGTTTACACCATTTCTGCATTTTGAAATCTCAGCAACAGCCGGAGGCTTATAGTCCACAGCATGTTACTGCAATGTTTACAGTGCTGGTCCTATACTTTCGGGTTTCTTCCCTCCATTGGTTCTTTAAAATGGCGACTGCGTGAAATAAGCGTATTGGTTCTTGCAGAAGCTCAAATGTGTCATGTGACACACTAGAATGAATCTCAATTCTGCAGGTGGGCTGTGAAATGAACTCTCAATATTATAGTATAATTTTTGGATTTCATTGTTAATATGCTGTATTAAAATTATCAAAATAATGGTCTTTCTCCTGCTCTCTGATTGATTACTTCAAACTTAGTGCAAAAACAGCCTCATGATCCCATCTGCAGCTAGTTCACATAAGGCTATTCATTCACAAACTATGCGTGAAGTGAAAGTGAAAGTCTTTCTTTGTGTATTTTTGTGTGAACTATTTAATATAAAAGCATAGTTGTCCAAATTACTGTCCTGTGAGTGTTTTATAATGGTCGTGCAACCATACAGGAGGCTTAGTGGTGTTTCTGCCATCGAATGTAAAATAAACTTACATATAAGCTTCAGAAGCGCTCCAGCGGAGCTATTCACTTTTCCTGTCAGTGATCTCCTAATAATACCCAGCTACAAACTCAACCGCCATCGACGAGTTTCAAGAGATTTAGGGTGTTTTGCTGTATTTTACATTTGTCTATATATTTTGAATAGTAGATGTTTAATAGCAGATATTCAGTCAGTCCAATTTAAAGCTAAAGCTGGTATTTTGCAATCTCCCTGTTGACCTGTGGTTCTCTTTAAAGGCTGATTTATACTTCTGAGTCAAACACCGGCGTATGCTACGGCGCTGATGCATAGCCCCTCACTGTGGCCGTCGGCGTCACTGACGTGCACCTCTCAAAAAATGTAACTACACGTCGCAACAACACGTAGCGCAAGCTCTGTGATTGGTCGGCTTGGAAGCGCTGACGAGTCGGGGCGGGACCGAGAGCTGTGCGAATGGCGCGAACCCAATGTAGCGATTGTTTACAAGTGTGGAGTCCCGTGAAGGAGCTCCGGATGGAAAGTTTTGTTTTGTGATTACCACATAGTTAAAGTTGCTGCACGTCCGCCGGTTCCAGCCTCAAAATGAGCGAGTTTGAGCCACTTGTACATCTCGGAAGTGTTCAGGAAAAGAAAAAAGCAGCGAAGAAACTCGACACAGAGGAACATTTACACCTCACTGCCAACTAGCGTTTCGGAAGTGTTAATGCAGACCAACAGAGACAGCCCGCAGAAGTAAAAATGCACAGCCACGCGCGTTGCCTGCGCCGTGGGTTACGCCGGTCACTTGACGCAGAAGTATAAACCAGGCTTAAATCTGTGAATGATTTTTTTTTTATTATATATACTTTTTTTAATATATTTTTTTATTGAAGTTTGAGAACCCCTGCTGTTAACAGTGTTCAATTAACCATGTTTTTTTCCCCCAATGTGAGCCAAAATGAAGTCTGGTAATTATGTAAAGCAATAATATCTCTTCAGAAGACCTCAATTAGAGCCTTTGATTCACATGGATTGTGGGACAGGACATACAGTTGAAGCAAGAATTATTAGCCCACCTGTTTATTTTTTTTCCAATTTCTGTTTATTGAAAAGAAGAGTTTTTTCAACACATTTGTAAATTTGTAGTTTTATTAACTCATATAACTGATTTATTTTATCTTTGCCATGCTGACAGTAAATAATATTTTACTAGATTTTTTTCAAGACACTTCTATACAGCTTAAAGTGAAATTAAAAGACTTAACTGGGTTAATTAGGTTAACTAGGCAGGTGAGAGCAATTAGGCAAATCATTGTATAATGATGGTTTGTTCTGTAGACTATCGAAAAAATATAGCTGAAAGGGGCTAATAATTTTGACCTTAAAATGGATTTTAAAAAATTAAAAACTGCTTTTATTCTAGCCGAAATAAACAAATAAGACTATCTCCAGAAGAAAAAATATTATCAGACATACTGTGGAAATTTCCTTGCTCTGTTAAACATAATTTGGGAAATATTTAAAAAAGAAAAAAAAAAATCAAAGAGGGGCTGATAATTTTGACTTCAACTGAATGGGTTAGGAACAGGAATCTCAGATTTTACTAAAATATCTTTATTTGTGTGCAAAATATGAATTCAAGTTTTATGGGTTCAGAATGACTTGAGAATAAATAAATTATTTTTTATTCATTTCTAGATAAGCTAAGCTTTGTTTTTTGGCTTTTTTTTGCATCTGCTTTACACTTTAATTATTTATTAAAGCTCAGCTGTGTTGTTATTGCATCTGATTCTGCTATTACAAGCAGAGACAGATGTCCCTCAATAAAGTTTTTGGATAGACATCACGGCCGTCATTTCCTTAGAAGAAAAAAAAAAGCATGACATTTGTTTCAAAACTCACCCTGGTTGGGTGTGTGAGTGTGTTTTGGGCTCAGTGCCGAGTATGGTAATTGGAGTCGAGTTCTGCTGGGGTTAAAAACAATATATGTCTGCTTACACAGCTGTAGTACTTAAGAGGAACCTGGGCGATCCCACAGAAACATGCACAAGTCTCTTACGGCTGTGTGTGTGTGTGTATGTGTGTGTATGTGTGTGTGTGTGTGTGTGTGTGTGTGTGTGTGTGTGTGTGTGTGTGTGTGTGTGTGTGTGTGTGTGTGTGTGTGTGTGTGTGTGTGACAGCTCTTGACTCATTGTAAATGATAGCCACCAGCTTGGTAACCCTAACTAATTGTGTTATGTTGTGATTTTTTTAAATCGTCTTTGTTGTTGGTTGAATGTGTCAAAAGGTGAAGAGGTTAAAACAGCATAGGCAAGGCTGTGAAAATAAAAACCTGTTACTATTTGGGATAATTAGCTGAAAATATTGTGCAGGCTGAAGGAAAGAAAAAATATATAATTTCATGACACCTTTGAATGCTTGCGTCAAGATACCAAATTTACGTACCTAATCTCAAAATGTAAAAATACATTTCTGTAATTGAAATAAAGATGGTAAGAAGAACTAAATAAATCAGTAACAGCACCCTAACTACTAAAATTGAAAGAAACTTGAACTATACACTCATAAAAATGTCTTTGCAGCGTGTACAAACTACTACTGAACCTACTACTGAGTTTTTCTTATTTTTAATGACAATTAATTGTTTTATGTTCAGTCCATTTGGAAAAAAAAATAAGTTACCTTAATCGATTAGTGTTGGGACAACATAAAGGAATTGTGTGGGACCTAGCGTTTTTTTTACATTGTAGCTTGTAGAATTATTAAGTGAGGGAGAGAGAGAGAGAGTTTAAGTCAGAATTATTAGCCCCTCTGAATTATTCGCCCCCCTGTTTATTTTTTCCCCCAATTCAGATTTTCCCAAATCTGTTTAACTGAGGGAAGATTTTTTTCAACACATTTCTAAACATAATAGTTTTATGATGTTTAACTCATCTCTAATAACTGATTTATTTTATCTTTGCCATGATGCCAGTAAATAATATGTTACTAGATATTTTTAAGGCACTTCTATACAGCTTAAAGTGACATTTTAAGGCTTAACTAGGTTAATTAGGTCAACTAGGCAGATTAGGGTAATTAGGCAAGTTATTGTATAATGATGGTTTGTTGGACAATCGCAAAAGAAAATAGCTTAAAGGGGCTAATAATTTTGTCCTTAAAATGATGTTTAAAAAATTAAAAACTGCTTTTATTCTTGCCGAAAAAAATAAATAAGACTTTATCTAGAAGAAAAAACATTATCAGACGTACTGTGAAAATTTCTTTGCCCTGTTAAACATCATTTGAGAAATATTTAAAAAAGAAAGAAAATCAAAGGGGGGGCTAATAATTCTGACTTCAACTGTATGTGTATGTATATATATATATATATATATATATATATATATATATATATATATATATATATATATATATATATAAACAATACACCAAAAAGTGAACTAAACTATGTACTAATGGTAACGAGTGCAAATAGTTCTTAAGAGTAACAACAAGGTATGTGGACTTTTTGCACTATTATTAGCACAGCATGCCAGGAATGAGGATTCGCTGTGATGCCAGGCAGGAAAATTTAATACAGAAGGGATGCATAAACAATCCCATAGTTAGCCATGAACGATCATAGGCAGAACAGAGAGAGAGAAAGATGGAGGGATGAAGAATTATAGGGTTGATGTTAAAGGAGAACAAAGTCAGCCGCTGTTTTGTTAATATCAGCCTCTATTGGTTGTAGTTTCTTGGGACATTACCTCACACAGTGCCAATCAAAGACTCAAGTGGTTCCTGTTTATGAAACCGTCGTAACACTTCTGCCGCAAGATTTAAACTAGGACTAACCGGGAACATCTGCGTCCCATTTAATGTTTCACATCTTTTACCGAGCCGTCACGGTAATGATGGCCATCATAGCTGAAGACCTGTCATATTTTTATCCAGACCAGACACCAAGCCTCAAAATGCGGCAACAATGCCAATGTTCTTTTATAGAGAGCTTTACATAAGAGCTGATCCTTGACCTCGGTGTGTTTAGTGAAGGAACAGGAAATACATTGGTTGGTGTGGTGAGTGAAATCTGGACCTTTGGTGGCCTTACTGTTGGCAGCTACTGACCGTCCAGCACTATTATAACTCATGGTCAGCCGCTGCAGATGATGTTTGGTTAATGTTTATTCGCCAGCGTGAACCTAGGCTATTTGCAGCAGCTTTGCATGAAACATTTGGGTTTCTCGGCATTCGTTTTCAAGTGCTTTCTGCACCCTCTGTTAAATCAACAAATCATCGTTTTTTGATGTATGTTTTCAACAGATGTTTTTAAGGCTATAAAATGGATAGTTGTGATTCTAAATTGTGAGAGAATAAGCTATGTTCAAAGGCATTACACAATCTTTATTTTTGAGAGCTGTTGAATGTTTTATTCTGATTGGTACAAGACGTGTAGTTTACAGCTTTAAATGGAAAAAGAACTACAGCCATATAAAGTATTGTAAATGTCATCAAATTTCTAATAATTTAATTAAAAACAACTGAGAGATGTAAATGTATTAAGTTAATCCAGTGTGTGTGTGTGTGCGTGTGTGTGTGTACACTACCCAGGGCTGGATTAACCAATGGGCATTATGGGCACAGGTCTAGGGGCCAATGCTCACTTGGGGCCCCTGCGAGGGGGGGGGAAATACCGATTTTGTAGTGTCTATTTAGGCTAAGTGCAAATAGCGCATAAGCAGTGTTGGGCAGTTCCGTCGCTACAAATAGTGACGCTACTAGCTTAACTACATTTCTTAGTAGCTTAGCAGTAACGTCGTTACTTTCTAAATCAAATAGCTTTTCGGTAGCAAAGCTATTTTATTAGTCAAGTAGCGCAGTAGCGACCACGCAAGCTACATTTACAGATCGCGGATGACGCCAATGACATTCACAAAGCTGTGAGGCCGGTGTCTAGCTGATGAAAGTAAATCCATATGATGGCGGGAATTACGATTTCTTCGTCTTCTTCTTTTGGTTTTACGGTGTTCGACAACAAAGTTTTTGGTGCGTTACTGCCACCTCTGGTGAAACTTGCATGATGGAAAGATGACTGAGGGAAAGGAGTTATTTCTGAAGCAGGATTCCTTGTGGCCATACCTCAAGAAGTACATGTTACAATGCAATAACTTAATTTCTCATGTTGTGCTAAAAAAAAAAAAAATAGTATATATATGTAATGTTTATATAATGTTTTAGCTGTTATATACTATAATGTGTTTCTGTTTAGTACTGCATATTACTTACTGTAAATAACTGAACTGAACTATAATGCCTCATATGTTTCATTGACCGTTTTATTGATCACTAAGATATGATTGACTTGGATTTAAGTTGCATCGAATTAAAAAAGAAAATTGTAAAAATACCTTAGATGTAGCTAAGCTACCTTTGACAAGTAGCTTTTAGCTTAGCTTGCTACATTTTCCAGGGGGTAGCTTTTAGCGTAGTTAAGCTACATTTTAAGCAGAGTAGCTAATAGATTAGCTCACTACATTTTTAAGTAGCTTGCCCAACACTCAACCAGTTAGTTGAGCTTAATTGACAGAGACAACATAACTCAAGAGTGCTACAGATAGTAGTGTGAGTGGCGTAGCTTGTAAAGCACATGGCAACATGTTTTGATGTGATCAATCATGAAGCCGGTTCGAATCCAGCGTCTGATATACACGTTCTTCTTTTTTTCCCCACTACATTACAGATTTTGCCTACTCTTTATCATGAGAAAGACAGGTAGGAATCATTAATAAGTGTGTGTCTTATGGAGGACTCAGATTTTCATTTACAATTGCATTTAGTCATTTAGCAGACGCTTTTATCCAAAGCGACTTACAAATGAGGACAAGGAAGCAATTTACACAACTATAAGAGCAACAATGATTAAGTGCTGAAGAACTTATTCATAGAACTGGATATTCAAATAATATGGATTATAAGTTTGTAGAAGTTATACATTAAAAATACCCTTAAATATAAATTTTAGCACTGCTTTAGTGAACTTGAACAAGTATATTACAGTTTTTTACAATTGCTATGAAACTTTTATCAATACATTTAACAGGTTTCCTAAACTCTTAACACAGTTAGCACAACATCCGTCTTCGTGGGCTATACAATTAACACATTTCTTGTTGTTTTGACACAAAATGCATCCAGTTAACACAAGTTTAAAATGCTTTAACTTCTTTTACACACAAGCACAACCAAGAACAAAACAATGTAATTTTACAGTCAAATTTACAAATGCTTTAACACAGTATGTCAGAACAGATAACACCATGTTCTAAACAGAAATTATATAGGATAAAGTCAAAGTGAACAGCTGTTCTAATTGTGAATTGAAACACAAATATATTCCCTGTATTTTATTCAATTGCCAATGAGAAACAGCATATTGCGGTTATATAAATAAATAAATGAATTTATATATATATATATATATATATATATATATATATATATATATATATATATATATATATATATATATATAACCGCAATATGCTGTTTCTCATTGGCAACTGAAAAAATAAATAAATATAAATATATATATATATATATATATATATATATATATATATATATATATATATATAACTGCAATATGAGTCTCTCATATATATATATATATATATATATATATATATGACAGCTGATTCCCATCTAGAAAGCACACTCATGTCTTGTTTTGGTTTTTCCAATCACATGATCATATGTTCTAATAGAGGACTCTTGAGGTTTTTGAAAGGAACAGTGAGCGCATCAAAGAACTCTGTCACCAATACGTCCATGTAAGATTATGCAATACAGTCATTACTGTACTATACACAGTGTGTTTTGCAGTAAACTATTCTTTAAACCTGGAGTTCATTAGTATATACAGTAGATATACAGTACAGCATTTGCATACACTGTGTCTAATTACTTTCAGAGAGTCATGAAGTTAGAGGCCAATCAAGTACCACATGAAATTTTCAATGTTGACAAAGCTGGGGATGTCGCCGTAGGAAAAACATAATAGGCCAAAGGGCCACAGTTACCGTGCCGGGCCACAGAAGATATCAAGTATAATGTGGATGAGAACATGTGGCAAAAGACCGGGCAGAATAGAAGATTACTTTGTTATTTTATTATAATTGTGGTGCTTTTTCTGTTTGCAGTGATGTCCTTCTTCAAAAAAAAGTCTGTACTGCAGCAATTCTGTGTCTGTATTTTTTTTTACATAAACTGTAAATTTTATTAAGCAATTTTTTTTCTTCGTTTTATATAGAATTTTTGCAGTAAAAGAAAGAAAATGCATGCAATTACTTAACCCAACGAAACAAAACTGTAACGAGACTTCAAATATAAGGGCAGAGCTGACACATAAACTAATAGAGTTTCTGTAATGTCAGCTGATGATAGTGTTTTTATTGTCAGTGTGTTCTGATTGACTGAATGTTTATGTTGGAAGAGAACATGTGTTTGTGTTTTGAACAATAATTTCATTTTGAAACATGTTTGCAGTGTTTTGTTAGACATGGTGTAGTGTGTTTGTTTATTATTGTATTTTGAAAAGTAGTTTAGAGGTTTAGTTTATAATGTGTGATTTTGAGCATGAAATTAACTGTTTTGCCAATTGTGTATTTTAGGTGTGTTGCTGCGTTAAGAGTTTAGCAAACTTGTTAAATGTATTGAAAAAAGTGTCATAGTCATTGTAAAAAACTGTAAAATCCATTAATCAGTTGTATTAGTATTTTTTGTATGCTTTATATGCTTTAAAAATAAGTTAAAACTTTGTAGACTAGAAATAAATGTTCTGTATATAATTTATTTAAAAATGTGGGCAATACATTATAAATTAATTTAATTTTAAAAATATTATATTAATCTTATTTTTTAATTCAACTACAAGGGTGCGGCCAGGTAGGGGGGTTACAAGACATTGTGCCCAGGGGCCTCTGAATTCTTAATCCGGGCCTGACACTACCAGACAAAAGTCTTGCCGCTTTTCTAAGTTTTAGAAACAGCAAATAAAAACTTGACTTCTATCGAATCATCAATAGTCGATCAGTCAATCATTTGGTATATGAAAGGCAAAGGCCTCCAGATTATGCTTATTTTACTAAAATAAAATGTGATCATGTCTTTTAAAATTAGGACAGTAAAGTCTGACTTTCCTCAGACAAAAGTTTTGTCACTTAACACAAATAATGTACAGTAAAGTATATAAAGTCATGGTGCAGTAGAAAAAGAATTAATATTGTGCATGACTTCCATGAGCTTGGAGGACTGCATCCATACATCTCCAGACTCAAATACCTTATTAATAAAGTCATCTGAAATGGCATAGAAATTGTTCTTGCAGGGCTCCCAGAGTTCATCAAGATTTTTTGGATTAATCTTCAGTGCCTCCTCCTTTATCTTACCCCAAACATGCTTAATAATGTTCATGTTTTGTGACTGGACTGGCCAATCCTGAAGCACCTTGAATTTCTTTGCTTTTAGGAACTTTGATGTGACCCTCTTAGTATTGGAAAAACAAAAGTTGGATCCAAGATGGCCAACATGGTCACCACCCATCCTGAAAAGTTTGCCCCCTCATAAACACTAATGTGCTACAAACAGGATGTTAAAATCACCAACCATTCCCATTTTATTAAGGTGTATCCATATAAATGGCCCACCCTGTATTATAAGCACATTTTTAAGCTGTATGCATTTTTAAGCCGTACACGTTGATTCAGAGAGCATAAAGTTTATATCTACAGTAAGAAAGGCTATTATACTGCTGTGTTGAAATATTGACAAGAATTTGCTAAAGTATCACATACGATCTGTTATTACCCTCAGAGCTCACAACAGGTTTGTATCAGTAATTATTGTTAATATCTGAGAGACTCTTTTTTTTTTTTGTAAGTTGCTTTGGATAAAACTGTCTGCTAAATGACTAAATAAATAAATGGTTAGCACTGTCACCTCATAGCAAGAAGGTTGTTGATTTGAGTCCCGGCTGGGCCAGTTGGCATTTCAGTGTGGAGTTTGCATGTTCTCCCGAGGTTCGCGTGGGTTTCCTCTGGGTGCTCCTGTTTCCTCCACAGTCCAAAGGCATGTTGTATAGGTGAATTGGATAAACAAAAAATGATCGTAGTGTATGAGTGACAATGTGAGAGTGTATGGATGATTCCTGGGTTGGGTTGCAGCTGGAAGGGCATCCACTGCGTAAAACATATGCCAGAATGGTTGGCGGTTCACTGGTAAATAAGGGACTTAACCAAAAGAAAATGATTCAACGAATAAACACTGAACCTGGCAACCATAAATGGCTAGATTTATGAACTATGGGTGTGTCACAGTCAGCTCCCTAGTTAGTCAGTGCACTATCCAGGGAGTCAAACAATTCTTTCAAGATCATTCCAGTTCGCTGAATCATTCGGTACATAATTCTTATAATGCACTAGAAAATCAAGTGATGATCGCACTTCCATGCAGGATAAACAAAACAAGTCACACAATTCAAATCAAAACAAATCATGTGTCCTGCAATGCTACACAGCTTCGTTGATTATAAATAATAGTCATCTTTTAATTCACAAACATGCAATCCTTTTGGAAAATGAGTCATCATGGTCCCGTTGTGGATAAAACATTTCCTGTTGTCTGAGTTCATGTTCAGAAAGTGAAGTAGAAAAAGAAATAATAAAGATTACTTGCAAACAGCTGCTTATGATTACTTATAGGTTTATAGATTTTAATAAGTAATGGTCAGAAAAGGCATGTTGTTTCATTAGTTGGTTATGCTTAACAGTTATGGTGCATTATTTCACACATATTTTGACTATTTATTTTTACAAAAGGTATTGAAATGGCAACTAAACACTTTACCTATGCCTTCCTTTAAACAACTTTTGTATTTTTTTTATAATAAGAAGACATGCTTGCAGATAATCAGAGACAAGTAACCTGTGTAGTCATAGTCTTACAGAGTAGAAACTAAAAAACAATGGAAGTAAATGGCTACCCATTTCCAACATTTTTCAAAACATCTTTTTTTGTGTTCATCATAAGAAAAAAAAACTCAAATAGGTTTGGAATAAATGAGGGGTGTGTAAATGATGAACTATCCCTTTAAGTAGTTAAAAAAACAATCTTTTTTGTTCAACTAATTATATTTAATATAAATTCAAAACAATTTTACTTAAAGGGATAGTCCAGATTGTATTTTTAAGGCTTGGTTGTGTTTATAAGATGCAAAGCAAAGTGTGCTCATGCTTATATACAGCTACTCTACTAACATGAAAACGACTGTCATAGTTCCTAGTTTCTCTAGGATTGATGATTGGTCAGCTAAAGTAATGTGCTGTGATTCGCGAATCAGCTTCACATCACCAGGAAGTGTCTCTTTTATAACATTAAAGCGCCTTTGGCCACGCCCCTTCGCTGCACGGGGGGTATGTGCGTAACCTGAAGGGTTTATAACATCATTAACCTAGATGTATTTTTTGTAGTCGCCAAACTTTGTTCGCTGTAGTCTTTGATATGCTAACTCTGTCTTCTTTTGCATTGTGTGTATTACATTCAGGATGTCATTTATGTTCACACAGCTACAATACACATCAACTAAAGTTTAAAATATGATATCGTAGTAGTTCATTTATTCATTTTCTTGTCAGCTTAGTCCCTTTATTAATCCAGGGTCGCCACAGTGGAATGAACTGCCAACTTTTCCAGCATGCTTTTATGCAGCGGATGCCCTTCCAGCCGCAACCCATCTCTGGGAAACATCTACACATACTCATTCACACAGACACTCATACACTACGGACAATTTAGCCTACCCAATTCACCTGTACCACATGTCTTTGTACTGTGGTGGAAACCGGAGAACCCGGAGAAAACCCATGCGAAATCAGGGAAAACATGCAAACTCCACACAGAAACGCCAACCAAGCCGAGGCTCGAACCATCGAAGTAGGGACCTTCTTGCTGTGAGGCGACAGCACTACCTACTGCGCCACTGCGTTGCCTATATCGTAGTAGTAGTAAATTGAAATCACACACACTATTTTGCAGTATTACTTCAAAAAGAAGTAATTTTAAGCTAACATGCAATAATTTACTTATAAATAAAACCATAAAGAAGAAAAGCTTGTGTTATAATCAAACAACATTTAATAAAAATCACTCTATCCGAGACAGATTCTGTCAGTGGTGAACCATCTGTTGTTCTTCCTCAGCCAGAATGTCTCTTATCTCTTGGCTGCTGAAAGCTTGAAGTGTTTGAGCTTCAGAGGCAGTCGTCACACATAAACAGGCTCAGCTGGAATGTAACTGTGTGTCCCCAAAATCCACAAGTGCTCACTAAGCGAGTTTGAGGCTAATTGACACGTCTGTCCTAATGGTGTGTGTCTGTGTGTGTCTGCTGGAATAGACTGGTGGAGTGTCTTCACATCCATTGTTTCTGCAGTGGCTGTGGTAACCGCAGTTATTTCAGTTAATATCGCATGAAGATTTGTTTTGTTAGGATAAAAATGTTGATTGATTTTTTGTTGTCAGTCTTTTCTGACCGCAGGAATGACACCCAGATGTTTAATCAACCCAAAGAGCTCACTAATATAAACTGCAAGATTGTCTTGGTAGATTTGCGTTGACTCTTTTGCTATTTTCTGAATTCATAACATTACAGAAAGTTGTCTTTGAATGGTTATTGACTTACATTTTTAAGTAATGAAAGTAGACTATTAAAAAAGTTACCAGGAAGAACCAAAAATGTGTTTTTTTTGTTTTCCAAAATGAATTTTGAGTGAAAAAAAAAAACATTTTTTTCCCATAGATTTTAATAATTTAAAGAACACTTTTCTGCAAATGTTCTTTATTTCCAAGTGTAGCTTTAAAAATCATTTAAACATATATTATATTCCAATGAAATTGAAAAGAGCAGAAAACACAAATACAGATTATATAAGGTGACCTTTAAAATGAAATTATCCACGGTATTGAAGAAAATATTGTGGACATATAGACAGCTAAATAGGTAGTTGGTTAGAAATTATTGATATGGTTGGTTAGACATGGATAGATAATGGATGGGTGGAAGGTTGGTTGGTCGGTTGGTTGGATGCATGGATAGATAGATGGAAAGTTGGTTGGATAAATGGTTAGTTGGTTGGTTGGATGCATGGCTGGATGGATGGATGGTTGGATGGATGGATAGATAGATAGATGGAAAGTTGGATGGATGGATGGTTGGATGGATGGATGGATGGATGGATGCATTGTTGGTTAGTTGGATGCATGGATAGATGGATAGATAGTTGGAAAGTTGGATGGATGGATGGATGGATGGATGAATGGTTGGTTGGTTGGATGCACTGATCAAAAATGTATCAATACAAATAGTTTATGCTCAAAGCACCACAACTGTTTGCATTATTTTTCTTAGTGTAATAATAAAAGATTGCATAAAATGAGCGTCTTAAAAAGATAATAAAGATCAGAAATTGGAAATTCCCTTAAAATAATAAATTATTTTCTTAAATGGTAGAAATATTACTGTTTTACCACAATGGATGGATGGTCGGACGGACGGAAGAACAGACAAACAGAAAGATTGATAGATACCCAACAGAAACACAACGTAATGTGATAAAACATTAGCATTAGTTTAGATTTAGGTTATGAAATAAGGTGACCAAAATACAATGTCTAGGCAGAGTCTAAGAACAACGCTAATTTGATGTCTAATAATGACATGAAATGACATTGATATTTTGTTCTTAAAGCAACATCTTAAAACAACGTTACATTGACATCAAATACTGACATTTATTCTTCAGGTATGGCAACAAAAACCCAACGTCTGATAGAAATCATATTGGTAACGTCCACACAATATAAAGCTGTAATTTCATTAGATTTTATATTTTGTTGTTTTGGTTACATTGGAAAGTTACCAAAATGCAATGTTTGTCCAAGGTTGGACATTGACGTTGGGTTCTGACATCAACCCGATTTTCATTTTTAATCGAATTGCAACAGCTAACTACGATGCGGTACAACATCAATGTTGACGTCTTGTGCCTGCAGGGTAGACAGACAGACAGACATACAGACAGACAGACAGACAGACAGACAGAGAGATAGATAGATAGATAGATAGATAGATAGATAGATAGATAGATAGATAGATAGATAGATAGATAGATAGATGGATGGATGGATGGATGGATGGATGGATGGATGGATGGATGGATGGATGGATGGATGGATGGATGGATGGATGGATGGATGGATGGATAGATAGATAGATAGATAGATAGATAGATAGATAGATAGATAGATAGATAGATAGACATGACAAGCAGACAGACAGACAGACAGACAGACAGAGAGAGAGAGAGAGAGAGAGAGATAGATAGATAGATAGATAGATAGATAGATAGATAGATAGATAGATAGATAGATAGATAGATAGATAGATAGATAGATAGATAGATAGATAGATAGATAGATAGATAGATAGATAGATAGATAGATAGACATGACAAGCAGACAGACAGACAGAAATAGATAGATAGATAGATAGATAGATAGATAGATAGATAGATAGATAGATAGATAGATAGATAGATAGATAGATAGATAGATAGATAGATAGATAGATAGATAGATAGATAGATAGATAGATAGATAGATAGATAGATAGATAGAAGGATGGATGGATGGATGGATGGATGGATGGATGGATGGATGGATGGATGGATGGATGGATGGATGGATGGATGGATGGAATTTAGAAGAAGATGGATAGACACTTGTAAAAACGGATGGGTGAATGGATGTATGAATAGATTATGTAGAGATGGATGGATTATGTAGAGATGGATGGATAGATAGATAGATAGATAGATAGATAGATAGATAGATAGATAGATAGATAGATAGATAGATAGATAGATAGATAGATAGATAGATAGATAGATAGATAGATAGATAGATAGATTATTTCTCTATCAGAATAATGAATGCACACTTGATATGAACAGTGACTCTGGTCTTTTCAAAGAGTTGTATCTTTGAAACTTCAGATGCTCTAGACAGTTTGGTGTTCATTTTAATGCGGGATCATCTTGAATTCTATCCATAAACTAGCTTTAGTGTTGTTTCAAAGCTCAAGATTAAAGGGAGAAGATGAGCCGCCATTGACAACACCTCATTGAAAAAGAGATCAGACTCAAAGCCTGAACTCCTTCTCCAGGCATGAGGTCATTGGGTTAAGAGGCTTTTTCAGGAAAAGCAGCCAATGTTGACAACTGCTCCTGCCAAGTATTTTTGGAGAAACAACTATCTTATCTCAGGATAGCAGCACATTCCCTGTTTGGTCAGTTGCAAGGTATGGCTCAGTTCAGCCAGACCAAATGTCAGTGTAGCAGGTTCAGATAACAAATGTGTTTGTTTACATGACCTGCAACTGTTGGAATGCAGTTTATATCACTGATTAGAGCTAAATGTATGATAAAGACACGCACTGGACTGTTAACTTTGTGGTTGATTTTGAATACTCTACCTCAGTCAATGGTGCTGATAGACAAAATGATTAGCACTCCTGTGAAATATAAATTATATATATATATATATATATATATATATATATATATATATATATATATATATATATATATATATATATATATATATATATATATATATGAAAGGGCTGTTTAATGGAGATAAGATTTTTCCCCAACACATTTTAAAGCATAATAGTTTTAATTAATAACGTTAATAACTAATATAAATATGCATATGATAAATAAAACTACTACTTATAATATTATACTAATGCAAATTGGCATAAATTAACCTTAGACAAGATTTTAGTTGGTCAATTGCGCAGTCTATTTCAGTTCTGCAAAATAGCAATGTGCCAAAAATGCACCTTAACACACTTCCTTCTTCTGACCAGCACACCCATGAGTCTACAAAATGGTGCAAATAGATTTGTTCTTTAAACAACCAGGCGCAAAATGTGAAAATTACTGTTGCACTGGTCTGATAATAGCAGCAAATCGTGTCACACGTGTCTTGCACCTCATTGTGCAGAGTGTTTGATAGGGCCCAAGGTGTATACAAGGACCTTTGAGAGTGTCCATCCTTAAAGAAACCATTTTAAACAATGTAAGAAAAGGGGCAATGGATGGATGGATGGTGGATGGATGGATAAATAGATTGATAGATGGATGGATGAATGTATAGATAGATGGTTGGATGGTTGGATGGACGGATGGATGGATGGATGGATGGATAGATGGATGGATGTATGGATGAATGGATGGATGGATGGATGGATGGATGGCGGGCTGGTTGGATGCATGGATAGATTTATAGATAGATGGAAAGATGGATGGATGAATGGATGATTGTTTGGTTGAATGCATGGATGGATGGATGGATGGATGGTTGGTTGGATGCATGGATGGATTTATAGATAGATGGAAAGATGGAAGGATGGATGGATGAATGGATGATTGGTTGGTTAAATGCATGGATGGATGGATGGATGGATGGATGGTTGGTTGGTTGGATGCATGGCTAGATGGATAGATAGATGGAAAGTTGGATGGAACAAATAGCAATGCACCAACAATGCACCTTAACACACCTCCTTTTTCTGACCAGCACATCCGTGAGTCTACAAAATGGTGCAAATAGATTTGCTATTTAAACAACCTGATGCAAAACGTGAAAATTACTGTTGCACTGGTCTGACAATAGCAGCAAATTGTGTCAAACCTGTCTTGCACCCTATTGAGCCCAGAGTTTGATAGGGCCCAAGGTGTATAAAGGGTCTTTGAGAGTGTGCATCCTTGAAGAAACCATTTTTGACACTGTAAGAAAAGAGTCAATGCTGCATCATATATTAGGAGAAAATTAAAGTGTTTATTGACCTTAAATCAGTCCAAATCTATTGTAGGAGGGCAGAGAACCAAAAAGTTTAAACGTGGCATTTTTAAAAAGTGAGATGCTATTTAGAGCAAACAAAGAACTGTGTATTGCTTGATGCCTGATGCACACACACACCCAAAAAAAGCTATAACACATTCTTTCATTGCAGTCAACAAGGGCTTTTATTGTGTAAGCCCACTAGGCCTTAGATTCTCTCTCTCACTTCTCTCTCTCTCTCTCTCTCTCTCTCTCTCTCTCTCTCTCTCTCTCTCTCTCTCTCTCTCTCTCTCTTTCTCTGTGTGTTTGAGTACATCTGTGAGTGTTACAAGACTTTTCACCTAATTAACTCATTTAAACAATGGAAGCCATTCTGTATAATTTCAACAGATGAATGTGCTTTTAAGGAGTTGGGCAAATCACTGTCTGGCTGAATCTTTTTTAAATTTTCTCTGTCAGTCTGAGCTTCACACAAAAGAACAGCAAAGCTTTATTAAATCCGTCCACTTCAAGCTGACAGTAGATGAGTTTTGGGGCGGCACTCGGTGGGCATTATAAAATAGTTGTCATGGAACTACATGATTAAGTTTCCAGAAAAAAAGAAACATAACCTTTTTTTTCTTTTAAATGTCTGATGGTAAATCATACTAAATGTTTACTATTTTAGGTCCATTAGGATTACCTAAATGATTTACATTTGCTAAATGCCAAAATATTGAAAGATTTTTTTCGTTTATTAATTTCTAGACAGTCAAAAGTTTACATACATTTGCAGTTGGGATGGTGTTAGTAGGCTTGTAAGCTTTCCCCTTTGTCCTCCAAATATAATACTGGTCATTATGGCCAAACAGTTCAATCTTAGCTCCATCAGACCACAGGACATGTCTCCAAAAATTATTATTTTTCCCAGTGTAATTTTGCAAATTGTAATCTGGCTTTTTATTTTTTGATTCTGACTTGTTGATTTTTCCATGTTGTCACACAAGGAAGCAGTGTGTTTGAGGTTTTCCTTGAATACTCTTCTACAATTGTGCCTCCAATTAACTCAAATGTTGTCAATTAGCTAATCAGAAACTTCCAAAACCTTGACACCATCATCTGAGCTTTTTCGGAGGCATAATAATCTTATTGTATGTAAATTTGACTTTATAACAATTTCTCAAAAAATCTCTCTCTCATTATTCTGCTATTAAGAATAACAGAAACAAATTTGATAATCCTAAATTAGCTAAAAGGGAAAAAGTTTAGTCACATTAACATCTGACTTTTTAAAATGGTTATGTGCCTTTTTATACAGTGTATGTAAACTTCTGGTTTCAACTGTATTTGATAATTATAATAAAATATTGAATTGCATTTAACAACTTTACTACTACTACTACTAATAATAATAATAATAATAATAACAATAATAATAATTTTAAATGTTATTTATAAAGCACTTAACAACCATCAAAAAGCAGACTAAAGTGTTTACAAAACACAAGACTTATAAAACATACTTAAAACACTCATGTAATATATATATATAAACACTATTTAAAGCAAATATGAAATCAAGTATGAAATAATAATAATAATAATAAAACAAACAAACAAATAAAAATAATACCAAAAAGCTAAATAAACAAGCTTTTGTGTCTTCATTTTGTCATACATAATTTTTTATTTGTTTTTGTGTGTTGCAAGTTTCACACTCCTATTTATTCATTTGTTTGTTTGTTTGATTTTGTTTGCTTGTTTGTTTTTGAAACGATGAAAAGTCTAGACATTCCACACAATGACCTCTTGGTTCAGGACAGCGGCACATAATAACAAACAGGTGTTTAGGAAAGTGCTGTGGTATTTAGTCCTCTGAAGAAGGAGAAAAGCCTAAAGGTCCTTTTACCCTGCAGAGCCTTTAGCCTCGCTGTACTCGACTGTGTGGCAGACGAATGGATGTCTCGAAGATGGAACAGCTCATATGATGAAAAATTTCTGAAATGCTGAAATATTTCACTGGCTGTAAGCAGTTCCACATGTGCAGTGGCTGGGCATGTATAGAGACCTCTAAATCTCAGTACAGAAAATGACAAGCCTGAGCTCTTTGGGCAGACAGATAGATGAGGGGGAGCTATACATGTCAATCAAACACAGCAGGTCAGAGTGCTTTAACTTTTATTCTGAGCCATACTATCTTTGTTTATTAAAGAGATAATTAGCAAAATAAGTCAATTTTGTCATCAATTGCTCATCTTTTCCCTTGTTCCAAACTTGTTTTAGTTTGTGTTTTTTATGGTTGAACAGAATTAAAAGAATATTTAAAAAAATTCGGGGAACTTTTAATTTAAAATTTAACAATGTTGTAAATGGCTATTGGTTTCATCTTCTTTTTGGCAGAAAAAGTGTTTAGCAGAAAAAAGAAATATACAAATATTTACAGCAATCTGAGGGTGAGTTTTATTTTTTGCATGAACTATCCCTTTAATGCCAGTCAAAAGGAAAAACTGATGCACTAAAGCAGGGGTGTCCAATCTCGGTCCTGGAGGGCCGGTGTCCTGCAGAGTTTGGGCTCTATTTTGACGGTCCATGCGCAAAGCCCAAAACGCAGGGCGCAAAGGCTTTCAGGGCGTGTCAGGACGCGTTTTTGCTAATTTAAGGACGGGAAATCTGCCTTGCACTTCGGCGCATGGTCTAAAAGGGTTTAGTTTATTTTCTTAATGAGTTATATGTGTGTTTTAAGAATAAACCAATTAGAGTCTCATCTCCCATTCCCTTTAAGAGTCAGCTGCGTCGCGCCAAGAGCGCATTCGCTATTTACAGGACGCAAAGTAAGTCTAAGTGGAAAAAATGAGCATATCACAAGCAAACAGTTAACAGTTAACAGTTTTTTAACAGAAAACTGTTAAACAGAGCATCTACTGCGTGAGAATGAGAGATAATGGATCACTTTCACTTTCGCTCTTGGATAGGGAAACCTTTACGCACAGACATCAATTAGTCTATAAATAAATATTTTTGTTTGTTAAGCGCAAATATTCGTTTCAAAACTATTTGGAAATTCAGTTCTAATTTCCAGCAAACGAATAAATGAATAATAATAGCAAAATGTGCTCAAAAACCTGAGTTATATCCTAAAACACATGCTTTGCCCCATATGGTCTAAAACCTGACAGGTGGGCAAATCTAAGCTTGTTTTAAATAAAACAAATATACATATGCATATAATAAATAATACTGCTAATAATAATAACATTATACAAAATCAAATTGTTATGAATGAACTGAAAAGGCCTCCCGAGATGAAGAAGACATAAAAGCAGTGGTTTTTCATATTTATATAGGCTAGAAAATAATATGTTTTGTAATATTTTAATCCTTTATATTTATATTCTATATCTATTCTTATTATATCCTATATATATCCTTAATATTTACATTTTTTCATATGTAAAGATATTTGCCTATTGCTCTCTTGTGCGTATTAAGCACTGCGTAAGCGAGGCGCAACTCTGCGCCGGAGTTTAGACCGGGTTAGTTTTGGTCTAATGAAAAATCTATTATAGTTTCTCAAAATAGCAACGCGCCAGTGGTCCGCCTCAGAACGCCTTCCTTTTTAGACCAGAACGCCTATGGGCGCACAAAAGAGCGCTAATGCATTTGCTATTTAAACAGCGTAGCGCAACGCCTCAAAACGACTCTTGCGCCAAGCTTAAACTACCAAAAGACTACTGCGTCATGCCTTGCGCCATACTGCGCCGGGTGTATGATAGGGCCCTTTAGCTCCAACTTGCTTTAACACACCTGTTTAATTAGGGTTGGAGCTGAACTCTCCAGGACACCGGCCCTCCAGGTCCGAGTTTGATTTGTAAGATAATCATGTAATGAATAATTAACCTTTAAATAATTCAGCCATAATAACTAGCACATAATAATAACATAATAATTCAAGCCATAAAGGCTTGTCGTCAAGTATTCAGCACATGGTAACTACACCTAAATACAATGTTTATGGACCATTTCCAATTCCATTTCCAGTGGTAAGGTATGGTACGGTTCGGTTTGGTATGCTTTTATGGCCGTTTTCACTGTCAAAAGGTACCTAAAAATAGAACCGTACCGTACCAGTTTTTGGTTAACCTAGCAGGGCTAAAGGGTACCAAAAGGCGAAGCTGATTGCTATTGGTTTACAGAGAAGTGTCACTCGCTCGTGGAGCTAGCCAGAATGAAAACAAAGGAACCGCCATGTTTTAAATACACAGCCAAGACATTACATCGTAATACTGACCCAAGCTTAAACAAACCTTATCGTTATCTTGATGTACAGACACAAAGCCAAGAAGAACAAAATCTGCCGTGCTCTGTTTTTGTTTTACAAGGCGAGCGGTTTCGGCTTCTCCAGGGAGCTCGTGATCACTTGTGTGCGGGTCTATATTTGAAATAACTAACTTTTTAAGCTGATGACAATAACATGTGCATGATTATTGAAGCGCTTCTGACATCCCATTCTTTAAAAAAAAGGAGAAGCGCAAGAGTGAAGCATGAAAAAACAAAGGAGAAGCTGAAAAAAAAAGAAATAGGAAATTGTTCCAGCAACCTGAATCATGAACAAACTCCCATGTTTATTATCGCCTTTTGGACTATTATGAACTCGGAATGATGGAATTACTCTCTAACAGAGTTTACATGTGCTGGTCAAGATTAAAGATACAGATGAGAGGTTTGCACTGACTGCGGGCTACATGTTGTTTACACGTGGTGTTTTTGAACCCAAATAAGGACTAAATGCATGTTGTGTGTAGTTTTTCTGTATGTGGTAACATATCAGAGACTGTAAGGTTCTGTATGTGTTCATATTTGTTGCATTTATCTATTTATTTTTTATTATTGCAGATGTTACAGTAGGCTATTTCGAACTGTCATTGATCTGCAGTTATAATCAAATCATGTTGATAGAAAGGTTAGTAAAGAACATTTATACACAAGTATTTGTGTATAAAGCATCTTGTTTTGTGAGAAGTGCTTCTCATTTGATATGTGAACAGCTTTACAGTACAGCTTTACTGTAGACATTTTCTGGAAATACCCTTGGTACCCTTTAGGCAGTGGAAACACAAGCCTGATTAAGGTGACCCGTACCGACCAGTACCCTACCATACTGTACTAGTCAGTGGAACCATTAGATGCTGTATTTTAAGACAATAGCCAGTTTTTCTGAAACTTTTCAAACTGTTAAACTCACCATCATGTTGTGTCTGCCTCAGGTGTGTGTTTTTTCTAACAATACAATGGCCTGTCATCGATTATTTTGCTTATACTATTATTATCACACCTAAAGACCCTGTTCAGATGTCGTTTTTTAGATATTTGCCAGAAACATTTTAGATTTTTAGATTATTATCACCTCAGGTGTATATTTTCTTATAATACAATGGCCTATCATTAATTATTTTGCTTATACTACAGTTACCACACCTAAAGACCCTGTTTATGATGTCTTATTTTAAATATTTGTCAGGTTTTGTCTGAAATATTTCAGGTTATTAAACTCCGCTTTCTGTTGTGGCTGCACCAGTACCGGTGTGTGTTATTTCTTATAGTATAATGGCCTGTCATCAATTATTTTGCTTATACTACAGTTACCACATCTAAAGACGCTGTTTATGATGTCATATTTTAGATATTTGTCAGGTTTTGTCTAAAACATTTCAAGTTATTAAACTCCGCTTTCTGTTGTGGCCCCACCACCATCTCAGGTGTGTGTTATTTACTTAAAATACAATGACCTGTCATTGATTATTTTGCTTATACTACAGTTACCATACCTAAAGACATTGTTTATGATGCCATATTTTTAGATATTTGTCTGAAACATTTCAGGTTTTTGAATTCTGCTTCATATTGTGTCCACAACACCACCCTGTGCCTTATTTTCTAATAATTCAATGGCCTGCCATCCATTGTTTTCCTTATACTATATTTACCACAGGGTAGTGCGGTGGCACAAGGGTAGCGCTGTCACCTCAGTGGTTAGCACTGTTGCCTCACAGCAAAAAGGTCGCTATTTTGAGCCGCGGCTGGGTCAGTTGGCATTTCTGTTTGGATGTTCTCCCATGTTGGCGTGAGTTTGCTAAAAAGGTGAATTGGGTAAGCTAAAATTGTCCGTAGTGTATGAGTGTGAATGAGAATGTATGGGTGTTTTCCAGGGATGGTTGCAGCTGGAAGGGCATCCACTGCTTAAAACAAATGCTGGATAAGTTGGCGGTTCATTCTGCTGTGGCGACCCCTAATAAATAAAGGGACCAAGCTGAAAAGAAAATGAATAAATTAATGAATGAATGTTTATTACACCTGCAGACATTGTCCAGATGTTATATTTCAGTACATTTGTCTGTTTTTTTTTTT
The DNA here is from genome assembly GCF_052040795.2 of Danio rerio. NCBI lineage: Eukaryota > Metazoa > Chordata > Actinopteri > Cypriniformes > Danionidae > Danio > Danio rerio. Next base: position 47,008,854 of record NC_141028.1, read on the forward strand.
CTTTTGCTTGCAACTTTTCAGTTTTTTTTAAACTCTGCTTTATGTTGTGGCCACATCACCACCTTTGGGTGTGCATTATTTTCTAATATTTGTATAGTCTGTCAGGAATTATTATGCATAAACTACTGTCTGGTGACTACATGTGCAGACATTGTTTCAAAACGTTTGTCAGGTTTTGTCCTCAAACTCCTCTTGTGTGTAGGACTTTTTAGGATTGTTACACATATTATTGAAAGTCTGCTTTGATTTGGTTTTTGAGAGTTGTCGTCTGTAAAATAACGGAAATTATTGTGTGTAGCGATATGGAACTATAATGCAGTCAAAACCTGAATCTATTCATTTTCCTGACTATAATTCCACACATTTAGAATGATCATCAAAATCAATCATTCAACATCTACATAGTGTAGGTGAATTTAATGGTTGATTTGATGTATTTAATGAAAAAAATCTACTTTGATTTAATATCTTTAATAAGATGTACTAAAGCACATAGTTATAGGATACATTATACATATGCTTTTATAAAAAGAAATGACTTTAATCTAGATTTAAACTGAGAGACTGTCTCCGGGCCTCATCTTTCATTATCACTAAGGCTGTTCCAAAGTTTAAGAGCCAGACGTAAAAACACTCTACTAGCGGACTTTGCTGTTATGGGTTCAAACAGAAGCCCTAGGTTTTGCAATCTTAAAGAGTGGGATGGATTGAAGGGATATAAAAGATTGGGGCAATCTAGAGGTCATGAAAGCTTGAACTAACATTTCTGCATCTGAGAGAGATAACATGTTTCTTAGCTTAGCAAAATTTCCAAGATGAAAGAAGGCAAATTTTTGTTATGTTCAGTGGATGTTTAATATAAGACCTTGGACTATAGAACCAATGCTAGCATTGCATCTCTCCCAGCAGACATTATTGTGTTTAACAAATGTCTAATACACATCTAAACATAGACAGCTTGGCTAAAACAAGACTAAACTTGGGCCGTCAGTGAAAATCTAATAGACATCTAAGAATAGCCCAAAACTAGACTAGTCATCAAATAGATTGATTTGACTGACTTTATACGTGTAGTCATTCATTTCTGTTTATTTGATGACTTGTCTAGTTTTGGCCTATTCTTAGACGTCTATTAGATTTTCACTGACAGCCCAAATTTAGCCTTATTTTAGCCAAGACGACTATGTTTAGACGCCTTTTAGAGATCTTTTAAAAACATGCTTACTAAAATGCTTGCTAGGTCTCTTCTAACTTGCATCTGCAAGTTGAATTACAGGTTTTGTAAGCTATAAATAAATATACTTCTGTCTTGTCTGAATTAATAGAAAAAATAGTTGGTCGTCTTGTAATTTACATGTTTGTAACACACTAAGCTATCATAGTTTAGATATTTCATTAGGTTACCGTATAGCTGTTTGTGATCAGCTTAGCAATAAAAGCTAATCTAGCAGCATGTATATTGTGAATAGCAAGCAGCCTAAAGCCCTAATCGGACGGGACTAGTTTTCATCAGTCAACATCTGTCATTTTATGTACAGATTCATCTGGGAACATCTTCTTGTCTGTGTTTTACTGTATGTGATGGCTTTGCAGAAGATCAAATATTATGAAGCTGTAAACTATATTAAAGCACATTTCAGGTATAGAATTTAATAACTGCCTTTGAACGCAATTATGAAATGTGATCAAATGTATTGAAATAAAAAGTAATCTTTCCTGACATGATATTACAGTAGCCAGTTTTAACAGTTTATGTGATTAGGCTCACCCCTGTACATCAATTAATGGTACACAGAAAGCAGAAACTTGAGAGTTCTCGCTAATGAGAGATTGTATGGTAGTTTATGCTGATCAAAGCACACACACAAACACAAACACACACACACACACACGCACGCAAGCACGCATGCACGCACGTAAGCACGCACGCACGCACGCACGCACGTACACACACACACACACACACACACACACACACACACACACACACACACACACACACACAAAAACTATTAAGGGGAAAACGGCAATGAGAGACATTCACATTAAGACAGTATAACATTTTTCAGAAGACCACAGATTTTGCCAAAAACAGTAGGTAATTTGCCCCGGAAGATGGCAGATTCAGATGGGATTGAAATCTCAAAGTACAAAGTTAAAAAATGAGTCCTGTCCGAATAGGCTTTAAAGACTGATTTGGACAGTAATTGTTTCTCAAGGGCATATCTGTAAAAGAAACATCCATACAGCTCCTCAGTGATCAAACATGCTTTTGAATGAAAATATATTTTAAGTGGACGTCTGATATTGTCACACTACAAACCTGAAATTATGTCTCACATGATCAGTTACACGCTTAGTCAGCATTATTAATACTGTATGTAGGATCCTCAAATGTGGCCCATGGGATCCACTTTGGCACAAAGTGTAGCTCTTACCCTGATTAAACTCAGTGCTTGGTTATCATCACTGATTGTGCAATCATCAGTCACAAGAAATTACATTGGACAGAACAACACAAAGGGTTTTCACCTTTATTGGATGGGACGATGCGGAAGTGTGCTCGTTTTCGCGATTGTTTTAGAACTTCCGATTCAGTTGCCTATGGGAGAAATGACTAGGTATAATAAATGAAAACAGAAAACGGTCAAACTACTAGCTCTACAAACAAGTGTTTGCATGACTATATAGACCAAGTAGAATAATATAATAAACTTATCAGTTATAATAAAAAAAATATCAGTTTGCAACATCAAGAATCAGAACAAGCTCTTTTTATTGTCTATAAATGAATGGAAGTGTATGAGACCGGAAGTCTCAAGACAAAAAGATTCAAATGGCTGCACCTGCTCGTACGTGAAGGATAAGGTAAATAGAGTATTGGCAGGAAAGCATGGCGAGCAGAAAGAGGGGAAGGATCGGTGGGAATCAAGGTGGGAATCGAACTCAGGATGCCAACAACAGCGGAGTGCATGTGCCAGTGCACTAAGCACTACGCCATTGGCGCTAACAGTAGGTGGCTTTTGATAACTAGTGAAATGATTAACAGTCTAAACATGGACACAAAATTTCTAGCATTTCATTAATGTAATTTTCAATGCACGAGATGCTGCTCTTCAGATGCAAATAACTGCAAAACGCAACTGTATGGTGCATCCGAGAGGCCAAAAAGAATTCGTACAGAAAATAAGTCATCACACAACCTTAGTGTTGTCAATAAACAGTAGGTTACTTAGTCTGGGATTTTTACACAGGCGTATCTGGATTTGGATGTGAATAAAATGATAAAATGAAACTATTATCATCTAAATAGGGCTTAAGACTGGTCCTTGAGGCACTCCATACTTCACAGGCATTACATTTGACAGATGTTCATTTACATCTTCAAAAGGGTACAATCAGATAGGTGATTTAAACTACCTTAAAACCTGTCTTTGGACAGCTCAGGGGCCTGTTTCAGTAAGGAGGTTCAAACAACTCGGAGTTTAAACTTGAACTCTGAGTTGATTTACCGAGAGATTAAAAACTCTGAGTTTTCGGTTTCAGAACAGCTGATCTGAGTTGGGTCAATCAACTTTGAGTAGACCAACTCAGAGTTAAGCGCGCGCACCGTGACTATAAAAAGGCATTATCAATGGAGCGCAGACATTACGAGTGACTATGGCAACATCTTAAAAAAAGAGATCAGCATTTCTTTCTCCAGCTGAACTTGATGTGCTCATGCAAAGTTATAGCAAATATGAGTGTATATATTTAAAATGAAGCAACCATCAGTGAAACAGAGACAGCGTGGGAAAACAGCTGCCCAAGTTAATGCGTAATTTTTAATTTTAAGTATTTAAACATTTTAAGTATAATAAAATAAGTAATGTAATGTGTGACGTTTATACTTTTTTTCTAAACTTTTATAAACTTTTATCAGTTTTAATAGATTTAACAGTGCACTTGTTATGTGTCTGCCTTTTTATTGATCAAGCGATATAGGTTGATATAACATTAAGAAGGTAAGCAGTAATAAAATAAATTTTAGACAGAATAATAATTCCATTAATCTAGTAACAGTGCATGTCGAAAGTTAAGCTTACTATTTATGAAAAAAAAAAGGACAAGCCTCGTACGTGACTTTGTTCTGTGTGTGACAAAAATGTAGGCAATAGCTGTGTTTCCATCAAAATACAGGCTATTACATAAATTTGTGCAAAACTGGAATAACGCCTAAAAATAAAGCAGCGTTTTTATCCAAAGAGTCGAAGAGAACACAATCGTCACTTCCTGATTAACTTGCGCCAAATATCAACAGTAAAAACAGAATTTACTGCGGTAGAAGAAGCTGCATCAATGATTTTTTATTTAATTAATGTACCTGAGCCTCAGAAGACAATTGACAAACAATGAACACGTGGGCGTTTGAAGCCAGACGTGGAGATCTTGACACGCTCCAGACGCTCGGAGGTAATTAATAATATACACTAATACTGAAACAGTTAAAGCATTTTAGAATGACTAAAACAACATTTAAGATGTTCTGCGTGCTGTCTGCTGGTTTGTCCTTTCACACACATTTTCATCATCATCTCTAACAAACCATTTTTTAATGTACATACTGTAATTTGTTAAATGCACTTCGTAGTTTATGTGCATCTTATCAAATAAAAGTTTAACCTTCTTAGTTATGCACATGTTATATTATGCGTATTTTAGTTATGTGAATCATGACGTTTCCATCAATCTTTTTTATGCGCATCTCCAAAATGAGCTCTAAAATAGGTGTGTGGAAATGTAAGACTAATGCGAGAAATACCGCTTCATCTTTAAAAAAGGGGAGGAGACCGACAGAAACTCAGAGTTTAGAGAATAAAACCTGCTCCAGACCAGGTTAGATTCACAGAGTAAGTTACCACGGTAACTGACTCTGAGTTAAAGTTAACTCTCTTTTAGAAACAGGCTTGACTTACCCTGCTTTCTCCAGTTTAACAAACCTGCCATTTTGAAACGGAAAACCCAGAGTTTCTCTCATTTCAGGGTTAAACTACTCTGAGTTTTAACTTAACCTGCTTTCTGAAACAGGCCCCAGGTCATCCAACCAGTAACTATTAAACAATCCTCTTGCTAAATTAAAGTCTCGAGGCAACTAAACCCTTGCTGTTCCTGCTCTGAAACTCTTGAACAACCTTCTGATTTCACAAAATCCTTACTTTTTTTACTGGCTTGCATTTAATTTGTTGTTAATTCTGCTATTTCAGATAATTTATGTTGCTCATGGCGTTATTGTTGTCAATATTTGCTTGATTGTACAGCACCTTGCACAACAATCGTTTTCATTGGTACTATATAAATCAAATCGAGTTGAGCTGGGTTGTGTTATGCCTTAAAATTCATATTCATAAGCCAATCATACTATGTATTGAAGCTTTTCAGATCATTTCTCCAGCCCTGTCTTCAGTACACCCTCAACAGCAGCAAGTTATTTTGGCAGAGAGAGAGAAAAAAAAGCTGAACATCTGTGCATCATTTACTACTTCTTCCTTAATCGTATATGCCGTCATTCTGCATTTGTCCAGTCTGTGGGTTCAACCCCTGTGGCTCCACATATTCTCTTCGCTTTTACTGCTACTGTTCATGAAGCTCGATTTATTAGTGCTGTCAGCGTCAAGTAGGCATTACGAAGGCTTTTTGAAGCACATGTGGCGACATCCCCATATACGGACTGTCTCCATATTCAACAGCACCTGGCTTTTATGAAGCTTCGTATCAGTCCAATTATTGCTTTATGGCGCAAATACATACCCTGTAAATGATATTCACATGTATCTCCCTGGATGTCATGCAAGGCTGTTATTGAGAAATAAGAGATGTACTGTCAAACTGCGAGGTGCTGCAGGATGTGGCTTGAAAACAAGTTGTTTATGGGAGAAGGTGCAAATCCACTCAGGATTCATCACTGGGCTGAATTTATGGGAATCTCGAGCCCCGGGCTGTCTTCAAAGCCAGTGCCATGGTAAAAAAGCTAGCAGTAACTGACAACAGATGTGTGCGTGAGAGAAAGAAAGAGTTGTTTTCTGTATCTTCTCCAAAGGTAGTGATCTTGATTCATAAAATGTAGATAGATTTTTGTGTATTGGAATTGTAGATAAGGTTTTAAATGGATGTGAAATGCCACAGATCTGTCAAGAAAAAGTTTAGTTTGGTAGAGTTTATGTATATCTTATCAAAAGGTAATGGTCTTGAGTTCTAAAATGTAGACACAGATAGATATTTGTAGGGTTTGTGTATCTCGAAATTGAAGATAAGGCTTTAAATGGATGTGAAATGCCATAGATTTGTAAAGTAGAAGTAATGAAGGATTGGTAGAAAGTTCAAATTGTGGACACATGTTATAGGGAACGGTAAAGTTTCACTGCAGCGGTTGAAAGTGCAACGGTTGATCACTTCCAGAGCATCAGGGTTCAAATCTGTTTTAGTGTTCAAGGTAAATTAGCAGCTTTCATATCCTGAAGCGCAGAGTGGCTTAAATCTGATGATTGAAGAGAGACATGAAAGGGTTAAGTTTCCAGTAGTATTTCATGTCACTCCCATGGCAGTTTGAAGGATTTAGTTTGATCTTCATGTCAAGAGTTATTTGAAATATTATACTTTACATAATTCAATACGTGTAAATGCTAAATTGTATGTGACTGTCGTTTAAAACCAAGCTGTTTAAATGGTTGCGAACATTTGTTCAGCAAGGCCACATTACTGTCAATTGTTTAAAAGATTTATAATGTTACATGTGTTTTGTTTGTTGGTTTTAAAAAATCATCTGTTTTAATAAAAACCATTGGTGCAAGAGGAGATCTTGGAAAATGCTAATGCTAGCCTGATAGCACCGAAAGCCATATTTCAATTCATTCTTTATTTCTATAGCACTTTTACAATATATATTCAAAGCAGCTTAACATAAAAGAAGTTCTATTAAATTTAAACTGCTTCAGTCTAGTTTCAGAGTTGAAATCCAGAATTGTATGAATTTGCTCACAAGACAACAATGTTGTATTGTATTGATGTTGCTCACGAGACAGCATTTGTTTTTTTCCCTCTGGAAGTTTTTGAGAATCCTCCATACTGAAGTTATTGAACATCTAATTTTCCTCTTCGGAGCTGTTTTTGTTGAAGAACCTTTTTCCCCTCTGAGTTTGCTATTTTGCTTATATTTGAATAAACTGTGAAGGACTGTCTTCTGTTTGCCTTGATCAGATCCCTGACAGCATTATTGTATTGATGTTGATCACTAGACAAAGATGTTGTATTGTATTGATATTGCTCACTAGACAATGATGTTGTATTGAAATGTTGCACACTAGACAACAATATTGAATTTAGGGATGTCCCGATCCGTTTTTTTTTTGTTTGTTTTTTTGCCCTTGTGTCTGAGTTGGAGTCACTTGATTTTGATTATCCACCGATACCAAATCCTGATCCAATACTTCTATAATACATAAAAAAAAAAAAAAAAAGAAGAGCGAAGAAACAGATCCAGGATGGAGTCAATCCATTGTGGGTTAAGGCTTAGTAGAGACATGGGAGCTGCAGACCAATTCCCTGTGTCTGTGGTGAACGAAACATAGAACATCTTATAACAAGTAGTTTGTTAGAAATCTTTTTATAAAGGGCTGGCAGACCGTTCTCTGTGAAATAGTGGCGAGAAGGCATTTCAAAGCGAGGTTTTACATCTGTTTTTGAGGTGTCCTATCAGGTTTGTTGTGTTAAATGTAGCCTTTTCCTTTCCACCTCTTGCAATTTCAAGTTTACATATCTCAATGTTGGCAAAAGCAATGTTGGCAAAGGCAATGAACGTTATAATACCTCCAAACCGCAGACATACTCACGCCTTCCGCTTCAGGCTGCTTCCGTGTTATACTTTGCTGGCATTTAACCAATAGCGTCTCTGCAACAAAGTGATGTCATGCAGTGCACGTTGCTGTTATTGTGTGAAGTCAAGAAAGATGTCTAACTCTGTGCCACCGGATAACTACTGTATATATGTGTTAAAAATAATAAAATATATGCTGTTGTTTTGTATTGATTTTGCGCACTAGACAATGAAGTTATAGTGTTTTGATGTTGCGCACTAGACAATGTTGTTGTATTGTATTGATGTTGTTCACTAGATAATACTGTTGTATTGTATTGATATTGATAACTAGACAATCATGTTGTGTTGTCTTGATGTTGCGCAATAGACAAGGATGCTGTATTGTATTGTTGCGCACTAGACAATGATGTTGTATTGTATTGATGTTGCGCACTACACAACGATATTGTGTTGTATTAATATTGCTCATTAGAAAATGCTGTTACATTGTATAGTTGTTGCACACTAGACAACAATGTTGTATTGTATTGATGTTACGCACTAAACAAGAATGTTTTATTGTATTGTTGCGCACTAGACAATGCTGTTGTATTGTATTGATATTGCGCACTAGACAACCATGTTGTATTGTCTTGATGTTGCGCAATAGACAAGGACGTTATATTGTATTGTTGCGCACTAAACAATGATGTTGTATTGTATTGATGTTGCGCAATTGACAAGGATGATGTATTGTATTGTTGCGCACTAGACAATGATGTTGTATTGTATTGATGTTACGCAATAGACAAGGATGATGTATTGTATTGTTGCGCACTAGACAATGATGTTGTATTGTATTGATGTTGCGCACTTCACAGCGATATTGTATTGTATTGATATTGCTCATTAGACAATGGTGTTGTATTGTATAGTTGTTGCGTACTAGACAACAATGTTGTATTGTATTGATGTTGCGCAATTGACAAGGATGTTGTATTGTATTGTTGCGTACTAGACAACGTTGTTGTATTGTTTTGATGCTATGCACTACACAGTGATGTTGTATTGAATTAATATTGAGCACTAGACAATGCTGTTGGTTTGTATTGATGTTGCGCACTTGACAACAATGTTGTATTGTATTGATGTTGTGCACTAGATATCGATGTTGTATAGTTGTTGCGCACTAGACAACGATGTTATATTGTATTGATGTTGCGCACTAGACAATAACGTTGTATAATACAACGTTATTGTCTAGTGCGCAACATCAACATAATAAAACTTATATTGATGTTGCGTGCTAGACAACAATGTTGTATTGTATTGATTTCGTGCACTGGACAACATCAATACAATACACCATGTAAAATTCTCCAGAGAGAAAACGTTTTAGTACAGTTAGTTATTACAATAGCAAACCCTAAAAAAGAAGGTAGGTTGTTGATGTTTGTCTGCCATATTCTGTTTGAGCCGCATATGTGAACATGCCTTTCTTTGCAAACAAGGTATGCAGAGATGTGCAATTACATATTTTGACATGGGGATACAATCTTTTCTTGATCCTACACCGTCCACAGATAATTAAAACACAATTAAATACAATTACAGCCAGAATAACAAAAATTGTTTTTGAAGTCAATCACCTGTTGCACCTTTAAGCACTGAATCAGGAAGTTTGTTCATCTTGTGACAATAAAGTAAAAAAAGACGTTTTGCCAGCACATGAATAAATTACAAAAAAAAAAAAAAAATTCAGCATAATTAGCAAAAAACATCATATGATTAGGTTACAAATAAATACAAAATAATTTGATGTAACCCAAAACTTTCAAGCAATGGAAGCTCTTCTATATTCTTTTGTCTCTCTCGTGTTCAGATCTTTGGTGAGCCGGAGCCAGTAAAGATGATATCTGAGGGCTCCGACTGCCGCTGCAAGTGTGTGATGAGACCATTGAGTATCGAGGCCTGCTCTAGACTCCGTGACGGAAGCTTGCGGGTGGATGATTTCTACACAGTGGAGACGGTGAGCTCTGGTTCTGATTGCAAGTGTTCCTGCACGGCTCCTCCGTCCTCACTCAACCCCTGTGAGAATGAGTGGAGAACGGAAAAGCTCAGGAAACAAGCCCCTGAACTACTCAAGGTAAAAAAAAAAACTGCTATTTTTAAATTATATTGTGTGTTCTAATGCTCATATGAAATAAGATTTATAATTAGGAATGTTCTCTGCCTGCACTGACGCAATCAAATATAAGTCATTAAAATCAGTGCAATGTCTGTCTGCATTGATTATGCTCCATTGTATAATATCTAATGTAGTCCACATGCTTGCGCTGCTTCTGACATTATTAGTAATGAATCCGGAATGCTCAGTTTGACTTGATGTGGCACAGTGGGACATTATTTAACTCAATGTAGACATGATGTAAGATGTTCACAAGCTATAATTTGGCAAGAGGTTCAGACCTTTTTAAGGTTTTCAGGCTTTACTTTTACCTTTTTTAGATGTTGAGTTTAGTACTTTGATATTTTTATAGTGTTTAGGCACAATTTGGCATTTTTAAAGGGATAGTTCACCCAGAAATAAAAATGTACTCACTATCTACTCACATCAAATGGTTCCAAACCTTTTCCAACCTTTTTCTTTTTTTTAAACACAAACGAAGATATTTAAGGTGAAAACCGGAAACCATTGGCTTCTATAGTAGGAAAGACAAATACTACGGAAGTCAATGGTTATCAGTTTATTGGTTTATTCACAATATCTTCTTTTGTATTCAACAGAAGATAAAAAGTGTGAGTAAATAATGACTTTTGTGGGATGAACTGTCCCTCTAAGGCTTCTATGTCTTTTTTAGAATGTTTTTTTAGATGCTCGGGCTTTAATTTACTGAATAATTTGTCATTTGTAAGATGTTGACCCTTTGCTTGTACTTCCTTTAGAAGTTTAGGACTCTGATGTTTTTTTTTTTTTTTTTTTTGTGAAAATATTTAGATCTTAATTTGGCTTTTTTTTATAAGACGTTCAGGTCTTAGCTTTATTTGAAAAAGATAATGTCTATGATGGATATAATGTATCAATTTACACAATTTCCATGCATTTATTTGGTATTCTATAAGATATTCAGGCCTTGTTTTTACATTGCTTAGATTATCAGACTTTTTATCAGAGTGTTTATAAGACGTTTAGGTCTATGTTTTACATTTTTGCAATGTTAAGAGCTGTAATTTACCATATTTTTAGACCTTCTTGCCTTACTATTACATTTTGTAGCTTTGTTTTGCAGTGTGCATTACAATTAGTTTTTTGACTTCATTTTGGGATTTTGTAAATAATTCAGGAGTTACTTTGCTTTCTTAAACCTTCATTCATTTTACATATTTTCACATATAAATAGGTTCATGGTGTAATTTGGCATTTTTTAAAGGTATAATATTTTAAGATATAACACCATTGACTATGTATACTACTTATCACTTTACTTTTATTCATTGACTATATAGGGTTTAACTTGGTATTTGATGGAATGTTCAGCAATTATTTGTAAATGTCTAAAATATTCCTTCCTAAAGTATATTTTTACATTTTAGAATGGTATTTTATGATAAAATTCCAATTATATAAAATGTATTTTATAAGGTGTTCATGTCTTAATTTGCAATCTTCTAATATACTCCAGCCATAAAAGATTATCAGGCCTTACTTTAACTATTTTTATAATACTCCAACCTTAACGTGATGTCTTGTAAGCTGTTTAGCTATGAATTTCCTTTTTTAAAGTAGTTGAGGCGTGACAGAAGACAATCACTCTACCGGGAGTCAAAATGATTTTCTGTTGTAATAGAAAGCATGCCGCATATGCTGTCGATTACAACACAAATCCATTTTGGCTTTTTTGTTTGCTTTTCCAAACTGAAAAAAAAAAAGTTAATTTCTGTGCTAATCAGCAGCAGCACACAGCTGAAACTGTCCAGAGATACACGTCCCTAGTAGCAAAGAATTCTGGCCCAGTTTTGGCATAAAGCTGGCACAGCCGGCATTCATCCGGCACTGGCATACAGCATGTGGGCCAAACATGGCCCGGGTTTGGCAGAGGTGGCACCGTCTTTAAGGCGGCACACAAGATTTGGGCCAGATGAAAAACGTAGTATTTGGCCCAGATTTAAAAATTTGATAAGTGGGCCATGTGAGTTTGTCCAGTCTTGACCCACATTTAAAATACACTAAAATCATTTTTGAGTAAAGAAAAAAAAATTCTACCAATCAGGTCACTTTGAGAAAAAGCGTGCCCATAGTGTGCCTAAAGCGCATCACTCCATGGGTTTATCAATTTCATTGCAATCCTGACACACCAACCTATCTGGCCCAGTTCAGGCCCAGTTATGAGTTATTATCTTGGCTGAAACTTGGCCCAGATATGGTCCGTGTTTGGCCCTTGTCTGGAAGCCAGATTTGGTCCAGTCATGTACCGTAATTCACTGCGGCATGTGGGCCAAGCAAAACCTAATTTTGTGGGCCAGAGCTGGGCCAAAGAAATTTTGTGGGACTGTGAGAAAGAAAAATAACTGTCCATTTTCCCAAAACTAAATTCAGGTGCCATATACAGTGTAAAAGCCAAAATGTATGCAGCATAAGATCTATAAGTATGTATGTATGTGTGGATTCAAATAAAATATATTTTGTTTTATTATTCTGTGTAGCTCCATTCCATGGTGGATTTGCTGGAAGGAACATTATACAGTATGGATCTGATGAAGGTTCATGCCTACATGAACAAAGTTGTGTCTCAGATGAACACATTAGAAGAGGTAATCAGCTGATTGATCAGACTTCAAGGGACAGTTCACACAAAAATTAAAATTCTGTCATCATTTACTCAACTTGTTCCAGACCAGTTTGATTTCTTTTTGCTGTTGAAGACAAAAGAAGATATATCGAAGAAGTTTTGAAAGCTGTGATCATTGACTTCCTAATATAGTTTTTTCATATGGACATCAATGGTTACAGATTTTCTGCATTCTTCAAAACAGCAAAAACTGCTTTGAAACAGGTAAAGAGTGAGTAAATGAGGCATATTTTTCATTTTAGGATGAACTACCTTTAAATGAGAAACATCCATTTAAAAAAAAAAATTGCTAGAAGTTTGACACTGTCTTGATATTCTCTTCCTAGACCATAAAAACAAATCTCACCAGGGAAAATGAGTTTGTGAGAGACAGCGTAGTAAACCTGTCCAATCAGCTGAAGCGATATGAGAACTATTCTGACATCATGGTGAGCATCAAGAAAGAGATCTCCAGCCTGGGACTACAGCTGTTGCAGAAAGACGCCGCCTCAGACAGTAAAGCACAGGTAACACACTTTCTTAAACACAACAATGGGTAGAGTTGCCAAAAGTTTCAATCAAGTACAAGCAATAGCAGGATAGCACTACTTGTCATAGTTCAGCCTCCACATCAAAGTTCCTGAAAGCAAAGAAGGTCAAGGTATTTCAGGATTGGCCAGCCCAGTTGATAGAATGAACATTATTTAGCATGTTTGGGATAAGATGAATGAGTCATTGAAGATGCACCAAAGAATCTTGATAAACTCTGGGAGTCCGGCAATAACGCTTTCATTACCATTTCAGATGACTTTATTAATACGTTATTTGATTCATTGCAGAAATGTATGGATGCAGTCCTCCAAGCTCATGGGTGTCATTCTGTTTTCTTGTTAAGTGACAAGACTTTTGTCTAAGCCAAGTCAGACCTCACTGTCCTAATTAAATAATTAAAAATCAAGACATGATCATATTTTATTTTGGTAAAATACGTGCAATCTAGAGGCCTTTGTCTTCCATATAAGCCACTTCTGAAACCAAATGATCAACTAAAAGTCAAGTTATTATTTGTTGTTCCTAAAACTTGGATCGGCGACAAGACATTTGTCAGGTAGTGCATAGTAATTTCTAGTATTTTTTTTGTTTTTTTTTAACCATACTATAGTAAAGTAAAATGTCCAGAGGTGGGAAGTAACAAAGTACAAATACTTTGTTACTAAACTTAAGTAGATTTTTCTGGTATCAGTACTTTACTCCACTACTTGTTTTTTTTTTTACTTTTTACTTTGACTCCTTACACTTTTACACAAATATCTGTACTTTCTACACGGTTTATTCCTTTGATTTCTGAAGTTCACATTTCCTAATACGTAATTTATGCAGTTTTTATTGATTTTTCAAGTTGCCTATTGATTTTAAATAGGCCTATACTGTTGTCCTTAATTCATATGTTTTTAAGAAATATTTTTCAACAACAAATGTAAGTATACTGGGTGATTTATGAATAAAAATATAATTATTCCAGCATATGTTTTACACAGCGGATACCCTTCCATCTGAAACCCAGTGCTAGGAAACACCTATATACACTCACATTCACACTTATACACTGCCAGTTTAGTTGTATTATTATTCACCTATACCGCTTTGGGACTGTGGTTGAAACGGGTACTTTTTTACTTTTGTCAAGTTTTGAGGCAGTACTTCTTTACTTTTACTTAATTACAAAAGTGTAGTCAGTACTTCAACTTTTACCAGAGTCGTTTTTAACATGTCCAAATCCAGTACACACCAAATCCAGTACACACACACACACACACACACACACACACACACACACACACACACACACACACACACACACAACTGCATACTGCTGAGTTCAGACTGACACGTTTTTGAGAAATCGCTGACAAATGTCTGAAAACACAGGCAAATCAGTGCTCGTTCACGTAAGTGACAATCACACAGTGTGAACTATCAATGACTCATGAGAGAACATGAGAGAATCGCCGATGAGTTGCTGACGCCCATCAGATATTCAAATCATGTCATGTGAAATGTATTCTGATTGAAAATAACATCCGCGAACCCCTACAGCCAATTAGAGGGCAGCATTCACTAGTACAGGTACCTGCAGGCCAGCGGGAGGCTGGGGAAGAAGTTAAAAGTGCTCATTTTCAGTTTATTTGGACCCAAGATATGGCGGAAAAACTAGTGTAAATTTGGCAGGAGCACTGTGTCTGTTTGACATGTCATTCAATCAATATCACAATCAGGTCGAAAAGTAAAAAAAGTTGTGGAGAAATTGCTAATTTTCTTCAAAAGCCAGGTGAGCAACACAATTTTCTAAAGCTAAAGCCTTCTTTTTCCATTATGTTGTTAATAACGAAAGATACATTATGTGACCTCGCGTTGTTTCCATGTCACTTCAGGGCCCGGTTTTTCAAAAGGTTTATTCCGAATCAAATGGATCTGTATTTAGTAATCCTTTTTTTGCGATTCGTGATCACCTTATCCAGCTTACTTTTTGAGCCAGTTTTTCAAAACAACATCGGATTGGATCAATCTGATCCACATAGGAACTTTTCAGGATCACTAAATCTGGATAACCAGTGCTCAAACAGGATAGGAAATCACAATGTAGAACTATAGATATGTGAAGAGCAACAAGAATAATAGCCAGTGTGGGGGTCAATATAACTTCATTTTATATTTGAAATGAAAACTCACACATGAAAAAGAAAAAAAAAATCTAAAAACAAGAAAAACCCCACCCCATCCTATTTCAGTTGTTCGCTCATCAGAGATCTACAACACAAACACTGTACATTGAGGATATTTAAAACACGTTTCAAATATAGATGTATTGAATTTAAAATAACAAGACTTTTTCAAAAACTTCACAATAGTTTCAGAATTCCTCATCTGATGTGGAAAGACCAGCTTGTCTGAGCGTAGCCTTTAGGATCTCAAGTCTGGCCTTGGTTTGCTGCAGTTTGGTTGGAGTCAGTTGTTTCTCTGCCAGATGAAGCTGTGCTTCTGCACTTTCAGTCTCTTTTTGCAATTGTTGAAAGTGATTTGAAAAATCAGGTATTGCCATTATTTGCATTTATTGATTATTTTGTAATTATTGCATGCATCACTAGTATATATTCTAAAATGAAAATTATTTTCCATTATGATGAATATATATCAATAAAAATTAATTGTTTTGATCAGTTTTGACAGCTGTTTGGGGGATTATTTTATGAGGCCAAACTCTTTCTACTTTGCTGTAGGCCTATACTAAAATGCTGAATACGTTAAAGCCTACCTAATCACTGCAGCCTGACAGATGAACAAATACAATTAAAACCTCATGAATAAATAGGATAACTTGTAAGTCACCTTGTAAGATACTGCATATTAATTTATACATTTGTAAAATTTTCATAACATTTTGGGCATGAAATCCACGCTAAATCCACCTTTCCGTTATCCAAAATCCTAGTGGATTACTTTTGAGAAACCGGGCTCAGGCGTTTGTTTGATTGTGAGACGTAGTTCGGACAAAGTTGTCTGTAATTCTTCTTATTTTAAAGTCATGCAGTGTGAACTCTCATGTCACCAATAATCCTACTGTGTAAACACAGCACCGACAGAACGCTAACCCCAGATAATCATGCAGTGTGAAAACATCCGTGACACAACTACTTTGAAAATCATGCAGTCTGAACTCGGCATAAGACAAGAGCTGTAAATCAAACCTCTATAATTCCAGGGCACTGAGAGTAAAAAGTCCAAGGAGGCCATAAAACCACCCAACAAGAAACCCCCAGCTGTTAAACCTCCACCCAAACAGCCTAAAGAAAAACCTGTCAAGCCCAAGAAAGAGGCTCCCGCCAAAGCAGCAAAACCTGCGAAGCCAGACCCCACCACCAAAACCAAGACCTCAGTGCACCAAACGGGGGTCATCAGGGGGATCACATACTACAAAGCGTCTAAGAGCGAGGACTCAGAGTCACATTCAACGGGGAGAGCAGAAAGAGGTATGAAGATCATGCACATCACATCTGTGTTTAATTGATGTTTTCTGAAAAACACCTCACTGTAGTTTCAGCAGAGCCCAAAGCCATTGGCTTTACGGTGGATGAGAAAATGGTAAAACTCTTCTATATTTGAGCAAACACCTTTTTGTTCTTTGTTTATGGGTAAAAATACTTGAAAAACCAGCAGCAGTTTATTATATATATTGTGTCATGATTTATACTGTAAAGTCCTATTGTATATGTATATATCACTTAATACAGTAGATTGCTTTAAAGAAAACAGACTTACAGTAGTAAAATATGAAAAATACGTGTCTTCTTTGTATTCGATTAGATTAAAAATAAGAATCCCTTGAAATTTCTTCTATAAATCAGTCCTATGTTGATGTTTTCAGTGTCACATTGTTTGTTAGATAACTGTAGTTCATACAGGTTGCATGATTATCAAATTGTCATTAGTAACATAATATTGGTGGCCAAGAGAGCTTAACATGCTGAAATTAAACCCTCAGAAACAAATGTTTTAAGGGGTGATGTTTTACTATTGTTCAGTTGTAGGTCAGGGGTTCTCAATCTCGGTCCTGGAGGTCTGGTGTCCTACAGATTTTACCTTTAAAGCACTGCTCACACTGTGAGATTTTAGCCAGGATTTTGTCTTCTAAGACACATTTGGGAAATCCTAAAAGATTCCTGAAATCCTAGGCTAAAATCTGGATTCTTTGATCGTTGGTTTGACATGTTCACAGACAGCCGCTTAATGCCCGTTGTGATTAGATTTTTCCTCCGATAAAGTTCTGGCAATGCCAGAAGATTTCATAAACTTTCTTGCAGTGTGACAACAGCAGCCATGAGCGTCAATCCAAGAACTAATTGACCTTTTTCTTGGCTGCATGGAAGGCACTATAGTGACCAGAGTCTTCCCGTAGAATGTTTAGAACTTTCATTTACAGCGTTTACAACTAGTAATTTGTGCTCCGAAAATGAGTTTCAATAGTGTTTTGAGTGGATTACAGAGTGTTTTTGTGACACAACGTTGAAAGATGCGTGTTAAAGCCGTTATAATCTGTCAGATGTGGTCCAAGCGCGAGAGAAAAACGTCCTAGTTCACGTGTCTGCCGGTAAGAAATACAGTGTGTGTGTGTGTGTGTGTGTGTGTGTGTGTGTGTGTGTGTGTGTGTTCCCAGCCTGTCAGCTGTTAGCTCAACGGCTCTTCAATATACACACACATACACACACACACACACACACACACACACACACACACACACACACACACACACACACACACTGCAACATAGAGCAAACCAGATTACTGGCATGAAACCTAACAGGTATGTAAGTCTTGCAATTTACAAAAATGACCAATAAAAGTGTGTTATTGATACTCTGCGGGGCTGATTTGCTGTTGATTCTAATCACGAGCCATTTATGTTTCATTTAGTGTGTTGTATTTACCAGGGTTTGTGTTTTTCTGTCATTTCAAAACGTCACCTTATTTTCAATTTGTGACAATTATTCAATGTGTTAGTGGGACAGTACAGGAGGCTACATGTGTGTGTCAAACATTTTGGTGAATTACATTTGTTTAGGTTGGTTATATATTTGAAATAAAATTTAGCGATGACGAGGCTTCATTTAAACAGCAGAAGATGTCCTCTGTCAACGAGGGAAAAATGCCTCACAGCAGTTGTTTTCCATCCTTTTTTTTTTAATGATCAGTCCAGGAGGTGGTGCTGATCGACAACAGGATTAGTTTGAAGATGATAAAAGCAGGTAAAACAGATTAAAACTTTTCTTTCTTTTCAAAGCTCCCAAATGTGTTTGTTGTCTGTTTATACGCATTAGATGCCGACCGGAAGTTCTTAGCATTCTCCTTGCGCATACACGCAAAGCATAATGGGTAATTTTGCGTTCTAAAAAAAAGGTTTATAGGAGTTTCGATTTTGATGACGCAATTCATGCGCCAATTCAAATAACCATGAGGAATTGTTAAAATGTCAGTTTTTTTTCATTCTGGGTTTATTATTGAGACACTGTGCAGAATTGCTGCTACAGATTGTTCACATTTGGTGTAAGGAATCATTTCAGAACACGGGATAGTGAATGTGTCACGCTTGGATGACGTCAAACTCCAGGGGCATTTTCTATTGTGTTTGGCGCGTCTTCTTTGTCGTTCAGTCTGACTTTATGACAGCTGAGATCTTAGAGTGTGACATGAGAGCCATGTTCATGCAGTCTGACATGCTACAATTGTTCACGATTATAAAAAATCTCACAGTGTGCAATGGCCTTAACTTGCCTCAACACACCTGCAAGGATGTTTCTAGAAAACCTAGAGAGAGCTTGATTGGCTAGTCCAGGTATGTCTTATTGGGGTTGGAGCTAAAATCTGCAGGACTCCGAACATTCAGGACCCCTGTAGGTGATCTTTGAAAGGTGAGTTTTTTAAAACCTTGATCACATGATTCCCTTTTCTTTTGTATATTATTAGCTTAAATAACCAAACCTAAATAGTCAGGTCCGTCACAGTTTAAAGTCCTCTTGAAACATTTACATTGGGTTTTGTGTTATTTAAGTTTCGTGTTACTTGCAGAAAATAAAAGTTTTTACTTTTTTTTTTTTACATTTTTTTTAATGAGGATTTGCAACACGTATGCTGTCAAACGATGAGAATCTTTTCTTAATTTGCTGGTGTTTTTTTGTAATTTCATGTGTTTTCTTAAATTACAGCATGTTAAGCTTTCTCGGCCAATGTACACATTTTAAGTAATGAAGTCTGTCTACATTTCTGATTACTTTTAGAGTACATTTGACCTAATTGTTTGTCTCCTTGATTTCATCATACTGATATAAAAATACAAAGAGGAAGAAAATACAATTCTTCCTTTTTTTCTTCCACCCCTCACTAAAGACATAATTAACTGTGGACAAAAATACTTTTTACACAATGAGGATATTGATGTAACTATTTGATTATATGATAATTCGAGCAAGATATGTAGATAATTCAAGAGGAATATGTATTGTAGCTTCGCTGAAGCAAATAGCTGTATTTAACATACCATAGTACATAGTATTTGAGAGTTCATGGAATGTTTTTTGTGATTTTCATTCACTGTAAAAAAAAAAAAAAGTTGCCAGGTTCCACACCATTCCTTTATGTTCGTACACAACTCGATTAAGTTAACTTCATTGTTTTTACAAATTTAAGTGGACTGAACATAAAACATTTAAGTTGTCCCCCTAAAAAAAAACTAAGAATTGCATTGTCTCAACTCATTTTAAATAATTAGTTTGAACAAGCACCAAAAGTCATTTTTTGAGTGTACACAGGCCCGGATTGGCTAATCGGGAGGACCGGGAGAATTACCGGTGGACCGGTCTGTTTTTTGGCCGCGAGGGCCAGTGTCCCTAGCTCCAGAATCTGTTGCTTTCAGCAGTCACTCTTTTTAAATTAATTTATTTATTTACTTGACCACAGTCTTCTTATTCATTATTTTACCGCAGCTCTGCTCTTTTTATATATAACCGGCCTGCAGATTACTGATGATATAACTTAGATGGGTCACAATGCAATATACAACTGTTGTGGTCCAGTGGTTAGCACACTAGTATATGACACCGCTGACCTGGGTTTGATCCTTGTCTTAGTATGTAAATTTTTTATTTTTATTGTTAAGACATATAATACTGTTAGGGTTGTTGAACATTTAAAGTTCTAAAGCAGCTGTTTTCTCAAAAAAAGACGTGATAGTGTAATTAGAAACTGAATTGTAAATGACCTTATTTTAATATAGTCAGTCGTGAACTGAGGTGGGCCGGTCTGAGGCTTAAAACTCCAGGGCTGAAAAAGAGTCCCACTCTGGCCCTGAGTGTACAGGTTGTTGACACCTGTGCTTTTTATGATCCAAGAACCCAGTGGTGCGCTCAGGCACATACAGTGAAACAATACAGGAGGTATAAGAGCAGAAACTTAAGGGAAACATTTTATTGTTTATATTTCACAAGTCTCTCGTAAATGAGTCTGGATCTCCCTCTTATCCTCTGTAAAATCCCGGCATAATCCCTTTCCTCTTATATTTTATTTCTTGTTAAAATACTTTCATAATTGTGAACACCAGAATAGCCCATGGTTAGGAAAAGACCCTTGCTTCTTACAGATCTGGACCTGAAATTTACAGTCCAGAGTGACTTTTTCAGGAAGTATTTTGCAGATTAAGTTTTCCCCATAGTGATTAAAAAAGTATTTTCTTGTTAAAGCATTATAAACCATAAAATCAGCCAAATTAACCAGCTTTGAAGTGAATTTCAACATTACAAACTTTGATTTGATGCAAAGAATTGTGAGCAAATTGGTCTAAAAGACAAAGTTGTGATTACAAACTACAAAACTACAATCATTAGGGTTGGGTAACTTATCAGTGCTATATTGATGCTTTTAAAATGGTACCGGTGCCAAAACGGTGCTTGAACCGATACTTTTTAGCCACAAAACTATTTGACAAAAAAAAATATATAATTTTAATCATTATAATTGAACAATATAAATATATATTTGTGACTTGTGACTACTTTTACTTGGACATCAGCGATCTACTGATTTGCTTTAATCTGAATAAGACAATAATATGATTTACATGAGCTGCTTTTTAATTGTTACATTCAAGATTCCCAGTTACATGTTATGGCACAAAGATCCATTAACGTCATTGTACCAGCCTATAAATGTTTCCTCTGCAGTTTGTGTCTGTGGTCCTTTAAGATAACCAAAAATCACCGTTTACGTGGTAGACTCTTGATCAGACTACTGTCTTAATCTTATTAAAATTAGAGTATTGGTGACCATGTAAACATACTCACTGAAAATGCCAGGAGATGTCACAAGCTGTCAAAGAGCAAAAGTGCATTCTTCACCTTTAAGTTGATTCCATGAGCCCTCATGTTTCGTAAGTTTGACATGCTTCCCCCTTACACGCAACTTTTGTAAAGCATCTGCTGCATGTTGATGTGTCAGAATCCTTGCTTGTAAAATATAGCCCTACGGTAGAATGTTTTGTTTAAGCAAATTAGATGAATGCGATCATGCGTGTCGATAGAGTTGCTAACTGCATGCGCCGTACTGCGCGCTTTGCCTTCTATAAGCAACTAGAACAAACGCCTGATATCGCTGACATCCATATCCCTAAAGCTGTTTAGAATGAAATATTTATAAATGGTGTGACACAACGCGTGCTTATGTGTGCCTTTGATGCACCACTTCATGCTTTTTAAGGGCGTCACACACCGGATGCACCGCTCAGAGCCGCAGCACGGCGCGCACTTGACAGTTGAAAGTATCACACACCAGATGCTTACATTCGGATGTTATTTAAAATGAAACTATTCAGATGGTGCTCTGTGGGGTGGCAGAAATATGAACAGTGTCCTGAGTTGGTCACCGCAGACAGCCGACATCTTGCACATTCTAAAATGCATGGCCCTGCATTGCGCGATGCTGCGCATTGCTAAGTGGTGCTTCTGGTGTGTGACCTGCTTTACGTTCTTGTCGTAGCACCAGTGGCACCGGAATTAGGCACTGAAATTCTTATGCTGATATGGTACTCATAATGGCACCGGGTTTTGGTACCCAACCCGACATTGCATATAACAAAATTAAAACATTGGATCAAGACAGCAACTGACGTCAGTCACAGCCTTAGATGAAATTAGCTGAAATAAAACATTAAGTCAGAATTCCAATTCTACCCCTTAATCCTTGTTATTACCCCAATCCTCATTTTTCAGACTTTTCAGGGCCACGGTACAAACTTAAGGGTATGAGAGTTGTCTCTGAAAACACCAGCTACAACAGGAACATGGCTGCAGAACCGAGGAAGGTGTTTATAAACTGTTTAACGAAAGTAAATGTTAATGTAAAACAAAGGTTAAAAAAAGTCATTAGTAAGGATTTTGCTGGCAATGTGTTGCGGTCAAGATTTGCAAAGAAATGTTTTGCTAGCTAGCAGCTGGCTCTCAGCAACTCTCGCATGGTCGCCTGCTAAAGCTAAGCAGGGCTGCCCCCGGTCAGTACCTGGATGGAAGACCACATGGGAAAGTTAGGTTACTGCCGGAAGTGGTGTTAGTGAGGCCAGCAGGGGGCACCCAACCTGCAGTCTGTGTGGGTCCTAATGCCCCAGTTGGTGAGGAGGACTCTATGCTCAAAGAGCGCCGTCTTTCGGATGAGATGTTAAACCAAGGTCCTGACTCTCTGTGGTCGTTAAAAATCCCAGGATGTACTTTAATGAAGAGTAGGGGTTTCATCCCAGAATCCTAGCCAAATTTGCCCACTGGCCTCTATCCATCATGGCCTCCTAACCCTTTCCATATCATACCTAATCCTCCTCTCCACCAATCAGTTGGTATGTGGCGTGCGGTCTGGTGCAAAATGGCTGCCGTTGCGTCATCCAGGTGGATGCTGCACACTGGTGGTGGATGAGAAGATTCCCCCCTATGTGTGAAGTGCTTTGAGTGCCAAGATTAGCTCTATATAAAATGTAAGGTATTATTATAATTATTATAAAAAATGCATACATTTATGGCTACAATAGTCCTTTATTAACTGTAAAATATTACACAAATTCTGTTACCTGATGACTTGACAAAATAGGCCACTCTGTCAGAATAGTTTATTTATAATTTGTACAGCACAACTGGTAAAAGGTTAATTTTTTGTGGTTACATCAATTGGTCAAGTTTTAGAAACAAATAAAAATGTCTGAATCTCTCAAAATAAGCAGATGTCAAGAATCCGCATATAAATCTCAACATCTCATCTCATTTTCATCCACTTATCTGGGGCCAGGTCGTGGGGGCTCCAGTCTTAGTAGAGAACTTCAGACTTCCCTCTCCCTAAACACTTCCTCCAGCTCCTTCAGGGGAACTCAAGGCGTTCCCATGCCAGCCGAGAGACATAGTTCCTCCAGTGTGTCTTGGATCTTCCCCGAGGCCTCCTCCCAGTGGGACATGCCTGGAACAACTTCATAAGTAGGTGTCTAGTAGGCATTCGAAACAGATGCCCAGGTCATCTCAGCTGACTTCTCTCGATGTGGAGGAGCAGCGGCTTTACTCCGAGCTCCTCCCAGGTGTCAGAGCTCCTCACCCTATCTATAAGGGTGCAATCTGCCACCCTGCAAAGGAAACTTAATTCAAACCAAACTCCAACTCTGTTTATACAGGGACGAGATAGCTAGAGCACCTCTGACCCCATACTTCCAGAGCACCCTCCACAGAATGCCATGAAGGACACGGTCAGTGCTTTCTCCAAGCCCACAAAACACATGTGGACTGATTGGGCCTACTCCTATGAACTCTCGAGCACCTCAGTGAAGATATAGAGCTAGTCCAGTGTACCACAGTCTGGACGAAAACTGCATTGTTCCTCCTGGATCCAAGGTTCAGTCATCGGCCAGATCCTTCTCTCCAGTACCCTGGCATAGACTTTCCCAGGGAAGCTGAGGAGTGTGATCCCCCTATAGTTGGAGCACACCCTCGGCCCCCCTTCTTATAAATGGAAATCACCACCCCAGTTGCCCATTCCAGAGGTACTGTCCCCAACCTCCATGCAATGTTGTAGAGACGTGTCAGCCAAGGCCCCACAATATCCAGATAAACAGTATGAATCTCATCCACCCCCGCTGCTTACCCACTGTGGAGCTTGCAAATTACCCCAGTGACCTCAGCTTGGGTGATGGGTGAGTCCACCCCTGTATCCCCAGTCTCTGCTTTCTCTATGAAAAAAATATTGTAGGGGTTAATGAGATTCAGGAGTATTGCTTTCACCGTCTGAAAACATCCCCAGTCGAGGTCAACAGCTACCCATTTCTGTTGTAAACAGAGTGGAGCTGTTATCCCCTCCTGAGTTTGCCAGAACCTCTTTGGGGCCAACCAGTCTTCCTCCATGGTCTTCCCAAACCCTTTCTAGGCCCGAGTGTTTGCTTGCCGGTACCCATCACCTGCATCAGGAGTCTTGCAAGACAATCAAGCCCTGTAGGACTTCATCTTTAGCCTCACTGCATCCCTTACTTCTAGTGTCCACCACCAAGTTTGTGGATTACCACCTCGACAGGCAACACAGACATTATGGACACAGCTGAATCTCAGCAATGGTGACAAATATCTTGCAACAGTGAATGTTGGGAGAATCATATAATCTATGACTCCCAGCATGCACCGTGGCATGAAATTTGTCTGACCAATGCACTGCTGGCTCTCAATAGACAGAACCACATGATTTCTGTTATCAGTCCAGCACAACATTATCATTTTTACTTTGAAATCTGCTGTGAAGCTGTTGCTCTGCATTCAAAAATGTATCTCTTGAGAAAACAATATTATTTTAGTGAAACTTTGTTCTGTATTTCTTCATTTCATCAGCAAAACACTCCTCAGGGATGAAACCATTTCCATTTCAGTCCAGAATCAAATATGAAACAGTGACACGCGGGGCAAATGTTTGCTGAGGCGTCCAAAACGATTACAGTAACAGTCCCTGTGTCCTCGAATGACAGATTAATATCTGATGTACTTATGTCTCTCGCCCACATGTTTAATGTTCCAGACGCTCCCACAGAGCAGGAAGAAAAGGCTCAGATTAGGGTCTCTCCACTGACATTGTCTTACGGAGATCTGTTGTACATGGCATGAGATGAAATGGGCTCAAGCGTAGGAATTTTGAATCCAAGCATTGCAGGCAGAGACTGGGTTACAATGCAGGAAGTTTCTCCGAGCGCAACATCCCATTAATAATTCTTTGATGTGAGGAATCTCGAATGCTTGGGGTGAAGCTTTAGGCCAAGAGTCGTGATCTGCCTTTCAAACCCTCTTTCTCTGTTTTCAGAAAACCAAGCCAAGACCCACACTGGCCACCAGGCTGAGGACAAAAAGGGCTCCGAGCTAGTTTTGGAAACCTCTGAAATATCGTCGACTGTGCTGCCAATAACAACCACCACTACGCTTGTGGCTGTCACAACAACAAGCACAACACTAGCAACCACCAGCGAAGTGCCCGTCATGAACTCAACACAGTCAACTCCAGGACCAGTGAAACCAATAGGCACTGGAGGAAAAACACACTTGCACAAAGCAGGTTTGAATTATTCTGTCTACGTTTTAATTATATATTCATTTCTATAATATTAATATTCAATAATAATACATTTTCAATAATAAAATAATATGTATGTAAATAGGGAAACCTTTTTATCATAAGGTTGTGTTAGTTAATGTTAGTTCATGTATTTATTTACTAAAATAAAGAATGAATATTAGATTACAGTATTTTCATTGTTGCTAACAATAACTATTGTAAATAAAGCTGTTCATTGTTCATTTGTTAGCTCACAATTTTAATAATGTATTAGTAAATGTTTAGCTATGATTAATAAATGTTGTAAAAATACTGTTCATTATTAGTTTATGTTTATGCACATATTTTTATTACATATACATTTCTATAGTATTCATATTCAATAATAATACATTATTAATAATAAAAATATGTATGCAAATAGGGTAAAACCTTAAATTATGTCGTATTAGTTACTCTTAGTTAATGTTACTGACAGAAATAATGAATTTTAGATTTGTTACAGTATTTATTGATCCTTGCTAACATTAATTCATGAAAATAAAGCTGTTCATTGTTCGTTTTTTTAACTCATTTACTTAAGTATGAGTTTTATTTTCATAATAATTAGTAAATGTTTAGCTATGAATAATAAATGTTATACAAATACTGTTCATTATTAGTTCATGTTAGTAAATATATTAAATAACATCTATTAACTAACTAATAAAACCTATTGTGAATTGTATAATATTAATATTTAGGGTTTAATGTGAAAATAGAACTAATGCAGAATGGTCAACACAACCCTAAAAAATTTATAAATTAAAATAATTTTTAAGAATTGTTTAAAAAAAAAAATTAAATACTGTAATTTTAAACTTCCTTTTAATCAAACAATCTTGAAGATAAATATTAAGCAGCACAGTTTTTACGGTAATTATAAAAACAATAATGTTTGTTGAGAAGCATATTTAGAGTGACAAAATATTACTGAATGCTGGAGTAATAAAGCTGATAATTCTGCCTTGATAAAAAAATAAATAAATAACATTACCAATAATATTTGAATAATATTTATATTAACTTTTTTAAGGTTTAATAAAGATATTTTTAATTGTACCAAAATATTTCAGATTTTAGATGCCAACTATTTCTCATTAGATTATAAGTAGACTGTTAGTTTGGGGTTAGGTAAATTGATATGTACTTACAAAGTTTCTTATAGTCAGTTAAATGTCTGTTGAAGGAGCAGTATCACCAGATATTAAGCAGACAGTCTACTAATACTCAAATAGACCATCAAAATACTGTGTTCAATCAATCAATCAATCAGTCAGTCAGTCAGTCAGTCAATCAATCAATCAATCAATCAATCAAATACTAGCATTATGTAAAAAAAAATTAAACTGGAAAAAAACATTTTTTACATAGGTTTGTACATTTAATATGTAAAGTAATATATATTTTTTTTTTTCTGTAGGTAAATCTCCAGACTGTGAGGGGACACTGGCTTCAGTAGAGATGCCAGAGAAGCATCACAGTTACGGGCGCAATGAAGGAGCCTGGATGAAAGACCCAATGGCCAAAGACAACAAGATCTATGTCACAAACTACTACTATGGCAATAACCTAGTAGAGTTTCGCAACCTGGAGAATTTCAAACAAGGTAAATAAAAAATCAAGTCATTTTATCATTGCATGGTAGTTCAGCACTTATTTTCCCTCATTGTGCAAACCAGTTTAGGACACACTGAAACACCAAAATTTCACTGCACAATTAGCCTTCAAATGGCTTAAATTTGTCAATCAAATCATAAAGAAACCATGAGGAAAACTATTAAAAACAGATATCTATACATATATCAAGACCTACATCATTCAAGGGTACATTTAAAATCCAAGAAAAACAAGTTGTTCAGTCTATTATTTTTGTATATTGATGTATTGATTGACTTCCAATTGCAATAGAATACTGAGTATGGGGCCATGGCTTTCGATTTGCACATCAATCCCTCATAGCAAACTAACATTAAGAAGGGTGTGGTTAAGAATATTGTGTCTGAAGCCATCGAATTAATGTCATCAGAGAAGGATGCACTCCTAACTGATTGACAAAACATGAAGACTACCAAATCACTTTTTTTTTTTCAGTGGAATAACTTGGATGGATTAAATTTCACAGTATAATATCACAAATCGTCAACTTAGAATGATAAGGTTCTATCTGACATTTTTGTCAAAAGTGAGTTATTGAAATATACTTATTAATTGACAACTTATTTACATTATTGCATTTTTTTAAATAAGTTGTTTACATTTTAAGACTTTTTATTTAAAAAACAAATGTTGCACACATACTGTTTGCTATGGAATGCAAAAACTTTAAAGCTCATTATCTCAAAATCATTCAGAACGCAGATAGAACCTTATAATTAAAAGGTGAAGAAATGTAACATCACAGTCCAGTAGTCAGTGATCACTTTGTAAAGAAGAACTGTACACCAGAATATTTATGGTCCTGTAATCCACCATTGTAGTTTTGGTTGTCAAAAACATGTGTATGACATGGGTATAAACATGTATACATTCATATTTTCTCTAAGACAAGAGCCATATTGATTTACGATTAGCTAAATAATCTTATTTCAAAGCAAAAACAAGATTATTTTGCTTGTTTTATGGAAAACAACTGACTTAAAGGGGACCTATTATGCAAAAATCACTTTTATAAGAGGTTTAAACACAACATTGTGTGAATATAACCAGCCTCTAATGGTAAAAATGTATTAATTATATTTTTTATAATCACACTTGATAAAAACAGTCTAATGAAACACTTTAACATTCTCCATTTGTGCGTGTCATTAGAGAAGGAAAGCAACGAGTTAGTTAGTTATGACCCATTAGTTATGATCTTGTAGTGATTATTTACAGTTTTAACCCAAAGAATAACCAGGCTGTCAGATGAAAAAGAGCCGGAGTCAGAGGTTCAAATAAATAAATAAATAAATAAAGTTTACTGAAGAGGCGAGGCAGTGGCGCAGTAGGAAGTGCTGTCGCCTCACAGCAAGAAGGTTGCTGGTTCGAACCTCGGCTCAGTTGGCGTTTCTCTGTGAGGAGTTTGCATGTTCTCCCTGGTGTGCGTACAATTCTGAACAATATCTTAAGCATATTAATGTCAGACATCCAATAGACTGTTTAAAGCTGACCCCCAGACCTGTGAAACGGGTCAACAATCAAATAGAACACACACACACTTAAAGTACTATCTGTTTCTTACCCAAGCCTGAGTGTATTCTCTGCCATCTTTATCAAAACTGGTTAAAAACCGGTATGATCTACATTCAGGCAGTTATAATATCTCCGTGACCTCTGACCTAGTTTGGTGGCTCTTGAATATAGTTACAAAGAGACAGGCAAATGCACTGAACACTTTTACATAAAGCATGTTAACTTATTCATTAGTTAAAATCATTTCAAAGTTAAATACTCATTTAAATAATCAAATAATCATATTTAATAAAAGTTATGGGAAACAGGATGATGAGAAACGGATAAAAGTTGATCCATGCTGGAAGGTAGGAAGGTAGAAATCCTTCAATCTCTCCATAATTAGCATAATAACATAATAGCCCTGAGTGAGAAGCATCCGCCATTAGAGTTTACACCTGCTGAAGTTAATGTCGGCAAATAAGACGCATTATAAATGTGGAGTTTTAGGATCCACAAATGAACACTGTAATCTCCATACAATGCTTTTTTCTGAGGCACTTCTTTTCACAGTTTACAGAGTTTGTAGCTCCACCCTCTTTAAAAAATAAAAACAGAATCTCATTTGAATTTAAAGCATCAGTTGCCAAAATGCCACAATTTGGATCAAAGCCAGTTTTCAAACATTATTTGTGGGGTATTTTGAGCGGAAACTTCACATACACACTCTAGGGACATCTGAGACTTACATATTATAAAAAGGGGGCATAGTAGGTCTTCTTAAATGAATGTTGTTTTTTTAGATATTTCAACTGGAAACCAGATGAAAACTGCATTTTTTGTACAGCTCAGTAGAAATGAGTGGCATAATAAAGCATATCAAATTGAATCATAAACTATAATCAGAATATCTCATCAATAACAGGTCGCTGGAGTAACCTCTACAAACTTCCCTACAACTGGATCGGAACCGGCCACGTGGTCTACAATGGAGCCTTCTACTACAACAGAGCCTTCACCAAAAACATCATCAAATATGACCTGCGCATGCGCTACGTGGCAGCTTGGACCCAGCTTCACGATGCCGTCTACGAGGATACGACGCCTTGGAAATGGCGAGGTCACTCAGACATCGATTTTGCTGTGGACGAGAGCGGACTCTGGGTGATTTACCCAGCGCTGGATTACGACTACTCTCAACACGAAGTCATCGTCATCAGCAAGCTGGACCCGAGTGACCTTTCCATAAAGAAGGAGACAACATGGAGGACTGGACTGAAGCGCAACTCCTACGGAAACTGCTTCATCGTGTGCGGCGTCCTGTATGCCATTGACGTCTACAATCAGAAAGAAGGCGAGGTTTTGTACGCCTACGATACGCACACGAACACCGAGGCCACACCGCGTTTGCCTTTCACAAATGAGTATGCATTTGTGACCCAAGTGGACTACAATCCCAAAGATAAAGTGCTGTATGCGTGGGACAATGGCCATCAGCTGACTTACAATATTCACTTTGTTGGCCAGTGAACATGTAGGTTTGCATATTCTTTTTTTTTTTTTTTAATTGCGTCTGGAGAATAACAAAGTGCACCATTTTTTTTTTATTATTAATATTTTTTTTGTCCTTTGATTTATATGAGGTGTAAAACTAAGTCAAGGATTCACTGTAAAAAATACTGGGTTCCAGACAATTCCTTCATGCTGTTCCAACACAAATTGATTAAGTTAACTTAATCGTTTTTGGGTCATTCCTGGCATTCGGTAATATTTCAGTCCCCCGTATTTTTTTAAGTTGTTGTTGACTAAAATTACATTTTAAAAGCATTTTTCATTGATTTACTTTGTACATTGTAATGAATAAAAAAAAACTAACAAAGAAAAACATTGGTTTTAAGAGACCACAGAATACTTAAATCACATATAAATCTAAAACGTATCAAAAATGTTATATTTTAGGCACTAAACTGATTTGAGGGACATATAAGCAATAGGTAAATGTGGGTTTTATAGCAAAAGCTTTGTTAAATACTATTATTAACAACTCAGTTTTGTCTGTTACGGGGTTGAGAATAATAGGTGTCCAAATAAGAATAAAACAGAAAATAATACAAAGGCTTTAACGCCTGAGGTAGAAAAATATAATTATTTGAAAGTTTAAATTGTGCCTAATTATGTAGGCTATTTAAAGATATATAATCAATACACTTTTAAAAATGAGTTTGCTCAAGCTGAAATATTAAGGAATGCCAGGAATGACCCTTTTACAAATTTAAGTGGATTAAACATAAAATAGTTAATCTGTACCCTTAAAAATATTGAGAATTGTGTTGTTTAAACTCATTTTAAATAATTAGTTTCAACAAGCAACAAAACATCTTTTTTTTTTTTTTTTTGAGTGCTGGACATATTTTTTTACCTTTAAAAAGGAATTGGAGGACTTGCATGTCTTATGTTTATGCTTATAGTTCCCAAAGCATCACTTATGTAAACAAGGGTACAGTTAAAGATCTTAAAAGAACATAAAGCCTACCCTTAATGAGTCTACACAGCTTTATGAAGAATGTTTTTATTCTTACATTTAAGAATTGCAAATAAGAAAATGTATTAATATCATTCAACAGTATTCCCACTGTTTTTGGGAGAATGGGATTTTTAAATGTTATGTAAAGTTAAAATCAGAATGATTAGCCCCCTGAATTATTAGCCCCCTGTTTATTTTTTTCCCTATTTTCTGTTTAACTGAGGTAATATTTTTTCAACACATTTCTAAACATAATAGTTTTAATAACTCATCTCTAATAACTGATTTATTTTATCTTTGCTATGATGACAGTAAATAATATTTTACTTGTTAATTTTCAACACACTTCTATACAGCTTAAGGTGACATTTAAAGGCTTAACTGGGTTAATTAGGTTAAATAGGTAGGTTAGGGTAATTGGAGTTGTTGTATAGCAATGGTTTGTTCTGTAGACTATCATAAAAACATATAGCTTAAAGGGCAAATAATTTTGACCTTAAAATGGGTTTTTAAAAAAATTAAAAACTGGTTTTATTCTAGCCGAAATAAAACAAATAAGACTTTCTTCAGAAGAAAAAATATTATCAGATATACTGTGAAAAGTTCCTTGCTCTGTTAAACATCATTTAGGAATATATATATATATTTTTTTAAATAAATAAAAAATAAAAGGGGGGCTAATCATTCTGACTTAAACTGTACATTTCCTTATTTCAGCTATTCATTTTTGTAAAACAAAAACAAAAAAATCATTTTGTAAATAATTTCGAGAATAAGTACAATAATCCTTTTATAAACCTCAAATTTGCAACCCCCAGATATTTAATAATATAGTCATTTAGCATAAGTGGATACTCCTGGATGAGTTACAGAGTTTTGTATGTTGCATTTATGTCAAATTTTGTGTAAAAAAAGTGCAAATAAATGTACTCTAAAACCACTAGCTGTGCTTGTTTTCTAATGCACAACAAAACGTTGTGCTGTATGGTATTTCTGTTAGCAATGTACATTACTATACAGTTTGCAACCATAAATTGCACAGATACAGTAAATCACTTTCACCTGACACACAACTCCCCATCTTCAGATGTCTCACATTTTTTTAAAAGTTGCAATATATGATTGAAGACATGTTTTACATAGTGGCAAAAAAACTCCAAAGTCAGACTATACAGTGAATTTAGATTTATTGCCACTTTTAGTCTAAAAAAAAAAAAAGCATTTTATGAAGCACAACTTTTTTTCTGTTTATGCTTGTGAATAATGGCATATTAGGATCTTGATCTTTACTTCTGCTACTTTTTAATTTAGGAACAGTCTATTGATTGAGAGAGTGACTTTTTTGGTAGTTTGAATATCGATTTTTTTGTCTGGATTGAGTTATTGAGCTAGAAAACAGTTTTTCTGTTATTACAATTTAAATGCATCAATGTATGGGAAAACACTTGTGAATCATGATCTCAGTTAACAGATATTGTTTTACACTCTAGCATAGGGGTTCCCAACCTTTTTTATTCCGGGACGGACCTAGGCAAGTAGTTCAATTTCAAGACCCACCGTAATATTTGAATATGGAAAAATGGGTAAAAAATGTATTTAAAGCAAAATATCACTTCCAGTCATTCGTTCCTTACGTTCTTCACAAAATAAAAAATCCTCAACTATGCCAGTGGAGTCAATATACCTGACATAAGCCAGCAACTGTTCACTTTTAGCAACATCTTTGCTTTCGTCAAGTTGTAAAGCAAATGCAGCACTACTGCAAATTTTTTCACTTGTTTGTTCGCGTATATCTTAAGACATTTGTACAGTACGCCGTTGTACTGTATCATCAGAAAGTGAAACTTTAGCTATCTTTACTGTAGCATCTTTACCCAGCATTTCCTTACAGATGTCTTTGCAGGCCAGCAGTAGAAGCTCACCTTCTATGGAGAATTTTGCGATTTGATATGCAAAAAAAAAAAAAAAAAGAGGCTCAAAGTGTTTTTTATGGGATATGTTTTTTTTATGATAACTATCAAATCTCTTCAGCTGCTTCAGAATACACCAGCACGAGTGGTCTTGAATGAACCTAAAAGAGCACATGTCACTCCGCTACTCGTTCGTTTGCACTGGCTGCCAGTTGCTGCTTGTATCAAATTCAAAGCTCTAATGTTTGCTTACAAAGCAACTTCTGGCTTTGCTCCTTCTTATCTGCTCTCACTTTTGCAGATTTATGTGCCCTCCAGAAGCTTGCGTTCTGTGAATGAACGTCGCCTCGTGGTTCCATCCCAAAGAGGGAAGAAAACACTTTCCCGAACGCTCACGCTCAATCTGCCCGGTTGGTGGAATGAACTCCCTAGCTGCATAAGAACGGCAGAGTCACTCGCTGTCTTCAAAAAGACACTAAAAACTACTAAAAACCTTACTAATATGCAATTCCCTCTCTGACTCCTCCACTAACTTAAAAAAAAAAAAAATACTAATGTTTTGCTTCTTACACTGTCTTTACATACCTGAATCTTGCCTACAGCACTTACTCATTGTTGCTCTTATAGTTGTGTAAATTGCTTCCCTGTCCTCATTTGTAAGTCGATTTGGATAAAAGCGTCTGCTAAATGTGAATGTAAATGGATACTGGCTGTAACTGTGACCATTTTTTGTTGACGAAGATACTCTACTGTTTTAGAAGAGAATATGATCGACCTTTGTTGACATATGCAGATTGTTTTGTTGTGTCAGGTACTGTTTAGGTTTTGAGGGTTTCTTGCTAGCACTTGCAAGCTTTCTAAGCATAAAAGACACTGCGGGACTTCCTCACCCTCTGGACCTCCGCCAGCAATCAAATCAAGATCAGGTAGGACTGGTCATATTTTTTCTGTGGCTCCTTTTTAGATTTGGTTTGATCTGAAGACATATTTTAGAAGTCTGCGACAGCTTTAGTTTTTGCAAAACTTTAACATTTTACCAAATGCTTCGTGGCTGCGGTCATGAATGCTGTATGTTACTGATGTAGACACGTACAGTAAATTAATCATACTCAGTATTCAATGAATGTCAATTCAGACTGTTTCAGCTCATGTGTTTTAACTTAAATGATTCTTTTGAAAAACAGAATTGTCTCTAGAGAGTCGTTCGCTCATTATCGAACTGGTTTTGATTCACCATAACGTAAATATAGCTGCAGCTAAGTGATGTTCATGACCCACCTTTCCTCACTGTCACGATCCACAGTTTTAAAAAACCCATACTATTTTCAATGTAAAAAATAAATCCGTAAAATTTACGGTAAGAAAATGGCAGCTGTGGTTGCCAGTACTTTACTGTTAAAAACACGGTACAAACCGTAAAAGTAATTTTTCATTTTTATGGTAAATTACCATATTTTATTAATTTATAGAGGTAATATGTCTGTATTTTGAATAATCAACATCTACACATCTTTCGTTACACAGTTAGACACGTTAGCACACCCACATGCAGGTGGTGATGAGGAAGTTACAAGATGAGCCAAAGTTTATCACAATCAACTATTCCCACAAGCAGAAAAGAGTATCAGTGTATAGAAGGTACTCAGTGTCATTCACACAGCTACTAAACACCAGTATGGTAACACGCATAAAATTAAAGTCATAAAATAAACATTGTTTATCAACATTAGATGTAACATTAATCTCTAATATACATAACTGATGGGGAAATAACTAAAAAGATCCATATTAATGTCAACCAAATTCATAAAAAGTGATGTGCCATACAGGGAATTCTGGGAAAGTCAATTTACGGTTATTCGCCATATATATTAAGGAAACATACCGTTAAAGTACAGATTTGTACTGTAGCATTTTTACAGTTTTTACCGTTTTTTGCAATTTTTTACAGTGAAAAATGTATTCGAATTTTTTTGGTTTTATGTTAAATTGTTAGTTCACTCATTTATTGACCCTCATGTTGATCCAAAAAGACTTTATTTGGAACACAAATGAAGATATTTATAGTCACATCTGAAAGACTATCCACTGAAAAACTATTCACCCACAACTCTCAAAGTTTTGACATTTTTTTTTTACAATTTTATAACAAAACAACTATATGATTAACATATTAAATGTAGACTTTTATTCACAATTTATGCATCAGTGTACAATGTTTAAAACATTCAAATTTGCTTTTGGAATCAATCATACTTGCTTGACCTCCGAAAGCTGTCACATGGCACATTTGGGCTTCTGCAAGAACTTTTTTCTTGCTTTGGCTTATGATCACTCATCAGCGTGTATATAATCTTGAATTAAACTAATTGTCTTTTTAGTATACTTGAAATAAATAGCTTCATTTATATGGATTGGATTTTGTACTGAAGCATCAGACATTTGAGTGAGTAGACTTAAGATGTAGGGACAGAAATATTTTAGTGTAGTTTCTGAATAAACAACAAGCAAACAGCTTACACTTAACAGGTATTTTCGTAAGTGAAATCATTAAAGAATTAGTTTACCCGAAAATTCTATTATTAAATTACTTAAATCCCCGAGACCTCATGTTCTGAACACAAATAACGATATTTTAGATGAAAATATTAATAAAAAAAAACTTAATGATTCACACTCAAGTAATTGCTTCGTACTGTTTTTCTTTTTTCTTTTTACATTCTTCGGGTGATTTAAAAACACAAATGTTTTCGGCACAATGCCTTTCTCAGTGTGAAAATATTGCGAAATAATTTGTTTTGACGATAAACTCAAATGTGGAAAACATAGGCACAAAAGTCATTTTTACTTGAGATTTTTGCTTGCAAAATTGTTCTTGGAGGTTCATATTCTGGACTTTAAATGTCTCTGGACCATGTAAAATGAGAGAGCTCTCAAATTTAATCTAAAACATTGTTTCTGAAGATAAACATCTCAGGGGATTGAAATGACGTTAGGATGAGTGATCAATTGAAATTTTTGGGTGAACTAACCTTTTAAACTTGAGTCATTCTTAATCTCTGGCTGAACAGAATCCTGGTTTATCTTGGTTAAGTTTGACACTGTTTATAATTTACCAATGATTAATGTGTATTCATATGCTGACTTCATATGCTAAATCGTAAACTATGGCTTAACTGTAGTTTGCAGTGTCAGTAGCCATGTTTCCATTTATGCGCATTTTGAAATATTGCATAACAATGCTTAATGGAAACCCAAGATGTAGATAAGTTTAAAGAAATACATTTACTGATTAAAATTCAGCAAGTGCATCAAAAAAGTAATGTGATTTTTTTTTTACAGATCATGTGATAACAAAAATTGGGACGAGGCAATATTAATGAAGAAACCAGCTGACCAACCACCCTTCACAACATCTAAAATGTTATTTTAGTCATTCTAAAATCTCTTAGACAAAGTTCATCATGAAAGTGATGCAAGTAATTTAATAAATAAGGAAAAGCCCACATTTTAAAGCAGTAAATTCAATTTTCTTTTTAATATTTGGTGCCTGTTTATCAGGAAGTGACCATTTTGTTCTCTTTGACTCATTGGATGGAAACAGTGCTTAATTCACAAATGTTTTATGTGATTTCCAGTTTTGTGCATATGTTTAATTAACAGCTTTGGATGGAGACATAGCTAATGTCATTGATTAGATGAAGGCAGCATGTGATCTGTTAACATAACCCTCTACCGCATAGTGTTGCCATTTGGCAACATGATATTTATGCGTAATTCTTCAACTACGAGCACTTTTATGTCCTTTGATCATACAAACAAAAAAATATATAATTTTGTTGAAATTCCTCTTTCTTTGTCCAACTAACAATAAAATCTATTTAACAAATGTAATATCTTTTTATTATATATTTTTCATATCATTCAACCTCCTTTTAGGTGTCAAGGTAAAATCACTGTTTTCACCTTTAAAATTCATCAATGAAAATAACACTTTAAAATATTATTTATCTGGCATCTATTAATGTATGTTAATTGAGCACTAGTGAAATAATTTAAATATTTTATAGTTAATAATGTGAGACTATTATCAATATTAGTTTTTTATAGCTTTCGCACAGTATCAGTGTCATTTCCACCACAACACTGTAATGTCGCTTTAAAAAGTTTGTGTGAAAGATTATTCAGGTGGTTTTAATGAAAATGAATAATGCCATCTGAGAACATGTTCAAGATGGAGGGAATTTAATTTTTATCAACAACACTTGAAGAAAAATCAAGGAAAATATTGCTTGATAAGGAAATACATTTATTTTACGTCATTTCCAAACATGTTGTACCTTCAAAGATGCTTTTAAAAGCAAACAAAATTAAGGTAAATAAGAGTGTTTTGTATACATGAAAAGCTAGTATTAATTCAAAGCTAATCAGCGAAGCTATTTTTCATTTTTTCACAATAAACTGTTGAAATGTCATTTCCACAACTGTAGTTTCCTTCACCACACACATTTTTAAAAAATATTAAAAAAGTTCTCATCACACATTGAAAGTGTATTCACAATGTTTAAGTTCATGCTCTATTTAATATACAAACTCAGTTTATTTATTTTCTAATAAGCTCTTAACCAAATTAATATTACATTTTTATAGTGTGACAGGTGTACAATTCAGCATACAACTCATTTATTTCAATGATAAATGTATAATTATTATATACATTGTGCAAAGATTGGTTAAACTAGATACAAAAATGATCTTAGATAATGTTTGACCGCCATCATTTCTTTTATTTTAAAATAAAAGCTGTATTTTAAAATGTGGTGGAATTGACATTTGTTCAGTTCACGATGGAAAAAATGTTCTCTTCTTATTTAGGTTACAGATAAGATCTTACAGATCTTAAAACTAGACAAATGGTTTAAACTTATGAGGCTATGTTACGTTTTCAACAGTTTGTTAAATAAATTTTAACAAGTTTTGTTTACACAACTTCACAAGGCTAAAAGTGCCTGTAGTTGAAGAATGGCCCTTATGTTAATTTCCCTGCCACTGTTTCTTTAAGACCAACGTTCAAAAAGTTTATATATATATATATATATATATATATATATATATATATATATATATATATATATATATATATATATATATTTTTTTTTTTTTTTTATAAAGAGAGGACCTTAGTTTAGCCAATAATGGACTTTGGTTAAATCACATGACATGCAGTGTTTTTCTGATTTCTGATGTTTATTGTGAGTAGTTGCTGAATGCAAATGAAAACGTCAATTAACTAATTTTAGTTCCACAAAAAATCTGAGACATCACCTCCAGTAAGTCATGTAATATGTAATATGCAACTCAAAATGTATGTGTTGCTAATTAAAACACTTTGCAGTAGTGCAATGGGTTAGCTAGCTAGCAAGGTCAGCAGTGGTCTTTGAAGTTGTAACAATAACAACATTAATGCTAGCAATATAATGTTGATTAGTCAAATGTTAATGTCATTTGCATTATGGATAAGATCATATTTAAATGGCTATACTTTTGATTAGAAATAAATACAGAAAAAATCTTTATTATAAGGGCCACCATGTTCTACGGTAAGACAAAGAAAAAAAGGACAGAACTGGCTCTTCCTGCAGATGAAAGTGAGGGTGAGATAGATTTTAGTGATCATGAGAATGATGAAGATAGGGTATATGCCGAAGTATGCTAATAGGACTTTTAATTTGCTGGTAACCTGGGCTAAGCGCTTCCGGTGAACTGTGTGCCGTTGCAAAAATCGCTGTGTTTAATTATGTTTTTCTTTAAAAAATCAGCGTTCTCCACTGGCTGAGTGATATCTGATATAAAGTGGGTCTCAGATTGTACAAGAAGCACTGCAATTAAATTACATTTTCCCCATCATGTGTTTATAATATGAACATTTATTTTACCCCAGTATATTCAATCGAGCTTCTGCGCTAGCCTGCCGATTCTGTGAGGCCAGTTCCAAAGTCTATTTAACTGATTGTATTTTATTTACATTACAACATCAATTCTGTAAAAAGAAAATCATATAAATTGGGAAAAAAAACTCACAATAACAGGTCACCGAAAGTTTATCAGTATGGGAACAACACTAGTTCGGCATATACTCTGTTAGACGTTTGATTAGAGCAATGATGGAGACAGTTCAGTTAGGTTAGCTCAGAAGCAGATAAGACAGGCATAGTATAGTGTATAGTGTAAAACATAAATATTGTTAGCTAAGAGCTACATTATGCCTGATTGAAATGGGGCTTCAGCATCAATGCTTGACAGAGGGCGTGTCTGAAGTTGGAGCTGACGCAATCTTCACAGCAGTGACAGCCAATTAAATACGTTTGGCTACTGTCTGAGCTGGTGTATTTGCATACAGCGATCTGATTGGCTGAAGCTTCCGTTGTCGCTTGAAAGGTTGAGAAAGTCCCAATTTCTGTAGCGAGCAATGCCACTGAAGTGGCGCCGACAGATCCACAATGCAGTTTGGCAATGCTGATGCCCCGTGTGAATGAGGTGTTATTCTGATGCATCTGGATGTATCAGACTTGTTATTAAGAAAAGGCTTTTATTTTAATTCACAAAAAGTCTCCAAATGGACACCAAATGAGGAAATGCCACAAATGTTGATCTGAAATATATTTTTCTTGTGTGGTTTTGTAGGCAGAACAGTTCTAAATAGATTTGCATGTAGGCATTATGTAATTTGGACTCATTTGGTTAACAGGTGTCCATTTGGATTGGCTTTTTAGAAAGGACGCCTAGATTTTTTTTTAAAAAGAAAGCTTACAGAAGCTTCATTTTTGGAAGAACCATTATGAATTTTGTATAAAATCATAGTCAGACATTCAGCTTTATTATTCTGATGTTTCCATGCCATTTACCTGATAGTCACAACCATTGTTTCTCTAATAAATTCCATCAAAACTGATCGCAATTCACTTTTACCTATATTTTACCATGTTTTACTTTGTTTCTTTACTACTTTGATTTTTTTTACCCTTGGGTACCAAACTAGCCAATGTCTAGTTTCAAACAAAACCAGACTTGAGAACAGATCACAGGATTCAAGAGCTACAGGCATTTATATTTGGGTAAGTCGTTTTCCGGAAAGTGCTTAAAAAATGGGGCGCAGGTTAAAAGGTTAATTTGTTATAACATTTACTGGAGGAAATATGTATACCTACTGTATTTTGTATACATGATAATACAATATTATGTTTGTTTTTTAAAAATCAGCAAAAAGAATGGAATAAATGAAAGCTGTTGGAATATCAGTTTTTGGAAAGTATGTGGTGTCATTTATAAGATATGTGTTAAAGCTTATAATACCGCAACACTAATTAAATAATTTCAAACAACACAATTATTATTATTATGAAAATTCTAAATGTGAAATTTCTAAGTTAGATCCACTATTGGACATTGTTGCCATATGGCAACAAATCATAAAGTCGGCCTACTTTAAAAAAAAACAAAAAAACACCCAAATTGTTTTTTTAACACTTCAAGTTAAGCCATTCTAAGAAAAGAAAATCAGTCACAATTTTTTTTAATAAATCTATCATAATGCATGCACAATAACATTTTAGAAAATTTTAGATTACATTTATAAGAATGAAACATTTCCCCTCAAACACTAAAACACATTGACTGTTTCTCAATACCAATGACATTGGTAGTTCAAACTTGATTCCTTAGAAGTTCCGATTTGTCAAATTCAGACTTGGAAGAACGAACTCCCGAGGAAGCAAGGACACAAGTCAGGTACTTCTTCATACGGAACGGCAGTGTACTTTATAATGTCACTTAACTCGCCATGGATTCATCGGTTTCACTGTACATTAGTGATGTGCGGATGCGGGTAATATCTGCGGGCGCTGTGGATAATCCGCGGGTCGGGTAAAAAAAAATACATTATGATTAATTGCGGGTCGGTTGCGGGTTAATGTAGCAGGACATGGCAGTGGACCGGCAAAAAAGCAGAGAGTGGGCTTTGCAAAATAGAAAGATGAGACGCCCAAAATAACGGATGAAGTGCAGGAGTAGCCTACACTGTTCAAACTTTCAGTTAGAGTCATCAGAGGTAAATCTGCTATCATTCTGGGAGAAACAAGATTGCTTATTTCTGTGACTGCAGCCTTGCGAGGAGAAGCTTGGTTATTCTTACAACAAGCGGTGTGAGCGAACGCTCATTCAGTGCAGCTGGTTGCGTTTTGGAGGCGAGGCGGAATTGCCCGAATGCAGGCACATTATTTTTACTTTCTTTATCTATTTGAAAATGAAGAAAACGTTATCCAAAGACAAACTTTTGTTTTTATAAATAAATATTAATTTAAAAACGTTTAAGATTACCATATTATTTTACTATCAGAGATGCACAGATTATTGCCCACTGAATTAGAATTATTAAAGTGACGATCGGGTGTGGATACATATATCATATAAAAGTATACATTCGGGCGGGTGGATGATTAGTATAAAGCTGCGGATTCAGGTGTCATAATGTACATTAAAAATAAAATGATTTAATTATGTAAAGCACGGCCTTATAATTAGTATCATATTAATATTATGAATCTATATTTTTGATTTAAGAAAATGAAAACATAAATCACTATAAATGTGAAGTGAAATGGGTTATTATACACAGACTCATTTCTTTTATTATCAGATTTAATAAACTACAATGAACATTATACAAGTACAAAACGCACACAATAAGAAATAAATATAATGTTAAGCACTTTGGTAAACAAAGATAAACCTCGTACAACACGGTAACATAATTAAAAACAATTATAAAAAGTTAACAAAATAACACTGACAAAATAATATACCTGATTACAAATAATATATTTATAAGGCCAAAAACTGTCCGTTAGATATGTACAAAATGTATTAAATATCATGTTTTAACTACAGTAGACAGATGCAATCCAGCGATACATCCATGATGGACTGGCCGCTGTAAAGCTGCTCTTGGTAGGGGAGGTGATGATGGAGCTCCCGCTGACAGGCTGAGTGTCAAGTCCGCATAAGCTAGGGGCACATCACCAAAGAAGTGCTCTCTTTATAAATAAACTGCCAATTCAAGTTTAAAACAACTACATTCTCGCCAGAATAACTCCTAAAACTTTAATTTGTAAAACTACAGAGGAGTATTTTTAAAACAGTGCGGGTTTTCTCCTCCGCCATTAGCTTTCACTGGTTACGCTGCAATGCATTCTAGGATACCTCTCGAAGCATCCTTGACAAATGGGGCGAAGCAAGTACACATGCGGGAACTTTATCTGTACTTGGCAAAATGTGAACTTTGAATTTGAACAGTACTTCAGTGACGGTTGATGACGTTTCACAAGGACACAAGAACGCAAGTACAGACAAGAACGCATATTGAGAAACAGCCATTGTTTAGCTAAAACATGCACTGTTTACATGGTTGTCTAAAGCAGGGGTTCTCAACTGGTTTGGCCATGGGACCCACATTTTTACATGGTCTTCAAGCAGCGACCCAAATTTTTAAGAACTATAATACAATTTTAGGAATTATACTTAATTTGTATTTATTTGTTAACATAAACAAGTATTGACAGATAAATCATAAGAAAATCACCAAGACTTACAAATAAACAATATTTTATTGTTGCCATTTAACAAAATGGATCAAATTATAGAAATATTAGAAAGTAAAAATGACAAATACTATTAATAATAAACTGTTAATAAACCGTGTTTTCTGGTTTCTAAATGTTGTTTTAATTTAGAGGGTTTCATTCTCTCATGAGAGCGCCTCACTACATATGACACTGAGAATTTAAGTGTTTTTTGTTGTCAATAAATATATCCATACTTTACATATTTGGGGTCGTACTTACGCTTGACATATTTGTTGCAATAATTAAATAAAATTTCACATGTCAAACAGTTGGGTTGCCGTGCACGCATTTCAAAATAAAAGTCCGAT
This sequence comes from Danio rerio, assembly GCF_052040795.2. NCBI lineage: Eukaryota > Metazoa > Chordata > Actinopteri > Cypriniformes > Danionidae > Danio > Danio rerio. Next base: position 47,052,280 of record NC_141028.1, read on the forward strand.
ATAAGCAAAAATAAGTAAAAAATTTAACTTTTTTTTTTTTTTTTTTTAACACACTCCGCGATCCACTGAAAATGTTCCCGCGACCCACTTTTGGATCACGACCCACCAGTTGAGAAACACTGGTCTAAAGAACATGAATATGAGACACAAGACTGACTGTCGGTTGCTATGCGTTTAGCTGTAACCTTCTAACACTGCATTGTTTCACTCTGCACTGGACTCCATTGGCTCTCTTTCTATGTACAGTTGAAACAAGCTCAAGACCATTAATAACACTCCTTTCCAGTAATAAAATCATCAGTGTTTATGTGCAAATGGCATGCAGATTTCTCCTCTTCCAGGTCTGAGGTCACATTCATTCAGTCTGAGCAGGAAAGAGGAAACCCAGATAAAGTACTTTCATGAGGTCATTGTTGTATTTGGGAGGTCTGGGTGTGGTGATGATTGACTGACACGACAGGGTGTGTGTGTATGCTTAGATGAACTCTGGAGAGGTATGGTATTGTTGGAGGAACAGGGCGGAGGTATGGCTTTAATGTACCAAGGGTACGCATTTAAATTAACCCACAAGACACTAACACATGAGCCAAAGTCTTGCGCAGCAGAATCCCAAGCCAACATCAGTACTCTATCAATGATGCACAAATAAACCACATTTATCCGACAGCTCAAATGCACAGCAGGATAAGAATGCGAGAGCCACGCCGTGGGACTCGCAGTTCTTTGTTAATACGGGCATTAGGATATAAAGACTGCACTCGTGACCCTAATAAAAGCTACAGGTTGTCATATTTGGTGCAGGATGTCATTAATCTGATTAAACCAAGAAGACAAATGAGCCGTAGCGGGTCAGTGTTGTGCAGCTCTAGTGTCCCAGACCCCCTTAAGGTTCCTCTTGGCTTGCATACAAGTGTATCCCAATGTAGAGCTGTTCGCCCTTTCTAACACACACCCTAATCTAAATCACTGGGATCTTGAGTCATCTATTCCATTATAAACCTCAAATAAGCTGATTTTTAAAGCCACTGAGCACTTACTAGAGGTATATAGCAGATAAATGTACAGTAGACATGATCGATTAGTTCTACCAGAAAGACCACGGAGATAAATATGATATTGAATTACATTTATTTTAAGTGGGTATCGTTTGACAAAAATATGATTTAACAAGACATAGCATTTATTTGGTGGAGAGACTACATCCGTAGCTTGAATCTAAAGTTTGTAGATCCAGCTATGGCTACTGAGGATGAAGGCAGGGGTAGAGTGTATCCCCCTGGACAGGACCAACCTGGTTGTGGTGAACATTCGCATTAGTATCTGCAATCAATTGAATTAAATTAATGGACAGCCTATATATTCCTTGTGTCTTGTGGCTATTGGTTGAAACTGATTGTGATAAATGACATGACATTAAGTATTTCTTGTGTATCGTGGCTATTGGTTGGAACTGATTGTGATGATTGACGTGACATTATGGCCACGTTTACACTGTCAGGTCTTGATGCCCAATTTCGATTTGTTACCTATATTAGATTTTTTTGGTCCCACTTTATATTAAGTGGCCTTAACTAATATGTACTTACATAGGATATAATAGTTTGTTACAATGTACTTATTGTGTAAATACATGTATTTACTGTGTACTTATGCTTGATTAAATACATGTATGTAGTTACATCTGTAATTCACTTTTGTAATTACATTTGTAAATACACTGTTGACCATCCCTTACACATTAACCTACCCTTAAACCTACCCATGCAACCAAACCTGTCCATAACCCAACCTCTATCCCAACTCAAAAGCACCACAAGTGTTCTCAAATACATTATAAACACAGTAAGTACATTGTATTTTTTTTTTTTTTAAGTAAGTACGTAGTAGTTAGGGACACTTATAAACATTATAAAGTGCAACCAATTTTTTTTTTTTTTTGCCTATCCGTTCACATGTTCTTTTAATTGTGACCCATATCCAATTAATGTGTTGACACTTGCCATACAATTTACAACACTGGCATGGGTAAATGTGGGTTCTAGCATCTGTCACACAATCCACATTTGAAGAAAATATGCAAAGATTGCCCAACTTTAAAATGATTTTGAGCACACAGAACAAAATTGTTGGCATCCAAAGACTGTTAGGCCTTTAACTTCTCTCTTGTAAAAAGACTTGGAGTTTCAATGAGACATGCCATTTTGTCTTATCCAATATGCATTGGGATGGTGCTATGGTAAATGGACCTGTCAGTCGAACGCCACTCACTTTAACGTTAATTTTGCCGAATAATTGTGCTTATCAATGGATAATACTATATAATACTGGTAAATACTATATATATAACATGTAATCAATATAACCTATCGCAATATAATATCTCTCATACAACAACAAACTCCGTGCCGCATTGGATGCCATTTTCTTGCTATAAATGCAAGTGCTCCCAGTGTTTTTTGCAACTTCGATGCACGCACATCCTGAATGTTTACAAACCGGTAATTCGCCTATATGGTGTACGTAACACCATAGTTAAGTTATCAGTTGAAACAGTCAGTAATATGTTTTTTTGTAATTATTATTATTACTGTTATCTATGAAGGGTAGAATAAATAGTATACATTAGAAAAAGCTGCAAACAAATTAGCAAACAGTTTTAACAATAACATTTATAATAGCTTTTATAAAGAAATAGAATCAATTTATTAAATCTCATTCATCTTTTCTTCAATGTATAACTTGAACATTCTGATTAAAGAGCAACAAATGAATCTCTTAGTTCGATTTTTCGTTTAAACACAATAAATAACAGAGATGTCACTTAAAAAAATGCACACATCTAACGTTATAATAAAAGCATTGATTGCTTTCCTAACTTTTTATGGTCATTTAAGACAAAATTAGTTGTGTTTGAAAGAAAACCCACCGAAATCGACATATTTAGACATTATTATTATTAATTATGTGTATATGTCGGTTTAAACCGTTTAAACACACACCCAAAACCCAGACTTTCGCTCCGCTTCAAATCGTGTGTAGAGAATCTAATTGGAAACCAGCATCTATTTATCACTATGGAGCGCGTCTGACCACCACTCCATGACTTGATTGCATAGGAGGGGCAATGGTGTCTGTAATAGGCAGGAAGGGAATCCCTCCGTTTTTATATTATTTTAAAGTGTAAAATAAAGAGCAGATTCACATTTAAGAGCATTGGGCGCACTGGTGGTTTGGCGGTATGGGTTGTGTATAGGGAGGATCGGCTCTTTAATGCCACCCTTCATAGAAAGATTGAAAAAATATATATAAAATAACTTTATAGGATGATAGAACTGTAAATGCGGGAGAATCACGGCAAAAACGAGAGGGTTGACAGTTATGAGTGCTAAAAGCTACATATCTTCATTTCTGTCGTCAAAAAGGGGATTTCCATTCTTCCTGTGAAGGCTTTGACATTCACTACAGGCGTAACTAGATTTTGTTGACTTCAATGGAGCTCAGTGAGGTTGTTTTTCACAGCAGTCCTTACTTCAATGCTGTTAAAATGTACAAAACAAAATCTGAGTGCTGGCCACAAGGGGAATGAAACTCATTATGACAGTAAAACTGCAAGAAGCCCCCAGAAAGTCCTGCACTTATGCAAGACCTTGAGCAAAGACGTCTCAATTTGGCAATTGCGTTTGCAAATGTCTGGCTTTGAGTCAAATCATATTTTATGGGTTACAATATCGAGGGCTTGTTTAAGACGGGGCGACTCAATTACTCTATGGAAACCCATCAAAACAAAACAAGAAAGAAGTGTGAAGCTTGCGACAGGCTGAGTTGGTTAATTAAAAACAGTCTTGGGAGCAATTAACTACATTTCTCAGTAGCGTGAGAGGAGCTCAGTAGTGTGTTTCAATGTTAATGTGTTTACTGAATTGATTCAGCCAAAATGATTCTTTCTGTCTGATAAATGATTCGAAAATCTGAATCATTCTAGGTTGATTATAGTCCAAACAATTCTTGCTTTCAGAACACTGGAAAATCACAATCACTCCTGTGAATGGTTTGCCTCAAATAGTCCACTCTTTTATATGCTCTAATCGTTTATTTTAATGAAACATTTCATCTAAACAATTCCTTCTTTCATGTGTAGTGGTGGAAAATAGAAACCATTCTAGTGAACTTATTTACCCTAAACACATTTTTCTCTCAAGTTGCTTTACAAAATCTGATTAATTGTTGCTAATCGATTGATCTTGAATCACATTCAGTCCTAGGAATTCATCCTAATTGATTGTTTTGTGTAGCGCTGTAAAAGAGGAATGATTATTGCTGAGCTAACCTAAACTATTCCTTCTCTCAGAGCTCTTGAAAAATCTTTCATGTCAATCAGTTCGAATGGCATGAATTTCTTTCACACATAGATTTGATTCATTATTGTGAATCTTTTTGATCAGGAGATTTATGTAAATGAGATGTTCATGAAATTAAGTGAAGTTTGATAAACTCGTTTCAAGAGGAGTGCATGATTTGATTGTTTTCTCATCTGCAATCATCAATAAACCAATCAGATTAATACAAACCTACAATAAATATCCATTTCACGCCACATCTTATATCTTCGTCTTGGAAGAATCCCCCCATCCACCTCTTTTCTTTCTCGTCTGGGGAGCTCTCAAGAACTACCTGATCTTAGACCCCCTTACATGATAATTGACCAAGCGGGAGCCCTGGGCTCAATTATCTCCAAGCTCAGGGTTCTCTCCCGGCACAGCATGCCAAACCTGCTGACAGTATCAAGCAATATCTAAAGGCCCATGCACACCGAGACGTTTTTTTCTCACGTTTTCTGACATTTGATGCCTCGTGACTAAATAAAGGGCGTCAATGTGATCGTGTACACCAACGTGCGTAAAAGCGCAATTTAAAAAAAAATGGGCGTAAAAGCGCAATTAAAAAAAAAAAAAAAAACTCATGTTCATTTTTTTTGTTGTTTTTTTTGTTTTGATACGCCATGTTTTTTAAATAAATAAAAAAACAGCTCAGAGCATGAAGGTATTCAAACAAAGCAAATGGGTGCCTGCCAATAAACAGAAACTTGTGATATTTGTCCTTCTTCTGGGATCTTCTGACTGGCCTACTGCTTTGGAAGTGACATTGACTTAAGTTTGGTTTAAAAGTTAAACAGTATATTTGGAATTTTGTCATCTTGGTACTATTTTCATCTAAGATTTTCTTTCTTTGAAAGTCCCGAGCCGAATTAAACACCGTTTACACCAAGGCCATGTGGAGATTTAACTGCTGTCTGATTCCTCATCTCTAACATATTTGAAGACAAGCAACTAAGCAAGAGCATGAATGATCATGTGAGACACGTAGTTCTGAGGTGCTATGGAGATTAGTCTTTTACAGACGTCACAATGAGAAACAACTGCTGTCGGAATAGGGCTTTTGTGTATACTTTCTTGTCTTGCCAATGCTAGTTCCTATTTCATTTCCTTCCAATTCTAGATTCTTTTATTGGGTCGCTTAATAGTATATTGATTGAGTTCACCTGTTTCTTATTTAGTAACTCATCCCCTTGTTTATATCCCCTTAATTCCTTCGCGTCACTGTCTATTATTGTCTATGCACATGTAAAGTCTCTTTGTATTTGTTTTAACAAACTAAACGACTGCGAATAGATCTTTGTGGGTAACACTTTATTTTGATGGTCCATTTGAGTATTCCTAAACTGCCTATCTGCTTAATATCTATTGCATACTGCTGCTAAACAGACATTTAATTTACTATGAGAAACTTTGCAAGTACATGTCAGCTTACACTGACTCTAACCCCAACCTAATAGTCTACTTATAACCTAATGAGAATTAGTTGGCATGTACAGTAGATGCAATGTAGCTTACTGTAAATTTAACGAACGGACCATCAAAATAAAGGGTGACCTCTTTGGGTCCACATCTTTGGCTGTCTTAACAAACCACCAAAAGTATTTCATCAAAAATATTAACCAATTCAATTTGGGCAATGTTTAAGCTAAATGTTCAGCTGAAATCTAAACTAGGAAGTCAATAGCTGCAGGATTGATTCCTAGTGTCAGCAAAGTTTAGAAGGTGGAAATGAATAAACATGGCTTTCTTCCAACCTAAATAACCAAAAGTGTACTTCCTTTTCAACAAATAGCTGCAGTAAACTGAAGTAAAACTGTAGTACAATTGCAATATATAGAAGTATAACCGCAGTAAAATTAAGTACAATTGCAAAATTGCAATACAATGAAGTATAAACACAGTTCAAATGCAGTACAATAAAGTTCAACAGCAGTATAAGTTGCAGTAAACTGGAGTAAAAACAAGTAAACTCCATCTTTACTGTAATTGTGCTGCTGTAGTCTAATATGCCTATAGTGTGGTAAGAATTGTTCTGCACTTGTGTTCCAAGAAGTTTGTCCTTCAACATCTTCTAAGAATATTTTGTACTTTTTTCAGGGAGTTTTTTTTTAATTCAAGTAACTTTCTAATTAGAATGTTAATAGTTTATTTGCAAAAACGAATAATAAAAAATAACTACAGTGAACTGAACAGTACAGTAGCAGTACAGCAGCAGAAGCCTACATACAAGAATAACTGGCAAAATTCAATGCAACTGCAATTGCAGTATAATGATGTATAAAAACAGTTCAACTACAATGCAATAAAGTTCAACAGCAGTAAAATCTGCAGCACAACTGAAGTAAAATTAAAAAAACCGAGAGGGGCAAAATAGTGATGTTAAATCATTTATTGCACTTAGGTACATAAGTATTAAAATCACACTTTAGTTTTATTATGTATTGCAGTATTGTAGATGCATTTCTGTAGTTAGTAATACTTCCGAAAAATGCAATACAATATATTGTGGTAGTACTTTAGTAATACAACTGAAGCACTGAAATGTCATTTGGAAACCATGTCCACCGAGCAGGAAAAGTAGTAGTTGTACTGCAGTTGTATTGTAGAAGTACTTGAGTCATATTGCAATAGCGGTATAGCAGTTGTACTGTAGTAGTTTTTCAGTCGTATTGCAGTATCAGTACTGCATTATAGTAGTATCACTTCAGTACTATTGTAGTAGTTGTACTGCAGTTGGTTGTATTGTAATACTTCAGTTGTATTTCAGTAATACTGCAATATATTTAAATAATATAAAAAATTTATGACTAAAAAACTGCACTTTTCAGAAGTTAACTAAAACTGCAGTCTTTCTTTTAAAAAGCTGCAGTATTCTTTGAAAAAAACTGCAGTAATTTTTTTGTAAGGGTTAAGAGAGGAACTTAACCCCTAGCCAACTATTCTGGGTGTGTTAAGTGCTGTGTGTATAATTAGTTGGGCAAAATGCAGAGCAAATATTACAACCCAGGACACACAAAGCCAATGTAGGAAATCTAGCAGAGTTGAAAACCTGTCAAAAGTTGAATAGAATGATGTTGTTACCTTGCATCTGCAAGGTTTGGTCCTGTCTGGACTAAATAGCTGCACATGAACACACAAAAAGGACTATGTTCTGCAGCTGCGTTAAAGGATGTATCTCTTCATACCAGTTGGTGACAGTAGTCTGTATTGTCTTAAGACAAATGGAAACCTGAACTGCACACATACAACCTATTAACGTAGCAGCGAATACTTCTCGCTCACCACAGACGGATTCACTCATGAAAATATGTCATTATTGTTTGCAGTTACTTTTTACTTGCGTCATTTGCTTAGATTCATCACATGCTCGAATTTGTGGCCAATCAGAAAGCCCTTTTTCACTGAGGCTATCGCCAATTCTACTTGCTTAATGGAGAGGTGATGTTTGGAACACACCAAATAAGCTAGCCTGACAGACTATTTTGTATGTCAAAAGCAACATTATCAAAACTGAAACCCCAACACTCATTATGCTCAGAAAAAGTTAGTGAAGTCAGTAAAAATTATAGGTTTTAGCATTTAGTTCGTCTTGTCGTATGATTAGAGCTAACGGTATAATCAGAAAAGATATGACCCTTGTGACAGAAATACACACATAAAAGGGCACTGTAGGAACCCGTTGTTAAAAAGACAAAGAAATCTTTAGTATTGTGGTGAAGTCAAAAGTGCAGAATTATAAGAATTCAGAGGTCCCACTCATGACAAATGAGAGGTTGGTGTTCTGATGTTTTGATAAGGATATGAAAGGATTCTGTGTAATACAAGTTTATGATGCGTTCTGTATGATACAAGATACATTTACACTACTCTTGAAAGTGTCTCTATGTTGTAACAATGATTACATTGTATGTATTATTGTGACTGAATAGTTTCTAAACAGATTTTGTTTCAATGCAGATTTTAAACTGCTTGAAATTTGTTAATGATGTTTAACTAATACGGTAAAATAAATTGAGTTGAATTTCTGATATGATTACATGTTTTCCTGCTAAGCATTTTTGTGCTTAAAAGACATGTAATATACACTACCTGACAAAAGTCTTGTCATTGATCCCAGTTATAAGAGCAACAAATAATAACTTGACTTCTAGCTGATCATTTGAAAAAGTGGCAGAATGATTATTTTTCTGATGAATGATCTGTTGAACTGCATCCCAATCATCAAAAATACTGCAGAAGACCTATTGGAACCTGCAAGGACCCAAGATTCTCTCAGAAACCAGCAAACTTGGTGAACCAAAAATCATGGTTTGACATTACATTCAGTATAAGGGTGTGCGGGAGATCTGCAGAATGGATGGCAACATCAACAGCCTGAGGTATCAAGAGATTTGTGCTGCCCATTACATTACAAACCACAGGAGAGGCCAAATTATTTCGAAGGATAGCGCTCCTTCTCATATTTCAGCCTCTACATCAAAGTTCCTATAAGCAAAGAAGGTCAAGGTTCTCCAGGGTTGGTCAGCCCAGTCACCAGGCATGAACATTATTGAGAATTTCTGGGGTAAGATGAAGGAGGAGGCATTGATAAATCCAAAGAATCTTGATGAACTCTGGGAGTCGTGGAAGTTTCTAAAACTAGGTGACAAGACTTTTGTCAGGTATTGTATGTTCAAACATAAAGGTCTTGGCTAAAGCAAAACTAAATTTGGGCTTTCAGGCAACATCTAATAGATGTCTAACAATCTAAAATCCAAAAACCCTGTCTATTTAATGAGTGTAAACTGGGTCAGATCTGTAGATCTGATCACAGAAAAGTTGACTCTTGGAAAGAGAAAATCAGAATTCTTAATAAAAACATGACAGATTGTGAGAACATGTTGGACATTGGAACAATTTAAAGTAGGAGACCTCCAAACCAAAATTAGCAACCTTTAAAATAGTATCAAATGGGCAATTTAACAGATCACTGCCTGAAATAAAAAGCATGCCAGACAATGGAAATATCAATAACACAGCCCCTTATTCTGACCCTTGACAAGATGTATGACCAACCCTAGTCATTATAGTTTCATGATGACAGAAAATGCCAGGGAATTGAATTGGAGCTTGACTGTTCACATAGAAAGGGTTTTTATATTTGAGTGGAGCTTGGTGTAACACTTATCAGCCAGAGTGCTGAGTATAAGCTGCAACAGGAAGCCGAATTCATGCAGTTTGTCTTCATTCAGAGTAAACGTCATCCATGGCGAGAGAATCCAGAGAGAGAATAATGACCCGTGTTGTGACAGAAAAAGCACAGCATATTTAGACTGTGATGTAAAGTCACAAGGGCTGACCTGTTGCATTCATACTCTCAAACTGAGAGGAAACAGAAACGACAAGAAAGGTTTGTATACAGGAAGCTTGGGGCATATATCTTATTATGCTGAACCACTAGAGGCACATTTGCCACAAAGTAGCATTACACCACTTAATAAATCAGTGTTCACAGCGGTATGAAGCACTTCCCATATAGTATGTGGCAAAATGTTTATACAGAGGTCAGACAAGTCCCACGTATTAATTTATTGATTTATTGGGGGAGAAAGTTTGGTAACGCTTTCTTTTACAACCCGCAAAGTACCGCGTAAGTACGGTGAAATTACAGTGTACTTTTCTGTACGTACTGTGTAAGTATAATGAACGTATGTGTAGGTATAAGGGAACAAACCGTAATGCTTGGGTAAAAAGGGGGTAACAACCAGATGTTCATCACGAAAATTACCGCGTAAGTACAGTGAAATAACGGTGTACTTTTCTGTACGTATAGTGTAAGTATAAATAACGTTTACGTAGGTATAAGGGAACAAACTGTAATGCTTGGGTAATAAGGGGGTAACAACCAGATATTCAGCATGAAAAGTACCGCGTAAGTACAGTGAAATAACGTTGTACTTATCTTTAAATTGCAAAAGAACAAACCATAATGTTTGCGTAATAGGGGAGTAACAGTAAGATATTCATCATGCAAAGAAGTATATTAAGTTTACGATGCACTTTTCTTCAAGTATTGTATACATATAAAGAATTATGCAAGGATGGTGACAACCTATTGCTATCTGCAAATGTACTGTACATGCAACTGCATGAGTACATTAGTACTCTTATTCAGTGCTTGAGTTTTATATGGGGTGTTTAATGAATAAAAGGTTTACAGCCTGTGAAATTATGAACCCTTATTGTATACTGTATATATTTTAAATCTGCAATTCAATATAAAATATATTTCCATACACTACTTACCTTATGTTTACTCGTCGATCTCACCAAAGCCATCAATGTCTCCATAACTCACTATCAACAAATAACTTTGCATGACATAGGCCTACCGTCAGGGTTCAATGCAGATTAAAACTGGGGGCTAACTGTTGCATTTCAGTAAATGTATAGCTGATGCTTTATAGAAAAATGTAGTATTTTGGTCTTCAATCAATAAAAACTGCTGCTGTAGTTTACTCTGTTCTTAGTGTTCAAGTATACACTAGTGTGTTAAAGTTCAGCTTCTTCCCTCTTTGTTCCCTGTAGTTAAAGGGTAAATACAGTATTTGTTCCCTCCTTGTTTCCTGTACTTACAGCGTAAATACCACATTTGAGGGTTGTAAATTAAAGTAAAGCATTGTTCCTCTCTTGTTACCTGTACTTACAGGGTAAATACCACATTTGAGGGTTGTAAATTAAAGTGAAGCATTGCTCCTCCCTTGTTACCTGTACTTACAGAGTAAATACCACATTTGAGGCTTGTAAATTAAAGTGAAGCATTGTTCCTCCCTTGTTACCTGTACTTACAGGGTAAATACCACATTTGAGGGTTGTAAATTAAAGTGAAGCATTGTTCCTCCCTTGTTACCTGTACTTACAGGGTAAATACCACATTTGAGGGTTGTAAATTAAAGTGAAGCATTGTTCCTCCCTTGTTACCTGTACTTACAGAGTAAATACCACATTTGAGGCTTGTAAATTAAAGTGAAGCATTGTTCCTCCCTTGTTACCTGTACTTACAGGGTAAATACCACATTTGAGGGTTGTAAATTAAAGTGAAGCATTGTTCCTCCCTTGTTACCTGTACTTACAGGGTAAATACCACATTTGAGGGTTGTAAATTAAAGTGAAGCATTGTTCCTCCCTTGTTACCTGTTGTTAAAGGGTAAATACCACATTTGTTCCCCCCTTGTTCCCTTTAGTTTACAATGTAAAATTTTAAAGGCAGTAAAATAAATATACAAACACACAATATATTTCTTCTTTACTTTGTAACCTTTATTTTAATAAATAAGCATTTTAAAACACTCCATATTAATCAAACATTGTCTTGTCTATCATTGCCTATACTAATTCATTTTCTCTTCAGCTTTGTCGTTTTGTTAATCTGGGGTCGCCACAGTGGAATGAACCTCCAATTTATCCAGCATATGTTTTACGCAGTGGATGCCCTTCCAGCTGCAACCCATCTCTGGGAAACATCCATACACACCCATTCACACGCATTCACTCCGGACAATTTAGTCTACCCAATTCACCTGTACCGCATGTCTTTGGGACTGTGAGGGAAACCGGAGCACCTGGAGGAAACCCACGCGAATGCAGGGAGAACTCCACGCAGAAACGCCAACTGACCCAGCCGAGGCTCGAACCAGCAACCTTCTTGATGTGAGGAAACAGCACTACCTACTGTGCCACTGTGTTGCCACCCAGCTGCAATCCATCACTGGGAAACATTCATAAACACTCATTCACACACATACACTACGGACAATTTTAGTTTACCCAATGTCACCACATATTTTTGGACTTGTGGGAGCACCCGGAGGAAACCCAAGCTAACATGGGGAGAACATGCAAACTCCACACAGAAATGCCAACTAACCCAGCCGAGGCTCGAACCAGCAACCTTCTTGCTGTGAGGCGATTGTGCTACCCACTGCGCCTGCCTATACTCAAACAGCAAAATAACACATTATTTCCTTCCCCCTTTTTTTTCTGGCATCTCTTGCTTTGCTTCCTCTTCTGCTCTTCTCAGCTTCCACTGAGGACTCTGATGGTGTGTGGCTGATGAAATCCCATGGATCTTGCTGCTCTGCATTTATATAAAATATATGAACAGACATAAAGGCTTTTAGTAAGCTATAGACATGTTTATTTTCCTGTTTAATGTGTGTGTAGTGGTTGTCCAACAATTTCACACACTAAACATTTACAGATACCATACAGACATACATACGCTGTAGTTTCACTGTACTTACGCGGTACTTTGCGGGTTGTAAAAGAAAGCGTTACCGAAAGTTTTAATGTATTACTTGTTTAATGTGAGGTAAGGGTTGTGATCATGACATTAGGATTCTCCCAAATTCTTTAAACATGTTAGCCTTCAGAGCTGCTTTAAAGATGCCACAGCGTTCATTGACTCAATAAGTTATATTCAGAGTTGTGTTTTGGCTTAAATACAGATTCAAGAGTTCACACTTAGCTGATGATTGGTAATAAGCTAGTTTGGCATGCTCCCTCCCGTTGCATGGCGAGAGGAGAGTTTGAGCTCGGGTAGATCTCGAGAACCCCCCCAACACCAACCGCTGCGTGAGGGTTGCTAAGGTGATGCGTTGCTGACAGAATTTAATTGAATTTTGTGCTAATTTGGTTTAGTCAATTTACTTAAGTTCATGTTTTTGGGAGTGTGGGAGGAAACCGGAGGACCCGGGGAAAACCCACGCAAGCATGGGGAGAACATGAACTCCACACGAAAATGCTGTCCGTGTGGGTAGATGCCCGAACCGGAGGCATTTTTGCTGTGAGGCCGCATTGCTAGCCACTGGGCCACCGTGCTGCCCTGTAGAAAAGAGGAGGAGATGGGGTGGAAGGGGGGATTTTTCAAGACAAAGATGACTAAAGGTAAGGTGTTTTATACTTGGTTAGGAATAGTCTGATTGGCGGTTCGTACATTAGCTTGACTCGGGGCCAGCCGTGTCAATCATGAACACGTGCTCCTCTCGAAATTAGTTTATGAATAAACTTTACTAAATTTAAGTTACAGTCGACAAAAGGAACCAACAAAGATGTATCTAGAGTTGTATTTTGGAGCTTTAACATACAGGTGTTGGAGAATAAAACTGAAATGCCTGGTTTTAGACCACAAATATGTTGTAGGGCCTCCTTTTGCGGCCAATACAGCATCGCTTTGTCTTGGGAGTGACACAAGTCCTGCTTAGTGGACAAAGGGATTTTGAGCCTTTCTTTTTGCAGAATAGTGGCCAGGTCACTGTGTGATGCTGGTGGAGAAAAACAAGGCCTGACTTGCTCCAAAACATCCCAAAGTGGCTCAATAACATTTAGATTTGATGACTGTGCAGGCCATGGGAGATGTTCAGCTTCACTTTCATGTTTATCAAACCCCTCTGTCACCAGTCTTGCTGTGTGTATTGGTGTATTATCATCATGTTCAGGAAACAGTGTTTGAACCATTAGGTTCACATCGACCTCCAGAATTGTTTGGTCACAAGCTCAAATATTGTGTTTAGGGAATGCCTTGATATTGCAGCCCAAACCATCACTGATCCATGCTTCACTTTGGGCATAAACAGTCTGGGTGATACACATCTTTTGGGTTTCTCCACACCGTAACTCTCCCAGATTTGGAAAAGACAGTGGAGGTGGACTCATCAGAGAACACTACATGTTTCATATTTTGTCTGCAGACCAACATTTTCACTCCTGGCACCATTGAAACCAACGTTTGGCAAGGTTTGTTCAAGGTTTGTCATTGTCCAACCCCTGTGCATGAACACACAGGCAGGAATTAATAACAATCTTTGCATAAACAGATGAGTTTACTGGCATTCGTTCACTCAAGAAATATATATATATATACACTATAAAAAAAAAAGTTGAGTAAACTTAAAATAATTAGGCAACCTATCACACATAGCTTTTTGAGTTAACTCAACAAACAGGGTTTGAAGACCAGTGAACTCAAAATATTTTGTTGAATTCTTTAGTTCTCTGAACAAAAAGTATCATGTTCACCCAACAAGATATTTTTGTTTGCTGAACAAAAAATATCATGTTCAACCAACAGGATATTTTTGTTTGCTGAACAAAAAATATCATGTTTATTCAACAAGACATTTTTGTTTGCTGAACAAAAAATATCATGTTAACCCAACAAGACATTTTTGTTTGCTGAACAAAAAATATCATGTTCAACCAACAGGATATTTTTGTTTGCTGAACAAAAAATATCATGTTCAACCAACAGGATATTTTTGTTTGCTGAACAAAAAATATCATGTTCAACCAACAGGATATTTTTGTTTGCTGAACAAAAAATATCATGTTCAACCAACAGGATATTTTTGTTTGCTGAACAAAAAATGTCATGTTCACCCAACAAGATATTTTTGTTTGCTGAACAAATATTATCATGTTTACTCAACAAGATCTTTTGTTTGCTGAACAAAAATTTTCACGTTTATTCAACAAGATCTTTTGTTTACTGAACAAAAATGATTATGTTTACCCAACAAGATTTTTTTAGTTTACTGAACAAAATAAAACAAACTGATTCATTATGCATTTACTATTAATTTTTAGGATTCAAATTAAATACACAAGAATAGTCAATTCACTTTTTTTTATTTTTAACTGTGTTCAAATCACAATCCAAAACATTTGCATACAAAATCAGCATTTGACATTAGCCGTGTTCAGCATTGGGCTAGTTTGTACACAACTAGTACTGAATGTTTCCAGATTTGAAAAGATTGTACACTGCCTCAACATAAAATAACTGGCAACCTTACTAAAACCAAGCTATTAGTGTGTCTAAACACTCAAACCAGGTGAATATACAATCATCAAATCAGAGTAAACCCTAAAAGCCACTCCATTCATACAGTCTTTAAAGTGTACTGCACTTTTGTCAACAAAGTACATAAAGTCCAAAAACAGACCTCAAAACATTGAAACAGTGGCACATTAGGAAGTGGTCACGGGTCAGTTGCCGTTACTGTGTGGAGTTTGAATGTTCTCCCTGCGTTCACGTGGGTTTCCTTTGGGTTCTCCGGTTTCCCCCACAGTCCAAAGACGTGTGGCACAGGTGAATTGGGTAGGCTAAAATTGTCCGTAGTGTATGTGTGAATGAGTGTGTATGGATGTTTTCCAGAGATGGGTTGCAGCTGGAAGGGCATACGCTGCGTAAAACAAGTTCATTGCGCTGTGGCGACCCCAGATTAATAAAGGGACTAAGCCGAAAAGAAAATAAATGAATGAATGAACTGAACTCTCGCAGATCATGTGCCACCAACCTCCATAAAACATGCTGAATCACTTAAAAAGTATATTTGAGTTCTTTTGGGTGTTCCATATTCAGTCTATACAAGAGGCTGAACAAGTAAGCGAAGGCTGCAGGCAGATGTGTGATATCCTGAAGTACTATGGCCTCCTCCAAGATTTTAGCGAGGTTCATCACATATTGCAGGGATGCAGAAGTGCCATTATCATCTTCCACCACAGTGAAGATTCCAATCCTTTAATCTCTGGTGCTGTGGTCTTCAGGGTCCGTGTCCTTATAGGAGATTAAGTAATGGGAAAATTAATTGATGTGTAATATTAATTACTACTTATTAATGTTATTACTATTATGCAAAGAAAATAAAAACATGTAATACTTTCGTACATACAAACAGTAACACTTTGAATAGTCTATAATATATAATAATTGAACAATATATTGACAACTTTTTAATATTTAGCAATTTTTTAAACTTTTATTTTACATAAAATTGCAAAGATTTACTTTTATTTGATACAGTTTCAATTGTGAAAGTTGTTTATTGTCCTGTTTAGAATATAACTGAGCCTTTAATTGTCATTCATAAGGGATTTATAAAGCATAAATAGTCCTCACTTTAGATTAGGTCACAACTGGATGAAGTTAAGCTCATAAACCATATACTAACATACAAAGTAACTATTATTACATACCTTAATATTAGGATATTTAAATGTTAATTTGAATAGTTTATTAATCGTGTACTTAAGCATTCTGAATGATCTTAAAAACACCAACTGACCAAATAACTGGTTTGTAAATAATGCAATACTTAAATTAGTAATACAAATGAATCATTAAAGTTAAAAGAAATACAATCATTGAGCACTTCATGTAGAGTTATGCTTAACAGAAAATAAATTAACTATTCGCTAATACTAAATAAATTATTTATAGCGTGCAGCTATTAAAAGTGTTACCAAGCAGACTAATAAATGTAGAATAGGGTATGAAAATGGGTAACTTACCAGACATATCTTGAGAAAGCGAGCAGAATTTTTACGAAGAAAAATTGGCAATCCCTCAAGAGCTGCTCTTTTTCGATCGGTGACAATATCAGTGACCTAAAGGAAAGTCATTTACAAAGGGTGTTTTACAATCTTATTGTTTTGTAAGTAAAAATGTACTTAGTACATTTAAATGAGCATAGTATTTTATTCATGCTGTTGAAAAAACACATGGCTTTATTTTTAAAAAAGAATTTTGTGGTTTCCATACAATGGAATTTGATAATGGTTGTGTTGGCAAATTTAGAAAAATGTTTAGTTTCATGTGACAATTACTTTGAGTTAAAAACTACAGCTATTATTTTCTATTTTCCTCTTTGAATGTATTCATTTGAAATGGTCACTCAAAACAAGTGAAACATCTGTTATTTATCTTACTTCCATCTCACAATCAAAACACAACTTGACACAATTAAAATTAATGCAAAAGGGCTGGACAATTAAATTGTTGCAATTACGTTTTATTAGACTGTATTACCTGAGCATGAAATTCTTGACAGGACAAAATATGTTGCACATGTTAAAAACATCAGACGGGTGTATAAGAAAAAAAAAATCTTAATGAGTACCTGCTCATCCATCTTGTTTAAAGTTGTATCCATCTCTGGACCCATTGAATCCCTTCTTTTCTGTAGAGTTTCAGGAGAGGTGCTGTATATTTATCAAGTCACTCGATTAACTGTCTCAGGAGATCTACATTACAGATCTGAGAAAACTCTGTGCAGATCTACAATATACAAAAAAAACATACATATTAATTTTTACACATAATATATATATATATATATATATATATATATATATATATGTAAATGTAAATATTTAAATGTTCAAATGCTGAATACAGATGTATTTTGAATTACCTATAATAATAATGTTGTTTGTTATTTTTAGCATTATCATTACTACCTTGAATGAAACCAAAGCAATTGCAATATAGTGACTTACCTCTTCCTTAAAGTCCAGGTTATCTCTCTCTCTAATTTCTTCCTGGCTAAATCTCAACAACTTCTTTTGGGCAAAGAGAAAAGGTTTCTTGCATCTGCTGGTGAATGACCGTCAAATTTCACTGATGATAACAAGTCTCACCTCCTCAAGGAAATCTTGCATTGAATTATGTCATTGTCAATATTTCAGTCCTTTTGAGCAAAAAGAAAGAAAAATATATATTTAGCCCTTTATATTTTTTATGTAAATAAAAGCTAGCTGACTGTTAAAGCAAGTTGGTCTGAATATGATAGACATTTAGTCGAGCTAACAAATCAAGCAATGAATTACATGAAAATCACACGATTTCCACACAAATTACACAGTTAAACACGTCACCGTTTGTTCCACTGGCTCTGGTTCGAAGGGAAAAAAGGTTATGATGTGCGCAATGCTGACAGCAATCTAGATAAACAGGACATAATGTTATATTTGACTTGGATACCTGATCTGGTATGTTATATGATACTCATTGTATTAATCGTGAGTTATTAAAGCAAATGACTCGATTGAAATCGCTATTTGTTTCAAATACATTCACTCTAAACTTTTATTGATGTAAATAGCCAAAACCAAGTGCACGAAACAAGTAACTCACGGCTAAATTATAACAAATAGTTCCGTATTAGGATACACGCGCACATCAAAGCCAACATATCAAATAATATAACGTTAGATGACAACAAAAAAAGACATACATACCTATGATTTAGCAGAAACGTCGTTGGCCTGCTCTTAACTAGGGATGGCTGACGTGAAACTGATGTTTTGACACAGTGTCGAGATCCCGAAGCGCAAGTGTTTCGAATCACTGCACCGAAGCATGATCCGAAGCACCCAAGTCACGTGACTAAAGTGTTTCGAAACACCTAGTCACGTGACTAAAGCGATTCAAAGCATCGATCAGCTTAGAAACGTTTCGAGACCTGGTGAATCCTAATTTGACTGCCAAGGTCTCCAAATTGTCTCTGTCTCAAATGGCTTAGAGCACTGTGGGTTTGCTTATTGATTCTTTGCTTAGCATGATGTTTTGGGTTCGAATCCCGACTTCGAAATCATGGTTTTATGTATTTTAATCATGTTTCTGTTTTGTGTAGCCTAAATAGGATACAGCTACAGTTACGCCAGCAATTTAGCATCATTTTTGTAACACTGTAAAACAATAATAAATATTTTTACAGTATGGTTGGGTTTAGGGTTTGGGTAGACATTAATAAAATACAATAAATGGGAAATTTAATGAATAATATAAATAATTATTGATAACTTCAGGCCACCGTTTTTGATCTAGCAACAACCCTGTTTTAAGACAAAAACAAGACATATTTATTCACAAATTGTTTATTCGAATATCAGACCAATGTTGAAACAAAACGATACAAGAGCAAAGCATTACCAACTGGTATTAAAGCATTTTAAAACAACTGCTACTGACTGGCTTTGAAACCTACTACTCCTGCATGGATGTCTGACACCTTAACCACTGTACTATGTTACTTGAAGGATTCCGCTCTCACAAAGTGGGGTTTAATCCCTTAATTTGATCAATCGTTCTTTGCTGAAGCTGTTTCAGTGCAATATATATAAAAAATGACCACTAAATGTCACTTTAGAGTGAGGTTTCGAAACGTTTCGAAGCTTCGACACATTTGCTTCGACTGTTTCAGTGTTTCACGAAGCCTCGCTTTGCCCACCACTACTCTTAACCGCTCTATCACGGTCTCTCACATCATTAATACACTGGTAAAATAGATCGGGCAGTCAGATGGGTAGCACATCGCACAAAAACATGTATACAATTATATACAATCGATTATGAAAACGATTGACACGTAGCTCCGCAGAAAGAAAGATGGTTCGTTTTGTCGCGCGCACGTGACAGGTACCCCCTGCAGTGAGCTATGGAAGTAAATTGCGCATGCGCCAGAAGCTTATAAGGCGCATGCGCCAACAAGAAGGGCACGCATCAACGCAAAACTAAGAATTTTGTATTAGTTCAACGAAATATTTTAAGTTTTTCACATTGAAGCACCATATTTGTTGAACAAACTAACTATTATTTGTCAGCATTTCAAATGAAAATATTTAAATTCAGTTAACTTATTAATCTTTGTTCAGAGGACTTTTTGAAAGTTGGCGTTTTTACAGTGTATATATATATATATATATATATATATATATATATATATATATATATATATATATATATATATATAAAAGAGTAGAATAATGTTACATGATGCATAAATGTGCATTCAAGAGTTTGCCCTTAGCTGATGATTGATTATGAAGCTAGTTTGGCATGCTGTCTCGGGAGAGAGCCCTGAACTCATGAGATCCTCGAGCCCAGGGCTCCCTCCAGTTGCAGGGCGAGAGGGGAGTCTGAGTTCAGGTAGGTCTCGAGAACTCCCCTGCTTGATAATGTTGGAAGTAGATTGATGCTGTAAAGTGTCTATGCTGTGAATTTAAATTTGTCAATTTGCTCATGTTACATGTTTTTGGTCTGTGGGAGGAAATCGGAGAGCCTGGTGAAAACCCACGCAAACACGAGGAGATAATGCAAACTCCGCACAGAAATGCCGACCTGACCAGGAAGTGTCCGAGCCGGTGACATTCTTGCTGTGCGGCTGTGGTGCTAACCACTAGGCCTCCGTGCTGCCCTGACTAGGAAATGGAAGGAGTAGGGGTGGAAGGGGGGATTCTTCAAGACGAAGATGGCTGAAGTAAGATAAACTCTGGTTAAATAACTCTGGTTATTTATAGTGGTTAAGAAGTCGTCTGATTGGTAAATCAGTGTTAGCTAATGTGGACCAGGTGCTATCAATCATAAGCATGTGCTCCTCTCGAAATTAGTTTATAAATAAACCTCACTTAAATAGCATTTTGCATGTGTTTGTTGCCTCAATACAAACATGCACTGAAGATTTTACAATATGCATAGTATACTAACACAAGATACATTTGAATATGATACAGCTGAATAAATTTGTAATCGGTATATCTCGCTTTTTGGTTTTGGATAAGTTATGGGTGCATGGGTGCTTGCCTGCTTCACAAAACTGCTCCTTTTAGTCTACCTGTCTCTTACATTTCAAAATAAGAATCCCACTTACATGGTTTGTTGAATTCAAGCTTAGAAAAATGTAAAAATAAGAAGAGAATATAATGTTGTAATCTCACTCGGAAATGTGACCAATCAAACACAGTCTGGAGCATGCATATTAATAATGCTGTGTAGATCTTAAGAGTTGGTAGAGGTGGCTCCCTTTAGCATGTTTTTTTCACCAGTGGTTTTCACTCAAATTATTTACATGAGAACGAGGAAACAAATGGGGAACTTGTTTTCAGCTATGCCTGGGTATATCCAGATTTTCATTCCATGGCACTTTAAGGTTAAGTAAGGTCAAGCTTTATTGTCATTCGGCTACATGTGTGGACATACAGAAGAACTAAATGTTGTCTCTTGCACTACAATGGGGCTACATAATTAATCATAAATACAAACACAACACTTAAGAAGAAAACTAAACATAACTAGCATATACTATAAGGTACTTATCTATACACAAGTAACATAAGGCTATATGAGTACTTTTGCACGAGACTGAACAATGTTGTGCAGGATATTGTGCAAAAGAGGTATTAAAAGTTGAATATTGTGCAAAAGAGTCGTTTAAGGTTGAATTTTTGTGCAAAAGGGTTATTTAAGGTTGAAGCAAGTGTGCCACAAGCCTGCTTTTGAGTGAAGGTCTCGGCCATTCGATCGCCCCCCGGGGGCTGGCTGCTAACGGATGAGACTTGAGCCCAAATAAAAAAAAATTATTACACTTGCAATAAAATGTCCCAAAAGATGGTTCTGCTCAATTAAGGCACTGGTTATCACGCTGAAATAGGTGTAGATCTTCATTTTTGTAAGCAGTTTGTTTTTAGCAGTAATTTAATGCTGGGCGTGCCATCGAGATTGACAGCTGTGATTGACAGTTTCTCAAAGCAGACCGTCTGAGCTTCGGCAGGAGACTGAAGTGTTATTATTCGTTTTCTGTGTTAGTTTACCATGATATAATGAGTTCAGCAGTAAACTGTACATTTTGACATACAGGATCTGGTGGAATACAGTTTATTCGGTAAGGTCAGGGCTTTTTTCGGGCTTTATTAGTTTGCTGATACACGCCTAGCCACCCAGATAGCAAAATACACTTGGGCCAGTTCCGGTTGGATTCTCGCCTTCTGGAGACTTACCCCACGGCCCGGCTCCGTCAGCTGGACCTACTCAGGCCGGATTCCTATAGACACACTGCCCGATTCCGCCCCGAGTCAATCGGGCCAAATGCGGTGGCCGTTAACCGAAACTGCCAACGCATCCGAGCCGCAGTCGGCCCGTGAGTATGTGCGCTGCGGCCGGGGAGCTGGCGCGATTGAATCTTCATTATATAAAACCTCACCTTTGTTAACGTTATTGCAACCATTTGTGTTGATATAACAGCAAACACAGGCTACTATGTAAACGCAAAGTGTAAGCACTGAGTTTACCCTTTGAATAAAACGCAAACATAGCCAAAAAATTATAAACAATACAAGCAATGTTGCAGCAGCTGACATAAGTTATGCATTAATACTGCCAAGTTTTTTTTGTACAAATTGATGAATTGCAGGGTTGTGATGTGCAAATATCCTGTTGATATTTAGAAATCTTGCTGTATTTATCTTCTAAACGCATGATTTTCCCGCATGGCAATGGTTATCTATGGTGTGTATATATTTGGGGTCCTGTTGATTGCTAATTAAAAATAAAAATCTTTCTAAAAATGTATGTGTTGTTTATATGTTATAAATTATGTTATATGTTATGCAATTTATAATTTACAAGTGTTATTTCTACCCCCCTATGAAGATAACAAATACCAACAACCCTGTCATAAGAGAATATATTATTTGTGCTTATATTAGTCTAACTCAGGCTAGAGTGTATAAAAGATAGTTTATTTCTGCAGTCCAGCATGTATTGCTTTTATTAAAATATAACAGCTTACATCACACCGTTTTTAAATCGTATATTATTGCGTGTTTTTAAGTGCAAGTGCTTATATTTACACCAGCGAGCCTTTGTTATAGTGCAGATACCGGAGGTTAAGTGAGAAGTTTGGGGGGCATGGTTGATTTTACATCAAGCATTTGGTTGGAACTGACTCGGAAGCTCGATTTCGCGGCTCCTCCTCTGGCTCCATCAGACAGACCTTCTGCGCATACCCAGGCTCCAATTTCAGCAGTCTTTTGCGACAGTTTGTGCCCGTCAAGCAGGCGTTTTGCCCTCAAATCGTTCAATGGAAAATGAGGCTGTCCTCATGAGACGCTCAATGAGGCGTCGTCCATATTTTTTACAGTCATTGGGTTGAAGCAAGCAGCGCAACATGATTGTGGTACATTTATAGTAAACATTGTTTTCTTTATTGAGTCCTTGTAAAATGGAGTTTAAATAAAGTGTCTGATGCATAAGAGAGAAGGTGGTCTACAGGTGGTTTTGTCAAGCCCACTCACCTGCGTGAAGCACAATTTGAAATGCACAATGTTTCCAAGAGACATTGAGTGATTAAGAGAGTGTCTATAGTGCAAATGTGCAACCTGGTGCAAGAGTCAGAGAGAGGAGAGGGTGTCTTTTCTACAGGTGTTTTTTTAAACCCACGCACCTTAAGGAATATACAGGGAAGGTTAAATGAGATTTCAGAGGGGGGTACATTGACTGGAGTTATGGGTGCTAAAATGCTTAGAAAATGTAAAAGCAGAAACTGAGACTTATCAGACAAGGCAATGTTTGTGTTATTTGACTTAATTTGTGTTATTTGACTCACTATGACCTCTGGCATCACAGATCTTTTTTAACCGCCGCTGACAGTTTCTGGAAGTCTGAATACCATATTCAGCTATTGAAATCATTATCTTTCCCGATTTTGATGCTCAACTTGAACTTTTGTTTGTCTCGATTTCATCTACAGGCACAAGGCTATGTCTACACTGACCTGGATACATTTGATAACAGTGTTATTGCCTAAAAACACTTTATCAATATATTTTTTAGGCATTTCTTAAAAGATGCTAATCCACACTAAATGACTTCAACCTGCGTCTTTTCCATCAGAAGTTTTTTTTTAATCTTTCTGTCTCTTTGTAAAGCTGTGGCAATGTCAAGAATAGCCCTTTTAAATGGATGAACAATGAGCTGAAATTGATGCTACGGGTGACATAAGAGTATAAAGTTGCAAAAGCAAGTGAAATATACACTGGGAAACATGTCAAAACAAATATGGTGAAATATTGGACCTCTTCAAAGAACATGACACAGCTTAACCTCACAGAAAGGACAATCTCACAAAACTCATTATCACAACAAAACAGAAAGTACAGACATCAAGTCTTCTCAGTGTGGATGAAAGACCAAAGCAAAGAGGACAAAAAAAATTGCTAAAAAATGCTTTAGTGTGGACAAGCCGTTTCCCAGAGATAGTTTGTGGCTGGAAGGGCATCCGCTACGTTAAAACTTGCTGGATAAAATGGCAGTTCATTCCGCTGTGGCGACCCTGGAATAATAAAGGGACTAAGCTGACAAGAAAATGAATAAATGAATGGACAAGCCGTAAATCCTTTGAGCTGCTGATCGGTTAATTAGATGTCTGTGTTAATGAGAAGCTCACCAGGATTATCTAATAAAGTGACCAATATTTACGCAGTGGTTTTGAGTTGACTTAAGGTTTTTGCACACTGAATTAAAAATTTGTCAGTAATTTTCGTACGTAATAAAATAGATTCGACCACTCATTGTGCCCACTCTGAAACGTTTATCCATCATAAAAATTGTTTAAATCTGGCTAGATTTTTTCTATTTTTTTGCATCCGCAAAGGTGTTTCAAGAGTTCACACTTATAACGCTTGACAATGTTAGCAGGTTTGGCATGCTGTCCAGGGAGAGAACCCTGAGCTCAAAGATATATGAGCCCAAGGCTCCCGTCTGGTCAATAAACATTAAGAGTGATACGAGATCAGGCAATTCTCAAGAGCTCTCCCCGATTCGTTTGGCCTACACCTTGATTAATAAGATTGCACTACAGGAATAGACCACCAACCATGCCACTGCGTACACATTAAGTGCTTCATTCATTCATTTATTTTATTTCGGCTTACTCCCTTTATTAATCTGGAGTTGCCACAGTGGAATGAACCGCCAACTTATCCTGCATATGTTTTACACAGCGGAAGCCCTTCCAGCCACAAGCCATCACTGGGAAACATCCATACACACTCATTCACAAACACATTACGGTCAGTTTTGGCATACCCAATTCCCCTTTAACACATGTCTTTGGACTTGTGGGGGAGCACCCGAAGGAAACCCATGCAAACATGTGTGAACATGCAAACTCCACACAGAAATGCCAACTGACCCAGCTGAGGCTTGAACCAGCGACCTTCTTTCTGTGATTTGAATGTGATACCCACTGCTTCACCGCGACAGCTGCATTAAATGCTTGTGACTATTATTTAATTCACTTGTCATATGTCTTTAGGCTGTGGGAGGAAACCGAAGTACCCAGTGAAAACCCTCACGAACACAGGGAGAACATGCAAACTAGGCACAGAAAATGCAAACTGGCTCAGCTTGAACTTGAACCAGCGACCTTCTTGCTGTTAGGCAGCAGCTCTAGCCACTGAGCTGCCGTGTTGCCCGATCCTAGAATTGAGAAGGAGGGGGAAGGGATGGTTGGGGCGAGGGTCTTTAAAAAAAAAAAAAACGAGGATAGGGAATAAAGTTAGGCTGGTTATTTATATTAAATTTGGAAAAAATTTGATTTTCCAGCTAATGATTAGCAATAGAGACCATCTGCAGTCAATCATATCATGTGCTCCTCTCGAAATTAGTTTGCAAAACTTCACTTTGAGATATCAAAAATAGCGTCAGAGAAACTAATCCACTTGGTGTTGCAACACAAAGCTCTTTATGATAAGCAAAGTATGAAATATAAAGACATGGCATACAAAGACCTAGGCTGTGTCCGAAACAGCCTACTACTCATGCATTTGAATTTAAAAGTACTATTCAGCCATTAGAAAAGTATGGTCTATACATCCACCCTTTTGTCATAATCACATGACCTACCCACGTCAGTTGCATTGCTAAACTTCCATTAATGAATTATCCTGCGGAGTATCATGGGATAGTGTAGTGTGCATCGGATGCGAACTTAAGAATCTCGCCAGAAGTAGTGGGTCATCTACATACTTCTCACATACTGTTTTTCGATTTTCTATGAATTCTGACATACTACTCGGCTCGCATAGTGTTTTTAGCGTACTATATAGTATGGGAGTATACTAAGAATGGACCCAATAAAAACTAAAAAATTTGAACCTGATTTAAAAAGAAAAAAAATTATGATGGACAAAAGTTTCAGAGGCAGTGTTTCTATACAACTGACACAACGTAAGATTGAGTTTAGTTTGTAACTTGTGAAATTTACAGACTAAAATTATTACAATTTTATCTTTACAGTTGTTTTTATTGAAGAGAAGCTTATTATATACTTAAAAATAACAAGGTGATTCATTTAATAATTTTCTTTCGCTTTTCTGAGGCCAGGTCATGGGGTCAGTAGTCTCAGGAGAGAACCCCAAAGTTCTCTCACCCTAGACACCTCCTCCAGCTCCTCCGGGGGGATCCAGAGGCGTTCCCAGGCCAGCTGAGAAACTCACACTACGCTATCTGAACCGTGCTCAGGCACCATTCCCAGTTCGTTAGACAAGCCTGGGTGCACAGAATTGCGCCCAGGCGTGGTTCTGACCCAGGCCCGGTTGTAAGAAATGTGCCAAAGCGCGGTTTGGTTGGTATGCTTGTATTGTGAGAGCAAAGCACACCTGAGCATGAAACTAAAGATGGGGTGTCACTTTTAAGGGACTGTTTCTTAGGGATTTATTAATCATTCTCACCTTTTAATGAAAGTAAACTGTCATAGTTTGTTAAAGACGTAAACCCCTCACTTCACTTGTGACCTTTAGCAAACCTCCAAATACGATAAGTTATATAAGTATCCTAATAAGACTTTCACTTTTTCATTTTTGAGCAGTAAAAGCAGTGGTGTAAAGTATCAAATTACAAATACTCAAATTACTGTAATTGAGTAGTTTTTCTCAGAAATTGTAATTTACCAAGTAGTTTTAAAAATGTGTAATTTTACTTCATTATATGTACTTTTACTCCAGTACTTTATTATTTCTTGTCTATGCGGATTAGAAAAATCAGTCCAATAATTCCTTTCCAATCAAATCACACATAGAAGGTAAATTGCATAATAATGAACTACCTTAAGACATGTGCGATTTTTAATTGCAGAAAACTGTTTGGAAGCATCAAAGGTGTCCAAGAAGATGTTCAAAATCTTTTCAAGCATTGACCCAGACACTGTTCAGATGCATGTCACTGATAAGAAAATGAAGGATGTTTAATGTATGATGACCAGATTGGCCTTAAACATCCAGCAGGCACAAGACGTCAACATGGCGTCAGATTGATGTTGTACACCATCGTGGGTACATTGCATTTTGTTTGGAAATGAAAATGGGGTTGACATTAGAACCCAACATCAGGCTGACGTCAATGTCCAACGTCCAAACTAAAAATAACCAAATATCAACATCTAATGATGTTACAGCTTCACTTTTGTGCACCTCTATGACGTCTATCAGACACTGGATTTTAGTTGCTATAACTTATGAATAAATGTCAGTATTTGACGTCAATATAACGTTGGTTTAAGATGTTGGCTAGACGTTGTATTTTGCTCACTTTCTAATACAATCTTAATCCTTAGACGCTGGCTAAACATTGAATTTTAGTTACCTGACATCACAACCTTAATCTAACCTAATATTAACATCTTATGATGTTGTGTGCCTGCTGGGCAACAACTATATGCCCTACAGAATGTTACGTTTACACACATCCACAAATTATATGTAAACGCATTAGCTTTTTACATCATAATACTCACTGCTCACTACTCTTGAGTACTTTTGAAAGGTCTACTTTTTACTCATACATTGAGTAATATTTACAACAGGTACTTTACTTGCACTACTTTTTTAGGCAAGTAATGGTACTTTTACTTGAGTATGATTCTTCAGTACTCTTTCCACAACTGATCGAAAGTTGTGGATCTGTTTGGCAAAATATTTACTGCGTGACACTGCATCCCAAATAACTAAAACGATACACTGTAACTAAAGTAATCTCCACTGTGCTGAGCGAGTGCGCTTCTCTTCAATTAATCTGAACAGTCATATCATCGGTGACGTAAGCGTGCTCAGGTTCGGAAGGCAAAATGCAGTGTGAGTGCAGGCCGTCAGGGGAGAGGGGAAAAGGAGAGTACGCCCTTTGTCCTTCCTGTGAGTTCTGGTTCTTCCCCGAGGCTTCCTTCTGGTGGGACCTGCCTAGAACCCCTCCTTGGTAGGCATCCAAGAGGCATCCAAAATGGGAAATGTCTCTAAAAAAAACATTTATTTGGCGCAATGAGTAGCACTGTTGCCTCACAGCAAGAAGGTCACTTGTTCGAGCCTCGGCTGGGTCAGTTGCCATTTCTCTGTGGAGTTTGCATGTTCTCCGTGTTCATGTGGGTTTCCTCCAGGTGCTCTGGTTTCCCCCACAAGTCCAAAGACATGCGTTATAGGTAAATTGTAAGCTAAATTGTCCGTAGTGTGTGAGTGTGAATAAGAACGTATGGGTGCTTCCCAGTGATGGGTTGCAGCTGGAAGGGCATCTGCTGCGTAAAACATATACTGGATAAGTTGGCAGTTCCGCTATGGTGACCCTTGATTAATAAAGGGACTAAGCTGAAAATGAATGAATGAATTACAAAGTAAAGTACACCTTTTAAAAGTGGATTTAAGTGTGTACTCCATTTTTTTTTAAGTACACTTAAGTTTTATAAGAATATCCATTTCAGATTTGAAGTACAAGAGCACCTTCAACACAATTAAGCACAACTCTTTTCTCACGGGAAGTTGTCACAAATAAAACTAATTGGCACTTCCAATGAAAAATTCCACATTTGCCATGTACTGTAAAGAGTAACAAATCCACAAACAAAATCAGAAAAGATTACTTCCAGACTCATCAAGAGATGACAAACTAGAGGAGAAACACAAAAGACAAAACACATAAAAATTAATGGTGCAAAAACAGTTTTTATTGATTCAGCAGTGTGGGCAATGGCGCTTGAAACACCAAAACTGTGTAACGAAATGCAGTGACGGGGTTACCCAGCTGCTCTGTTAAACACAAAGGTGAGGCAAACGGCCAAGAAAAATACACACTCTGCACATACAAACACACACTCAACCACCCATCCATCCACACAAACACTTGCACACACGAAGCGTGCTGTCAAATGCCAGAATAATCAACTCTCGCATGCTGTCCAGACTAAGTTCAGCACCATTGAAGACAGCGTAATGCTGTAAATAAAGCTTGTGATTCGAGTCACTCAGCTGTGAAAGTATCTCTTTCAGCATGCAGAGAGTGACTGGGTCAAACAAGCACAATAAACACAAGGTAAAGGGGTAATGTATTACTGTTTCAGAGTTGGCTGATACATCGAGCAATATTGATGAAATGGAAGTTAAAGGTAAAGTGTGTAACTAATTTGTCATAAGTGTCACCGAATTGAGTTTAACGTAATCGTGATTAGGGTTGAGCATGCACATTTCCAAGGTGTTTGGAATGAAGAATCATTTTAAAAAGTTGTTTTCGATTCCTTCAAAGAGAATTTGTTACAATGAGGTCATTGCATAGTTATGTCTAACAACTCTGTGCCATGGTATGCCCAGTGATGTAAAGTCAAATTACTGTAAGTAAGTAGTTTTTTCTTTCAGTAATTGTACTTTACTAAGTGTACAATGTGTACTTTTACTTGAGTACATTTGTAGTACTGCGTCGGTTTCAAACATGTTCATTTTTTCATATATACAGTGATTGGCTTAGAAGAATTATCAGTCCTGTAATTCTCATCCAGTCAAATCTCACACAGAAAAATTCACTTTCGGTAGCAACTGCTGGACAATTGTACAGTAGTTTGTTAGTCAGGGTTCAAAGTGCATAACCTTAGCTAGATTTGTTTACCCTTAGGTTACACCAGTGGTTCTAAATTCCGGTCCTCGGGCCCCCTTTGCACTGCATATTTTGTATGTCTTCCTTATCATCAGCTTGTTAACATAGAGACCCATAAACTGAAGGAACCGATTATCCAGAGGACCGGTATTGATAACCACTGGGTTACACAGATTTCGCTCCACATGTAAACCCATCAACCTGTTTTTGACTTGTTATACTGTAGGTGTAAAGCATTGATTTGAGTTCTCACATTACATAACTATCACAATTTTAATTTATAGTCCATTAAAGGCAAATAATTTAATTTACTCTTAGAAACATTCTTAAAATAAAAGAGATGTAACTGATGTAAGCCCCGACTGGTCCAGTTGGCATTTATGTGTGGAGTTTGTATGTTCTCCACCGGGTTCCCAGGTTTCCCCCACAGTCCAAAGACATGTGGAACAGGTGAATTGAATAAACTAAATTGGCTGTTGCGTATGAGTGTGTCAGAGTTTGTATAGGTGTTTCCCAGTATTGGGTTGCAACTGCAATTTAAAAAAAATTTAGTAAGTGTAGTAGTTAAACACGAGTAAAACAATATCTGAGGCAAAGAGGAATATGAAACAAGAATTGTGCTCAAAATTATTACAGCTAAATAAGACTTCGTAATAATATTGTCAGTGCATACCATATTGTATATATATATTAGAAAGCAATAACGGCTGCCATATTGAAGGATTTCATCAACGGAAGGGCTCATCCCAATGCCCTAATTCACAAGTGTCAATTCCAGTTTCTGGAGCGCCGCAGCTCTACACAGTTTAGTTTTAACCCTAATACAAGAGTTCACACTTAGCTGATGATTGATTATAAAGTGTGTTTGGCATGCTGTCCTGGGAGAGAGCCCTGAGCTCATGAGCTCCTCGAGCCTGCACTCAGAAATGTCGGCTGGCTTGGTGAGAACTAGAACCAGTTACGTTCTTGCTGTGAGACAACGGTGCTAACCACTGGGCCACCGTGCCACGGATTAAGGAAAGGAGGAGGATAAGAGGTGGAAGGGGGGATTCTTCTAAACAAAGATGGCTGTGATATGGAACTTTGGGTATTTATATATGACTTAGGATTCTTCTGATTGGTGAATCATGAATTGGCTAATGCATGACCAGCTGTGTTCAATCATAAGCATGTGATCCTTTCGAAATTAAGCTGCAATCACACTAGAGTTTATGAGTGCGAAATTCTGTTTCTGTTTCTGTGAAACAAGATTATTAGACATTAAAAAAGCGAGCGATTGCTCCATGTTTGAAATTTCTGTCCAGGAAGGTCATGTTTTGATCCTGGATTGGTCTCACGCAGTCATGTGATGATTTCACAGGTCAGAGTTCACCAAGCTTGAACTTTGCACTGCAGCAACCTGTGAAACTTGACGAATGACCCTGTTTCCGGTCTGACGCATTCGCGTGCCTATGAGTGGAAGTCTATGGGGAGAAAAGCCCAGTGTGATCGCAGCTTTGGTTTAGAAATAAACTTCACTTAAACAAACGTGATCAAACTAATTGAGTCCGTTAGGCTTGTTTAAATCCTACAGGTTAAGCAGTGGTCACTCTGCACTTTTCTCCTCATAGATTTCCATTCATATGCACGCGAATGCTTTAGACCGGAAATGCAAGCTAGTGCGTCAAGATTCGCAGATCTCTGCATTGGAAAGTTCAAGGTTGGTGAACTCTGACCTGCGAAATCGCATAACTTGACTGGGTGAGACCAATCGATGCTCAAAACATGACAAAAATTTAAAATATGGAGCAATTGTTGCTTTTTTAATGCTTAATTATCTTGTTTAATCCTGCCCTTTTTCACAGACCCATACGACAGAAATTCGCAAGGTCAAACTCCAGTGTAACCGCAGCTTAAGTGTGTTGAAGCAGGTTGGAACTTAGGGCGTACTCAAACTATGTACAGTTGCCTTGAACCAAGCCAAAACACGCTTGTCCCCCCTCCCGTCTCCCCTGACAGCCCGCACTCACATTACATTCGGGCCAGGGCACGCTTACGTCATCGATGATGCACTGTTCAGAAGAAAAGCGCTCTCGCTCAGCACAGTGGAGATTTCTCTAGTTATATAGTTTTAGTCGTCTGGGATGCGGTGAAACACAGTCAAATATTTCGCCGAACAGATCCACTACTTTTGACACTCATAAACAATCATATAGGTCTAATGCTGCAGGAATTAGGAGGTTTGCTGAAGGCGCAGCTGTGGTGCAGTGAGTTTGCGTCTTTAATAAACTATGACACTTTGCATTTATTGAACAGTAAGAATGATTAATAAATCCATATGAACCAGTCCCTTAAAAGTCACGTCTTGCTTTCAGTTTCGGGCTTAGGCGCGTTTTGCACTCATGCACAAGCCCAAATGAACTGCACTCAGGCACACCTCTTCCAACCGGGCCAGGGCCAGCCAAGTGAACCGTGCCTGAGCTCGATTCAGCGCGCACACACTTCTCAAACTATACAGGAAACGGGCCTGGGCATGGTTCGGATAGCATAGTGTGAGTAGGCCATAAGTCTGATTTATACTCCTGCGTCAAACACCGGCGTATGCTACTGCGCTGAATCATAGCCCTTCGCCGTGGCCGTCGCCGTCACTGACGTGCACCTCTCAAAAAATGTAACTGCACGTCGCAACAATGCGTAGCGCAAGTTCTGTGATTAGTCGGCTTGGTAGCGCTGACGAGTCGGGGCGGGACCGAGAGCCGCGCGAATGGCGCGAGCCCGATGTAGCGATTGTTTACAAGTGTGGAGTCCCGTGAAGGAGCTCCGGATGGAAAGTTTTGTTTTGTGTTTACCTCATAGTTAAATTTGTTGCACGTCCGCCGGTTTCTGCCTCAAAATGAGCGAGTTTGAGTCACTTGTACAACCAGGAAGTGTTCAGGAAACACAAAACAGAAGCGGAGAAACTCGACACAGAGGAACATTTACACCTCACTGCCAACTAGCATTTCGGAAGTGTTAACGCAGACCAACAGAGACAGCCCGCAGAAGTATAAATGCACAGCTGCGCGCATTCCCTGCGCCGTGAGTTGCGCCAGTCACTTGACGCAGAAGTATAAACCGGGCTATAAGCTGTGCAGAGCTGTGGCCCTCCAGGAACTGGAATTGACACCTTTGCCCTAATCCCTTTAAAGCTGTCACTCCAGAAGTTATGGCATATCGATGAGCTCCTGTGGCATATTATTTTGCCTGTATGTATTTTTTTGTCATTCTAAACTCTGTAAGTGTTTGACTTACATTTAATGAATCACCAATGACTGCAATTTCAGGAAATCCTCCTTGTTCAACTAAAGAAATTAAGCCTCTTTACGAAAATTAACAATATATTATTTTTTTTTCGGTTAACTACACATTTAATTCTTTTGAGCAATCAAAAAACCCTTTGAAAACTGGTTGAAATATTACAGAAAGAAGCACATAAGAGCTTAATATTGATACAGCTTTGGACTGTTATTTTTAATATTACAGGCAAGAAAAACAGAGAGTGTTGCTATCAGCAGTCCTGCTGTGTGTTATTCCTCTGCAGATATATACTTTCATTTGTTTGGAAAGCAGTTGACTTAAGGTCAAGTGTTGAGAGATTTCAACTCTGTTTCTTGCTTTTGTCTGGACAAAGTAGATTCCAGTTGCCTAGAAGGCATGAGTAATTGGGAATCATATCAAAATATATCTTTACTCCAACCATTGGGAATTGACTTCAAATTAAAATGCTGTTGTCAACAACATTCATCCCAAAGGACATGTGCTCTGCCATAAAACTAAATTCATTTGCTGGAATCATTCTTTTATTCTCTTGTGCATAAAACATTTCTAATAAAAAAAACTTATTTCACTCTCGCTGCAAATGAGTGTGTGTTTCTGGACATCCTTTTAAAAAGAAAAACAGCACTGAATGCCTTGCAATAAATATCACGCAGTGGACTTTTATTGCACCCAATACTGCTAAACTATTATTGCATCTATTTGAGCTTTTTCACACATAAAACTTCACACATCATATCACAAAACACTAATTTCCCATACAAGGTCAGAGTGCGTGTACAATATTTGACAAAAACACTAATCATTTGTTTCCTGTTCTGGCCCCGTTCCTGTCCAGACCCAACATGAGGAAACAACCCAGTAACCTGAACCCATAACATGCACTTACTCTTATTATTTTAACTAATGCCTTTAAAAGTCAGTCAGAAAAGACCGCAGATTACATCACCCAGTGCCCCGGGTGATGCTGATACAAGCCATATAAGGCGGGGGCCATATTACATAAATGAAACCTTCATATGGAGTTCGGTGTTTGTCAAATGACACACATGAGCAGCTATTTTTTTACCTCAGAGTTTATTTATTTTTATTTGCATGATGCATCGCTCATTTGAGCTGAGGCTTGAATTTTGTGGGTGG
Organism: Danio rerio; assembly: GCF_052040795.2. Lineage (NCBI taxonomy): Eukaryota > Metazoa > Chordata > Actinopteri > Cypriniformes > Danionidae > Danio > Danio rerio. The sequence continues at coordinate 47,086,594 of NC_141028.1, forward strand.
GCATTATTATTTTTATACAAGGGAGACCGTGGCTATTTGTCAAGCTTGGCTGCAATGGATATTTTTTTAGTATGGTTTATTTGGAAAGTTAATTTCGCATACGTTTAAATGTTAAATATTTGCACTATTATTTCCCAGGAAAACAAAGAAACAGTTACTACTCACATCAAATTGAGCATGAAACAATACAATAAAGCATAAAAATGTGTACAAATCAAAGCATCAAAGTGAAGAAGAATAATGATTAAATAGATTTTGAAGATTCAGTAAAGGGGTCCTATTATGCTTCTATTAATTTTTTTATAGTAGCCAGTGTGTAGTTTTTATGTTTGGGCATTCAAGTCATATCAGACAAATCAAATTTAAGAGTTAAATGCACATGAACATCACCACAAAGTAATTGTTACAAATAGGAAACACAAAATTTCCTTTAAGCTCTGAGTTTTTCAAGTTGTGGGCATGTCAGTGAGAAACATGGCGAAATTGCTGATCTATAATAGACAATTATATACCATTAGATTCATTCATTTTCTTTTCTGCTTAGTTCCTTTATTAATCCAGGGTTGCCACATCGGAATGAACCGCCAACTTATCCAGCACATTTTATGCAGCGAATGCCCTTCCAGCGGCAACCCATCTCTGGAAAACATTCACACACAATCATTCACACTCATACACTAAAGACAATTTAGCCTACCCAATTCACATGTATTTGGACTATGGGGGAAACCGGAGCACCCATAGCACAGGTGTCAAACTCAGTTTCAAAAGGGCCGCAGCTCTGCACAGTTTAGTTCCAACCCTAATTAAACACACCTGATCAAACTAATTGAGTTCTTCAGGCTTGTTTGAAACCTACAGGTAAGTGTGTTGGAGCAGGGTTGGAACTAAACTGTGCAGGGCTTCGGCCCTCCAGGAATTGAGTTTGACACCCCTGACCCAGAGGAAAACCCACACGAACGCAGGGAGAATATGCAAACTCCACACAGAAACGCCAACTGACCCAGCCAAGACTCAAACCAGTGACCTTCTTGCTGTGAAGTGACAGCACTACCTACTGCGCCGCTGCGTCGACATACCATTAAATATATACCATTATTATAGCGGTTTGCAGTATATAGATCATTTACTGGAATTCAGGATTCTGAAGGCGACTCTTCTGACTGGTCAGTGACAACAAAATTAAAGCAAATGTTTTGCTCTGCATTTTTTAAAAGCAGATTTAACAAACCCCGCTGTATCTTCTTGTAGTTTATCAAAAGTAGGTACAACAGCATATTGTTTGACAAAATTACTTGAATGCGCCTGATTTTGTTATTACGCAGCATTAGCCTTCATGGAGCAGATGGAATTTGCTACCTGGGCAAGGCATGTGGCAGTACTGAAACAACATCTACAAGTTGTTCGACAAAAAACAAAGCACTGGCACAGCTAACCAATCAAAACACATTTAATTTTTCATAAGTTGGGCCTTCATCAAACCTGGAATTAATTACACTCATTGTGCTAGACTAGGGGGAAAAGGTATTGTGTAGTAATGCAAGTTATGTTGAAAAAATAAGGCCCATTAAAAATAACCACTTGTTAGCAAAGTCTATTTTACAATGTAGATTGTGTCAAAGCATCTTCAGTGCAGTTTTTAGAGTTGAAGTTCAGTTTAAGTTAGTTCAGTGTGGTTTACATTTCACTGCTGAAAGTTCAAACACTAAAGAGCAAATCTATCAATGAGCAGCTCCACAAGTCCCGAACCAACCAAGCCAGTGAAACCAAACTTCACCAATTGACAAAAGTGAAGGAAAAAAAATGTGAGAGGAACCAGGCTTAGTCGGGCATGACCATTTCTCCTCCGGCCAAACTTTTTGTGCAGAGCTGCAGTCTAGGTGCTTGAGGCTGGATAACATTGAATCGTGATGAAGCTGTAGGTGTGAATAGTTCACTGGCGGATGTTCAGGCTGGCCCACGGAACAATGTGAAGCCTCGTCTGTCACTGGGGTCTTTCATGAATCATGCTCTCCACTCCTCCATGACCATCACAGCCTGACCGGGTGTGGCAGTACTGATACAACATCTACTGTAAGTTGTTCGCCAATGCACTGGCACAGCTAACCAATCACAACATTTTTCATAAGTTCTATTCAGCCAGACTGAGGAGACTTTTGTAGTGATGTAAATTATGTGAAAAAAAGGACCCCTCAAAATAACCACTTGTTTCAACCAAAGTCTGAAAAATAGATTTCTGAAGACATTTAAACCTGAAGCAGATGTGCTACAGCAACAGAAAAAGTCGATGTGATGCTTCTACCAGCTAAGAACAGAAAACTAGGTGACAACAGAAGATTGGAAATAGGTTGGTCTGATAAGTCTACGGTTGACATAACAACGATGTAGCTAAAATAGTAATAAAAAAGGTTACAAATTTACATTTTAATGTTTTCAAAATTATCCGCATTCATACACCTGGGAAAATGTCAAAAAAGTATTATCAGGTATGTCAGGTCAGTATTGTGCACTGTTGCTTTTTGGAAACTGTAACTATAAGGAAGTTACGGAATGGCGTTAGCGCCTCTGTGTTGGTGTGTATGTAGAATTGACCATGTGAGTATGATGCGTCTCTGCTGTTGGTTGAAATGTGAAGTAAATCTAAGTACATACTCTGTCATTGTTGTGCATCACATCATTGTTTTCAAAGAGTCTTGTTTTTATGTTTACACAGACATGACATCAGAGTCGTTTTCTAAAACTTCCACTTTGAAACTGATTTTCAGTCAAAAAAAAGCTGTTGTCTTGTAAATGAGCACGCAAAATGCCTAATAAAGTTTCCTGTTTTTGGCTGAAGACGTGTAAATGGCTTCTCAATGTGCTGCTAATAGTCTTTTAGATCTGTTACATTAAACACAGTCAAAAGCTGCTTCAACCTTAGAATCTAGTCTGTGTTTTTATTGTGTATACATACTAGAAATTGTGTGAGCATATTTTACTGATAAAGTTTTGATTCACAGGATCAAGGCTCTGATAAACCCAAATACAGATTTAATTAATATTAACCAACCCACCCTCCATAAACTGGGTCAAAGACAGGGTGTAATATTTCATTTTTCTCTATGACATGCTGAAATGAGTGATATGCCAGGATTTACTGCTTTATGGGGTTGAGAGCAGATTCAGTCAGGCATCTCAAAAATCCTGTTTAATGTGAGAATGATAAATTGGCCACAGATGTTTGAGAGGGATATGCTGGGATGAGCGTATACTCGCCTCTGGAGAACAGGTGATGCCATATGTTGTGAAATGTGATCGCCCTGCATCTCTTACGGCTGTGGGTCTTATCATAACTGATTATTATGCCTCGTTCTGCGAGTGACTTTGAAGCCAATGATATTCAGATGCTGTGCCAATGCAAACAAGAGCGAAAAGGAAGGTTTGGTAAAGTAAACTGTACTATCACCCGGAACTCAATCTGAGAAGTTTGATGTTTGCGAGTGTGGGTGTTTGGAGAGAGTGGATAAGTAAAGTATAACAAACTATCAAGTCAAAAATCAGGTTAAAAGGATAGTTCCCTCATAAATTAATGTAATTTATTCATCCTCGTGGGAAAAATCTGTATGACTTTGGGACTTTAAGTTTCAATTCAGTGGTTCATATCATTTGAGTACTCAGGTCTTTGTGCATTCAAGGGGTTGTTTCAAACAAAAACACTAAAATAAGTTATGTAATGGATAATTGACAGAAAAAAAAAATATTTTTTTAGAAAATAATGCCTCTACTGGGGGGTAAAGACAAATAAGTACACTTGTAGATCACTCTTTCTGTAATGTTGACCATTCTCTCTCTCCTTTTCACTGGTAACACTCTCAGTTGCACATTTCTTGAGGGGTACTAATGTTGTGTTTCAGTGGTGTATTTAAAAATAGCCGCTTTATGTTGTCATTTCCTGTCTTGTTGCACATGCTGGTGACAATTCACTGTAAACCATTAGTGTTTAGCAGAAAGTCTCGTTCTACTCTTTTGGCACCATACCATACCTGCCTTCAACATTCACATTTTTCCTGGGAGTCTCCTGCATCTCCCACCACTCTTTCATTTTATTATTACTCCTGGAATTTTCTTCCCCCGACAACCACTTACCCCCTGCCCACCACCCCCCATGGCACTCAGCTTTTTGGTACAGTCTGTAATACCCCTGAGTCGCCAACTTTGGCATACTATCCGATCGCTGAGGTTGCCCAAAACCCGGTCCATAGTACAGTTACTAACACTGTGAACATTACCAGCTTGCACCAGCCTCCCTGGTTCTCAATTGTGTTACTCAGAAAAACATCTAATTTTTTTTTTTTTTTTTTTTTTTGCGATTTACTCTCACGTTTGTCTGTTTCTGAAAGTATGTCAGAAGCTATTCAATAATCATGTGCCCGTAATTATCATCAGCTCATGAAGTTCGTTATTTCAAATATAGATGCGCACAGGAACCATCTCTTGAAAGTGAAACCACTCGCTCTTTAGACGGCCTTGTAAACAACAACGGGGCACAGGGTAGATTCTGCTCGTCTTCTTGGCTTTCTTGCTGTTCATCAAGATAACGACAAGGTTTGTTTAAGCTCAGGTTGACCATGGCTTGTTATAATATGTATATATTATTACAGTGTAATATCTCGGCTGTGTTTTCAAAAATGGCACTTCCTTTGTTTTCATTCTCCTGGCTTGTGCATGAGTTAGTGATGTATCTGTAAACTAGTAGCGTTCAGCTGTGCGTCAGGCTGCACCTTTTGGTACCCTTTTGTTGTGTTAGGTACCCTTTGGAATAGGTACCCAAAAAGTGATATAATACGGTTCGATTTTTGGTATCTTTTACAGTGCAAATGAAAAGAAAACCGAACCATACTAAGTATGCCAATAATGGTATGGTATGATTAATTATTATGGCACCTTTGACAGTGGAAATCAACATAAATGCATACCGAAGGATGCTGTACTGAACCAATCCATACCGCAGTGAAAATGGGCCATAAGAGTGAGTGGATATACAGTAATAGAATGCAGGTCTCATACTGTAGAAGGAACAGCTGGATTCTGATGATGAACACTTCAAACATACATGATTGTGCATTTTTGTCAATGCGGTTTTTAAAAGTCAGCTGGACACTGCCTCAAGATTCCTTACTGAACTTGATAGATCAGAATTGATGGTATCACAAGGAAGACAAAGAGCTCAATCTTTGCAATATTGAGATGCATCATGGCAGATAGCAGCAGTTTTTGGCAAAAAACAGCAATACTTCTTGCCCTCATCTCCATGCTCACTCCTCATGCTTGCTGGCAATACAAATTGCCTACATTGGCAAGAGCTCTCCAAAAGAGTGTCCATTCTTCCTCCTTGTTTTGGCACCAATGAATGATGGAAGAACCAAAACTGATGGTAGAAGAAAATTGGAACAGGCATAAAATTGACTTTAATTATACAACAAACAAACAATCAAAGAAAGGTATCAGTTCTTTCAACATAATTGCCACACAAACATCAACAAAAAGTGTCCCTTCTTATTATCACTTCTGCCAATGTTAAGTCTTTAGCTCTAAACTGACTTTCAAGTGGGATTTGATTCAGTGATTACACCAATGAAGGCCGTAGTCTCTGGTGTCTGTTGCTTGTGAGCTTCAGGGAACTAGCCGACCTCCATTACACTTAGGGCGTACTCACACTATGTACAGTTGCCTTGAACCGGGACGAAGTACACTTGACCCCCCTCCCGTCTCCCCGACGGCCCGCTTTCACATCTCATTCGGGCCTAAGCACACTTACGTCATAAATGCTGTTCAGTAAGAAGCGCTCTTGCTCAGCACAGTGGAGATTTCTTTAGTTATATCATCTTAGTCGTTTGGGATGCAGTGACACACAGTCAAATATTTCGCTGAAAAGATCAGCCACAGCTGACGCTCATAAACAATCATAAAAGTCCTCGTGCTGCAGGAATTATTAGGTTTGCTGAAGGTGCAGCTGTCGTGCAGTGAGGGGTTTGCATCTTTAATAATCTATGATATTGTGCGTTCATTGAACAATAAGAATGATTAATAAATCCATATGAAACAGTCCCTTTAAAGTCACGTCTTGTCTTCAGTTTCGGGCTCAGCTGTGCTTTGCACTCACACTGCAAGCGTACCACACCAAAGCCCAAGTGAACCGCAGTCTAGCACACCTCTTCCAACCGGGCCAGGGCCGGTCAAGTGAACCATGCCTGAGCCCAAATCAGAGCACTCATGCTTCTCAAACAGTTCCCAGAAACGGGCCTGGGCTCAGTTCGGCTAGCATAGTGTGAGTACACCTTTATCCTTTCAAATGAGGAACTGCTAAGTGTAGTTTTATTGGAATGTTTGATACCGCACCGCTAATGGGAAAAAAAAACGCCACATTTCTCGGTAACTTGGATGCACTCGGTAGGTAGCGTCAGAAAGCTGTGTGTGTATAGACTATCCTGTCACAACATGCAGCGAAAATCCTACACGATGATAATAGTTTTATTAAGGTCTTTACATGTTTACACTCAAAGAGACGCATTTCAGCGGATCTTTCAGTACATAATATTGTAGTGATGTTAACATACTGTAAACTTAGAACCTTTGAAATTATTTTGACTAAGGTATGTCTTTAAAAACTGAAAGAATACTGCTGACGATACGAACTAGCTTTGCCATCTAAATAAACAAACAAACACCACTTATGACTTACCAAATCTGTAGTGACAGGACAAACAACACCAACTGGAACCGTGTCTTTTTTAAAAGGAGACGAGCAGCAAATCGGAATTTTACCATTTCCAGATGCGAAAAGCTCTCGGGTAAAAAAAAAAAGTTCAGTACAAACATATTTCTGTCGCATAAACTAGTCCACACATGAGTCCAGCTGCGCTCTCATAGCGGGAAATGAAAACAAAACGTTCGTTGCAGCACATTTATAAACGTCACCAAACAATTCTTCTTCTCCCATTTGTTTTGGCAACACAACGTAACAGGTAAATACAGTCTTCAAAGCTATCATGCATATTAACGAAGTTGCACCTCATTCACAATATTGCACTCTGATTGGTTTAAACCAAGTCTTTCTCATGAATTAAGGCTGCACACTCAGAGACGTCACGATGCACTCCCAGGTACAGACATCCAGTCTACACGCTGGAATACACGCAAGGATCTAATCACCGTGACGCAGCTTCAAAAATTTGTTTCAAACCGGAAGAACGAATTTGCTCGAAATAACACAAAAAACAATTTTCACTTTCTAGTGAAATACATTTCCTAAAAGTGTTTTTTTTAGCAGCGTGGGACACATATATGACTGTCAACAGCTCAAAAAATGTGTTTTGGTTTTTTTGACCCTTTAAAATTCTGTTACTCCCATCCAGGTCAGAGCACCTATGTAACCAGTTTAGTTGTATACTGACCTGCTTTGCATATAATTCTGCAAGGAATCATCTTAAGAGGACCTGTAAGGCTACAGCCTGTAGTGTCTGTTGATAGTGCACCTCGCTTGAGGTCAGAGGAGGAAGCTTTATTTGCACAACTCTTACTTACTGGACTCCAAACCACTGACCTCAGTCCACTTCTATGGCTCTCAGCCACTCTTTATGCATCACAGAAATATAATACAGTCAAGACCTGTCTGTGGCATCTTTAGATTTGCATTTCCCTAACAATGGGAATCAGGTCTTCAACAGTTCTGTAGCTTAACTGATGATAATATTTCCCTTATGGGATCTGTCAAAGAATAATATTTCTTTAATAAGTGCTTTTCCTCAACAGACGCCATTAGACGACATGATGATTGTATAATACATTTTAAGAAGGGGTGAATTCTTCCTTTAATGGTCAAATAAAAGGCCAAAATGACATTTAAAACAATGGAATTGATACGGCTTGTACGCCTCATTCACAAACACATAAAGTTCAGAAAATCTATTAACTCTCTTACACTCACATATCTTCTCTACCGGTTGAGGTACTGCAGTCTCCACATGTGCTGGGTGGAAAGAAAAAGAGCGAATATAAAAGGATTTAATGGTGTCTTCCACTGAGCAGATGTTGGCAGGGCAAGAGTCCATTTTACTTGTAAAAATCAAGCTGGAAGACGAGGAACTGGGGAGAATTCCTAGACGCTCATTCCTTAGAATTGCCTGTTGGGTTTGAAGGAAATAGCAGCATCTGTGAGTCCAGGAGAGCCGGAGAGCTATTCACAGAATGAATACATTATAGTGGGTACATGAGCATTCAGTTTACTAATATGTTTCCATTGTTTTTCTTAATGGGAGGTGGGTAAAGCCATGAAACAGCTGTAGTGAGGTTATTCTTTGAATATGTCTGTTTTTTATCACTTACGGCCTGCCAATTGTACCAAATGGGAATTTTTTTTTTTTTAAGGAGCCACTGCCCTGTTACTGCTGAGATGATGAATGTGGACAAGCATAAACTTAAAACAATGTGACAACTTGAAATATGTGCTGTTACTGTACGGTTTATTAAATGTGTTCCACTTAGCCAAAGACAGCCACTTCATTTTCAACACTACTCAAAATCCAGCTTTTGAAATGTTAAAATGCATCTCTCATAATAAACCTCACATGTTTGAAAGCTGGATCGCTATCTAATGATCTAAAGGATGTTAAATATACAGAAATGGGGTTCTGTTTGTAAGAGAAACATGTATAACTGTGTTAACAGAATGTGTGATAACAGGAATGTCTGTAGAATTAAAAGCTCACATTTGTTATTTAACATTGATGTTCATCAAAGATTTCAAAGTTTTATTCATGCATTAATTTTCCTTTTAGCTTAGCTCCTGATTTATCAGAGGTTGCCACAGCAGAATGAGTCATCAATTACTCTGGTTTGTTTGCATATGTTTTACACAGCAGATGCGCTTCCAGCCAACTATCACACACACTCATACACTACGATCAATTTAGTTAATCCAGTTCACTTAAAGCGCATGTCTTTGTACTGTGGGGGAAACCAGAGCACCCGGAGGAAACCCAAGAAGAACATGCAAACTCCAAACAGAAATTCCAACTGACCCAGCCGGGACTCGAACCAGCAACCTACTTTCTATGAGGCGAAAGTGCTATTTTAAAGTATTAGACTTTCAAAATGTGATGTTTTTGCACGAAAAATATTGGCCCTGAAAAACAACAACTTTATAGTAAGTATGTATTAATACACAGCAATATCCTCAAAATAACACTTCTTATAGTATAACGGAGGCCAGTTAGTAAGTGCAGTGCAGGTAAACCTCACTCCTTTGACCTCTAAACGAGCTCTTGCGACAGACACTAGAGGCCATGGTCTTTAGCCTCCTTGTTAGAGCAATCGACTCCCATGCGGAAGGTTGCCTGTTCGATCCTAGCTTGGAGCGGGTTGGGTGGTGTAGGACTGGCGGGGTTACAAGAGCATATAGGCCTACTCTATAGAGCAGGGATCACCAAACTTGTTCCTGGAGGTCTGGTGTCCTGCAGGTTTGTTTGATAAGGGTTGCAACTGAAATCTGCAGGAAGGTAGATCTCCAGGAACAGGGTTGGCCACCCCTGTACTAGGTATCCTTGAAACAATCAGTTAGGTGTGTTGGAGGCAAGTTGGAGGTAAACCCTGCTGGGACACCGGCCTTCCAGGACTGAGACTGTTGACCCCTGCTATAGAGTGTTAAAGAAACACTAAGGGAGTGTTAAACTAACAAGATAATAAAGTGTCTAATGAAGTGTTCAATCACTGAAGAATCAAATCTACAACAAAAACAAATCTACAGCTGACATCAATCACAACCTTAGATGAAATCAACTGAAATAAAAAAAAAAACTTTAAATCTGTCAAAATCTCATTAGAGGATCATTAAACAAGTCAAACAGTATCAGCAGCTGCACATATTACTAACCTGTTTGACTTTATTTTTGCTATACAGTCTAATGGAAAATCAAAAACACTTAGAAGATATTGTTTGGACAATTTGGTTGTCAGTGAATGCTTTAGTTGGGCTCTTGGCCCCTGTTAGATAAATTAGTTTTATTCACTTCCATATATTCTATTTACATATTTATACTTTTAAAGAAATGTAAAATTTATGTTATAAATGAATGTGCTTGATATAACCACATCGTCAGTTGTAGTTTTCAATCAGTCAAATGGTTTAAATGTGCCAGTAACAAGAATACTGTGCTGACAATGAGTCAAGTATTATAATAATAATAATAATAATAATAATAATAATTTATTTATAAAATAATACATTTTATTTTTATTTTTAAATGGCGCCTTTTTAGACACCCAAGGTCACCTTACAATAAGCATCAACAGCCATGCTAAAACAAATTAAAACAAATAATAAAACATTACTAAACAAGCATTGACCAAACAGGTGTAAACACACATCACAAATATAAAATAACATGATAAAAAACATGATAAAAATTGTTAAAGGTAAGCCTGCATAAAAGATGGGTATTTAGATGAAATTTAAATGTGTCAAGACTATCACTGCTCCTTACATACAGGGGAAGCGAGTGCCATAGCCGAGGAGCCATAGAGCTAAAAGATCTGTCTCCCATTGTGCTTAATCGAGTGCAAGGTGGTACCAGGGAGAAGGATTATCAATAGGATTCTACCACACAAACTGTTTAGACCAATGGTTAAAGACAATACTTCATCATCTGTTAACATGCCTGTATAATAACTAGCCTCAAAGGACTGCCCTTTGAGCAACCTTTTGTGTTTCTTCTGTATTGTTTCCTTGCTGCAAGAACATTACAATCTCAGAAAATGAATCTTGCTGAGTTTTGGAATCATTTTTGATCCTGACAACCATTAACTTCATTTCTTTTTCTGGCTATTGTAATTGTGCTTATTAATCACATTTTTTATAGTTCATAAACTAGGAAAAATATAATTAAGTCATACTTACTAATTATTAATAATGTATCAGCATATGAATCTCAATAATGGTGACAACAAATAAAATGCTTCATGCTCATCCATGGCTCCCAGCATGTTTTGGAACATATAAATAAATTATGCATCTGATTTGTCTGTCTTTTTTTCGTTCATTCTTATTGTTTGTTTTAATGTGTTGCCATTTTTGTTGTCTTTTTGTAGCTTGTTTAATGTTGAAATATCTGGTTATTGTCCCCATTTTTTAAATTAATTTGTTGATTCTAGAATAACGTGTCTTCTGCAGACAGCCTATAACCTGTTTTGATCAAATAATACATTTCAGACTCCCCTAAACTGAAAGAAAAGTGAAATGTTCTCAGAACACCTACATAAGTGGACTGAGTATGATTCATTTTGTTTTTGATAAGTGAAAGCAATGATATCTTGGTTTGCTTTTCACTTCGCACTTGTTTAATGCAGCTATCATTTTTATAAAAACAAAAAAACTTCACATCAAGACAGGTTGCAGGATTTTGTGGTCTCAAAAGAAGAGCGCACTTATTGAAATCTGGAAAGAAGGGTACATCAAACAACAGCTATTCAGAGCTTGCAAAATTTCTAAATTCCTGTTTGCCCTCAGGCAAGCCCTTTTCAGTCTTGGGTTGCCCGGATATAAAGTAGCCCAAAATAAAATACATTATTTATTAAACAAAATAATACATTTACTAAATAAAAAAATATATAATGACATTTTTAATAGGCTATATATTTATTTTTTAATTAACCAAAATTGTATTTAACTTTTTAAAGTTTTTATTTATTATTATTTTTTTAAATAACCAAAAAAAAAAAAAAAAGATTCTGTAGATAGATATTTCACCCAAACTGGAAAACTGCTATTATTTACTCACTTTGTGAGAGAACTTACTGTAAAGGCAGTGAAATATATTTTTCCTACTTAACTAGCACACAGGCATGTAGATCGAATTTAGTAGCCTGACTGTAAAAACAAAAGCCCCGGGAGGTCAGGCTACCAGATTTAAGGACTGAACCACTGAAATAAAGTAAAATTAAAATAACTTGTAAAATATTATTTACTGTTATTATGCCATTCTTCAACTACGGGCACTTTTAGCCTTGTGAAGTTGAGTAAAAAAAAACTAGTTCAAAATAAACGTAACAGCCTCATAAGTTTAAACAATTTGTCTAGTTTTAAAATCTGTAAGTGGACAAATTTAGATAAGAGGGAAAACATTTTTTCATCGTGAACTGAACAAATGTCAATTCCACATCTCAATATACAGCTTTTATGTCACAATGACATACATTATGGCAGTCAGACATTGTCTAAGATCATTTTTATATCTAGTTTAACCAATCTTTCCTCAATATATATTATAATTATACATTTGTCAATTAAATAAATGAGTTGTATGCTGAATTGTACACCTGTCACACTCTAGAATTTAATATTAATTTGGTTAAGAGCTTATTAGAAAATAAACTGATTTTGTATATTAAATAGAGCATGAACTCATACATTGTTAATCCACTTTTAATGTGTGATGAGAACTTTTTAATTTTATTTTTTTAAAATGTGTGTGGTGAAGGAAACCACAGTGGTGGAAATGACATTTCAACAGTTTATTGTGAAAAAATGAAAAATAGCTTCACTGATTAACTTTGAATTGAAACCAGCCTTTCATCTATACAAAACACTCTTATTTACCTTAATTGTGTTTGGTTTTTAGAAACATCTTTAAAGGTACAACATGTTTGGAAATGATGTAGAATAAATGTATTTCCTTATTAAGCAATATTTACCTTGATTTTTCTTTAAGTGATTTAAATTCCCTCCATCTTGAACATGTTCTCAGATGGCACTATTTATTTCATAGAAACCACCTAAATAATCTTTCATACACAAACTTTTTAAAGCGACATTACAGTGTTGTGGTGGAAATGACACTGATACTGTGCGACAGCTATATTTTGTATAAATAATAATATTGATAATAGTCTCACATTATTAACTATAAAATATTTAAATTACTTCACTAGTGCTCAATTAAGATAGATACCAGATAAATAATATTTTAAAATGTTATTTTCATTGTTGAAGTTTAAAACTCTGGGTGTTCAACAAGGTGAAAACAACGATTTTAACACCTAAAAGGAGGTTGAATAATATGAACAAATATATAATAGAAAGGTGGTAATTTTTTTAAGTAGATTTTATTGTAAGTTTGACAAAGAAAGGGAATTTGAACAAAATTATATATTTTTTTGGTTATCTGATCAAAGAACATACAAGTGCCCGTAGTTGAAGAATTACCCTATTATGACAAAGACAAAATAAAGTACTTATTAGACATTAGTCATTAAAACTATTGTTTAAAATGTGTTGAGAAAAATCTTCTCTCAGTTAAACAGTATTTGGGACATATTTGTAAAAGAATGATATTTTCACAACGGAGCTTATCATTTTGACTTTCTTAAGATTTTTTTAGATATTATATATATATATATATATATATATATATATATATATATATATATATATATTAGTGCTGTCAAAATTAACGCATGCGATTAATTTGAAATAATTAATGCGTTAAAAAAAATTTGCTCAATTAACGCAGTTTTTTTTTTTTTCCGGTTGTGGCCAGGGGCAGACGCCGGGCAGTTTCCCGCTGTTTCGACATAGTTTTTGGGCCGGGCTAATCATCTTCTTATGAACTGATCATAAGAAGATCTGTGACATAATCTGCAGCCCATTGCTTCTTTTCTTTATTGACGTTTGGCTGACCCACTCACAAATTGTTGGGCTCTGTGTAATGTAGGTGTGTATTTGTCAAAATAGCCAATATTCCCGCTTGTTTCTTACGCGCGGGTAAGGGGGAGAGCAGGCTTTTGCATCTGCATTCTGCACAGATCAATATATTCCTGACTATTTTATCTAGTTACCTATCTGTCCATATAAATATACTTTTTTTTAACTTTTAAACTGCACCACGGCCCGCGGCAACTTCCTCCTGCTGTTTCCTTAACCTGCAAGTCTTTATTTTACAAATTATAAACAATGTCCGCTTCTCAAGCCCTATGAGGAGTGTCAGTCATGTATTTTAAGATGCACTCGGTCAGAAGACAAGCACAGGAGATATCATGACATTGTGTTTTTGATCCTTAGCATGATGTAGGCTTATAGTGACAATAATATTTATACAATATGGTTATAATGATATTTATACATGACCAAACTAGTGTGCTACTTAAGCAACTTTTTTTTTACATTTAGTTTTGTAGTTGGGGCCGAAACAAATATTTGTTGCATTCTTCAATTGTTTGAGTTCATTTGATTGACAATGTAAAAGCTGTTAGCTACGTTTGATGTTTCATTGTTGAGTTACACATGTTATTTAAGGGTCTCTGACACATTGCTTTTATAATTTATCTTTATTTTATTAATCAACATTAACTGTGTGCGTCAGCAGGCAGTTTTTATGTTCATTATTTATTAGGCTCCCTCAAAACACACAGGCACCCACATTTCCAGTGTGGATTATAATTTTATTTTAATAATAAATAAAAAAATGTAGTTTTTTAATTTGTCAACTCTCGTTATTTCCTACATATGGCTTTTGTGCTTTTATAGAATGGGAGTTGGTAAACCTATTCAAGGGCATGCACAGATTTTTAATACTTTATTATTATAATTTTCCATATCTGCAATGCCTGTATTTTGGCATTTTTTTGCAGTCCACATAGAATCCAACATGGAAATTAATGTTTTCTTTATTGGCATTGACTGTTTTGAAATTCAAATGGCACTAACATGCCTGTGTTTTAATTTCTGTAATAAATATTTACGAAATATATTTGTTTAAATAATTACATATTGTAATAGGCTTTTTTACATTCAGAGCTTGTTCATTTAAAACTAATTCCTGAAAATGACAGTCATGTCATACAGAGGTTTAAATTATTAAACAAAAGCAAAGAAACTGTCATTCTGATTAAAATGTAAAGCTGTAAAGATGTAAATGTACAGAAGAATAAATAGGAAAAATGTAAGTTAAGAATTGCTATGCAACCCCCAGAATTGGAATTGGATCATATCGTTAAGTCCCTAAAAAGTCCCACCCCTAGTGATAACATAGATCACAAATCTATCCGACCCACCACAATACTTTTTTATGATCCAGGGTCACATATAATATTTATAAACATAACAATACCAAATCAACTAAATATTATTACATAATCAACTAAGAAAAAATTAAATCAGTAAAAAAATATGAAAATGTATAATTATGTTTGTAAAAATATTTTGTTATATTACTGTATAACAAAGTGAGTAATTTCACAGAACTGTCTTGGCTTGAAATTAACCTCAGCGGTGGCCTGTTATGACCCATTCAGGATACTTTAATCCTTTAATAAGCATGTTTCAAATTGTATAGGGCAGTGTTTCCTGTTTATGTTGCGAGCTCCTTTCTGAGCTTGAAAATACCGGTTGTTCTCTTCCAGGACACCAGCTGATATGCTTTGGACCTCAAACTGAGTGTTAAAAAATGAAACGGACATTCATAAGTTATGTATATCTTAAGCCTCGGGCTGTAACACGAGCTGCTTAAATTTCAACACCACTGAACTGTTTGTTTTAGATGATATTTAAGTCGATAAAGTGAGTGTTCGCTGCATTCCTCACCCTGAGACTTCCATCGCCAGCTGTCTTCTTTGATCCACCTGAAATGTATAGGAAGAAAGAGACACAGTGTGCATAAACTGCAAAATACTGGGCTCTTATTGATATTATCCAACACAAGCACAGCACCAAGCAAATCACATAACAAGAGGATGAGTGTTATCATGTTTTACTGCTAAAAAAATAATAAAGAAGATCGCTTAAGGACTTAGGGAGCTGTTATCTGTTTTTGCTGCCAGTGGGCAGTTTCAGTGCAACATGGTACTGATGATACACACGATAGCTTGTTTATAAAGCAGCAAGCCTGTCTCCATATGTGAAAATCAACAGAAGTTTGAAGAAAAGAATTGGTTCTTGGATGTAAAGCCAAAACTTGACCCCCGTCTGTCGCTGGATGAAGTGTAAGTGCATAATGTGCTGAGACATTCAATTTATAATGCTAATGTTATAGTTGGCTAATGGTGGGAATGTTGTCATTAAACAAAGAGCATAGTGAGAGAGACGTTTGAAAGAAAAATATACAGTATTTCTCTTTATGTAATGCTTTTTTAACTTTCATTTACACTGTAAAACCCATAAAGGGAACTTAAACAATTTGAGGAAACCAATTGCCTTAAGACAATAACAGTGATTTTTGACGTTACATGCATATCAGTCTGTTGTTGGAAACCCCAAAACCAAACCATGACCTTTAATAATGCATAATAGGGGCTCTTTAAACTGTAATATTCTTATTTCGAAATTTTGAAGTCAAGGTCAAATAAAACACAAATGTTTTATTTAAAAAAATCAAAACATGTAGCCTACTTATTAATGAGTAATAAGACATTTCTATTCTAAAAATTTCTAATACAGCAACATTTGACATAGCAAAATCCTGGCGCACATATGGGTCATATGTTATGGCCCTCTATACATCTTTTTCCTCTACCCAAAACCAGCACACACTGAAAACTGACACATACATTTAGATCCGGCCCAGATCTGTCCCACTCCTTTAGTAAAATAATGTTTTTTTTGTGGTCCAAGTCTTGTCCAGACAATATCAGACAGATCTGGCTGAGATCCAGCTTGGTCTTTGAGCCAGATCTGGTGCAAGCACTATCAGACAGATTTAATAGCCCCTTGCCTTCATCTAGGTGATTACATTACACTATCGACATTTATAAATGTATTGACAGTGCATTAAGAAGAGAAAAGAAAAACATAAGATCGAATAAATCCAAGGGTAAGTGTATGTGTGTGCTGTTCCTAATATAATGGTCAAGCGAATACTAGCTGTGAAGTTTTGCCATAACAAACACAAACACCTCGTCACCTTAGAATTATAAAGTTCTATCCGACAGTTTTGTCATAATTGAGTTATAGACATATTTTTAATGACGTCTTATTTACATTATGGGATGTTTTTTTTTAATTGTTTACATTTTAAGATGTTTTATTTAAAAATAATAATAATAAATGTTACACACATATGATATAGAAAGCAAAAACTATGAAGCTCAATATCTCAAAATTATTCAGAACGCAGATAGAACCTTATAATTCCAAGGTGACGACCTAGTTTTACACGTACTAAAACTCATCATCAAAGGCCTAATATGTGTGTAACAGTCTAAATTATCATAGCATTTGTTTATATGTCTTTTTCACCAAAAAAGGCTTACACAAATTCCAAAGGCAGATACTGATTAGATCAGGGCCTGGTGTGTGAACTTTGGGGGTTTTTACGACGTGGTCACATGTTGATTAGTCAGTTTGAATGTCTCAGTATTTGGGCTTTAGTCACATAGTCAAGAAAGAGCAAAGTTTACCAGCTATTTTGCCTCTGTCTCTTTTCCTTGTCTGCCTTTTCCCTGGTCTGCGTCTCTCCTGCTCTGCTCCTCTCCTGCTCTGGAGGCTATCTTCTCTGGCTCTACTGCTCTCAGGCTTTTTGGGGCCAACTTACTTACTTTGTCTCTCCCTCCCCCTGTCTCTTCATCTATATCTGGCAACTTAAGTTTTACATTTAAGCTGGGTACAATTATTATCATTTTTTTTTTCATTTCATATTTTACCATTTTACAGTTATTTTATAACTAATTCAGTTGTAACCATAGAGAATTATTGTCAATAAATAATTTTTATTTTCAAGTATTTGTGAATTATTTTTGATTTAACAACACTTAATTGCTCCATATTGCAATACAATCCAATCACATAAAATCAACGCTCTCCCACATTTTAAGCTATTAATTCTGCACTTACTACAGTTTTTGGTGTAAGATTGCAAAAGAATGGTTTGACCAGAAATGTCCAGAAATTTACCATCATGCTGATTACTTTTTAGTCACTCGGCAGAAGTTGGAACCTCTGTGGTTAAAACCCATTCTTTCAGGTGTAAGAATATCAGATGTGCACATCATTTCAGAAGTTTTAGACAAACATTACGATACCTGCAAGTAATCATCAACCATTTTTAGGCACAAGCAAAATATTTAACTTTAACCAAAGTAGAACAGCTATTTTGGGTCAGTGAATCCTTCTTTGTAGTTGGGAAAGGGAGCATGCCTAATCAAACTCCTGACACAAATCACAATTTAGCTGCCACCTTCATTCTGACAGGGGCCCATCTTTGACAGTACAAACTTGGGGGGAATGTAGCAACTAAATCCAAAGTGGACCTGTCACAGATCTTGGGCCAAAGGTGGAGACACACAATTACACCGATAGCGGACACATCACAGCAATGACTAAACCGAGTACGGACCTGCTGAACAAACTGCTTTTCTTTTTTGGTAATTATTTTTAAGGGTTTTTCACCTTTAGTTGGGATAGGACAGTGGAGGTTACAGACAGGAAAGTATTGGGAGCAGAGAGAGGGGAAGGCTTGGCTAAAGACCTCGTGCTGGGAATCAAACTCAGGTCACCGTAACCACTAGGCCAGTGGTTCTCAAACTTTTTTTCATCAAGTACCACCTCAGAAAAAAATTGTCTCTTCAAGTACCACCAAAATGAGCAGTATTGAAATAGAGTAGCGTAGTAGGCCCAGTAAAGCAGCTACAACTCTGCAAAGTTAAAAAACGTGGCAGATTACCTCAGAAATATAGGCTAAATGTCATATATGGCACATTATATACATCATTTTTTGATCAATTTTAAAATGTGTGTAGCATATACATGACATATTTCATTCCTCCGCGTACCACTAGAAGGAAGCCTGCGTACCACTAGCGGTACACGTACCACAGTTTGAGAACCACTGCACTAGGCTATTGGCACCAACAACATAAAATACCTTTGAGCTGGGACTAGCTCATCAAGGAAAATGTGCCAGTCAAACAGAAGGGTTTTGTAAAAAGTTGGCAAAGCTTTGGCCCGTTATTTTCTCACCAATGCAGAGAATGAGCCCACAGTGCCACATTTTAGTCAGAATTGGATCAAAAGTGCTTGCCATCTGGGATATTGGTACCAGTAAACATGTGAGAAAATGCTACAACATGCCAATTGTTGCTCACATAGCAACATTTTACATAAACACCCTTGCAACATGTGTAACCCCGCCGGGCCTACGCCACCCAACCTGGTCTTGAACCGGTGACCTTCCGCATGGGAGTTGTTTGCTCTACCAAGGAGGCTAAAGACCATGGTCTCTAGCGTCTGTCTCTAGAGCACCTTTAGAGGTCAGAGGAGTGAGGTTTACCTGCACGGCACTTACTAGCTGGCCTCTGCTACACATGCAACATGCATATTGCTAAAACGTGCTAGCAATATGTACGTACTTCATACTAGCAGCATGTTTTAGCAATGTGTGATGAACATTAGTAACAAACTAACAATGTGCTTAACAAGCTAGCAATGCTAAATACAATATAAAAAATACAATATAAAAACTCTTAAAACAGCTACTTATTAGCTACCAACAAAGTTCTAAACTTCATGTAAACTTTCCGGTCTGACTTTCTTAAGTCAACATCTAGTTTAAATGATATATATTTGGCTTGTATTTTCATTTGAGTGGTAAAAAAACAAAAAAAAAACATCTATTTCGAGAAAGGTTCAAATAATAAAAACACATTTTCCTCACTCTACAACCCATCAGGCAGAGTGATTATATCATGCCTGCATGTTGAAAAGCCAAAATTTAAAGTCATATTGCATAGCTATAACAAACTTCCTAGATAGCATAAGAATGTGGGCCACTTTAGGCAGTTATGCAGCACTGCAGCACAGGCCCAGACAAAATGACATGAAAATAGAAAATTTACAATGGCAAAGAGGGTGCAAAAATTTTAATTAATATATGGGCCATTTAAGGCAAAGATTTGGCACTTGTACTTTGCACTTGGCACTTTTGGCAAAATGTAATCTGAATGTGAGCCTAATGTGGCCCATGTGGGAAAATGATGAATTTGGCCTAAATGATGGAGTACAAATGTGGGCCACAGTTGGCAAAAATGTGGCATAGTCATTTAAGGGTAATCTGAGTCTAAACCTAAAGTGGTTCACATGTGTAGTGCAAATATGGCCCAGTTATCTTAAGAAATATGTGTGCCACTTTTGGCAAATATTTGGCACAGTAAGCTCTGGCTATTGCGGCTCTGAGCCTAATGTGGCCCAGAGAAATATAGCAAATGTAGCCCAGTTATTTTAAAACATATGTGGACCACTTTTGGCAAATATTTGGCACAGTAAATTCTGGCTAATGCAGCCGTTAGTTCTTAGTGGCCCAGAGACGATATGGAAAATGTGTCCCAGTTGTCTTAAAACACAGTTGAAGTCAGAATTATTAGCATCTCTTTAATTTTTTTTCTTTTTTAAATATTGTATATTCTAATGTGTAGGCCAGATCTGGGCCAGAATAAGCGCAAACTGTGGCCCAGAATAGGGTCAGTTCTGGTTCATTTGGTTCAATTCTGGCTGATATGTGATATTGCTAAGGCTTAATTGTGGCTCAGATCTGGCAAACAGAAGCAGACAGCACAAGAGCCATCATTCCATGCGGTTAGGGTTAGGGCATGTGAGCCAGATGTAAGTGTCTGGTGTGGGCCGGATTTGAGCCACATGAATTTTGTTGGGTTGTTTTGTATACTCTCAAAGGAATTTACATTAGCTGTACTGCAAAGTCAGGGTTCAACGCTAAGGATTTATTCCTACTGGCCCTTTCAAAAAAGAAGTTAATAGATATTTCTTAAGCCCCTTTCACACATACAGACCTTTCCGGAAAATTGCCGGTAATTTTCCGGAAAGGTTATATGTGTGAACAGGTCCTTTTTGAAAATACCGCTAAATTCGTTCTGGCTATTTTCCGGAAAGAGAAGTTGTAACATTACCGGCAATTTGCCGGAATGCTGCGCTGTGTGAATGCAGAAGGAAGATTACCGTAATAAGCGCGTGCACGTCTAGAACGTGCTGACGTGAGACGTCTGCTTTAGTCAATCACAACAGTCAGACGCATTTACGTGCGCGCGGTTTGTGAGAATAAAAACCTTTGAATATTTTTCCAGACACATTTAGCTGCTAGAAGTTAGTCAGATCACGTTTATATGTTCTTCTTTATGTCAACTGTGTAAATAATCATCGATGAGATGCTTATGATAAGCCGTTGTTTGTTTACCTTCAAGCTTTGCGTGTGCCTGTGAAACAGCCTGTGAGCGCCTGCACACGCACATATTATGAACATCTCGACATGAGAAAGTGATCCTGCGAAAGTTGTTCACAATATTGATCATCCGCAGAGTTTGTAATTTAGTCAAATGTTTACAAATACAAGCGCAGCCGTTTAAAGCTCATTTGTGGTGAATGATGTCAGAATTTACCGGTATTTTGGAATGGATGTGTGAATGCTCTTTTCCGGAAAATTTCCGTAACGTCCTCGCCTGTGTGAACAGCGCTTTTTTGAATATACCGGTAAAGTCGTTCCGGAAATTTTCCAGATATTTACCGGTATCACTGTGTGAAAGGGGCTTTAGTCACATATTTTAAATTATATGTCAAAAGCCTCTAAAACATAATTGAACACATAAATATATTATAAGCGAAAATGTTTACTTTAATTTTTGACACCCACACACATCGTCAACAAAAATAAATCAGAGGTAAGACTTTCTCATACATAGCCTCATTTCAGTTGTCAAGTTTTGTAAAAATCAGTTAAATTAATCAATCTATTAAAAATAATGTTGGCTAGAATTATGCATTATAGGCTTTAATTATAGAGAGTTATAGCAGATGAACCGAGACTTCAGTCTGATCATGAAGCAGATCAATGTTGATCTTTCTTTCCAGGTGTCAGTGGTCCCTTTCACACAGTGATACCGGTAAATATATGGAAAATTTCCGGAACGACTTTACCGGTAAATTCAAAAAAGTGCACACATCCACTCCAAAATACGGTAAATTCTGACATCATTAACCAGAAAGGAGCACTAAACGGCTGCGCTTGTATTTGTAAACATTTGACTACAATCACAAACTCTGTGGATGGATCAGTATTGTGAACAACTTCGATGAAAACATATAGAGAAACACTTTCGCATGTCGAGATGTACATGATATGTGTGTGTGTGCTGGCGCTCACGGGCTGTTTCTCGGGCACACACAAAGCTTGAAGGTAAACAAATAACGGTTTATCATAAGCATCTTATCGATAATTATTTACACGGATGGCATTAAGATGAGCATTTAAACGTTACCTGACTAATTTCTAGCAGCTAAATGTGTCTGGAAAAATATTCAAAGGCTTTTATTCTCATAAACCGCGCAGACTTGAATGCGTCTGACTGTTCTGATTGGCTAAAGCAGACGTCTCACGTCAGCAGGTTCTAGACATGCACGCGCTCTTTCCGGCAATCTTCCTTCTACGTTCACACAGCGCAGCATTCCGGCAAATTACCAGTAATGTTACAACTTTTCTTTCCGGAAAATAGCCAGAACGAATTTACCGGTATTTTCAAAAAGGGCCTGTTCACACATACACACCTTTCCCGAAAATTGCCAGTAATTTTCCGGAAATGTCTGTATGTGTGAAAGAGGCTAATGTGCAGAAATGACCTGAAAAAACAATAGGCCTAATACAAACAGCACTTAGTATATTTAAGCATAGTTTCACTTTCATATTCGAAATGAAACCCATCTTTAACCAATAGGAATGATGACGTCCCGTCCTACTCATGATTCTCTCTTCAGATAGCCATATATATGGCTATTACACAACCATAATACACTGTGATATCGCTTTGCTTTCTTACTACAATCGATTCTGCTTCAGAGTTCAATCCAGCCAAGATTCAGGCGATCTCAGACAGATTGCTTTGGTGCGGATCCGAGTATGATTGTGGGATTCACGTTTGCCAAGTGAACCATGCTAACTAGGCAAACGAGACAAGAAAGCGTTCCGAAACAAACATCTAGGTGTGAAAGCACCCTATTTGCATGCAACTGACAAACAGTTGCAGCCAAATTAAACTTTAGGCGGGCCAGTAACAATCCTGTCTACTGTCTCGGGCATCTCGAACAATGGGCAACGAGCAATCCTTAATGTCGAGCCCTGAAGATGATGCATGTTTGTAGATTTGACTTATGTCAGCAAAGGATCATGGGGGAGGGGGCGGAGCATGCACTGGCCAATTTTATAAAAGACAGACAGATAAGCTAACAGTTGGTGAATAGATGTGACTCTGCAAACATTCAAAATCAGGCCACTTACATGTAATTGTAACAGATGGATAAAGCAGTATATTGTTATTGGAATAGAAGGTACATGCTGTTGGAATGAACACACATGCTTATAAATCTAAAACATGCTTTTCTTTTGCAAGCAGCCATCATCATCATGCCCTGACAGTTTAACAATGGGTGGGAGGCTGGGAGGGAGAGCGGGCAGAATGTTAATCCATATGCGTTGTGTTTCACAATGTTTAAATGGTGTTTGCTGAAACTTTCGAATGACAGCATGCACAGAATGTGGAGTACAGATGCATGGATCAATCACGCAACACATTTTTCTGGAACAGGTTCATTTGTGAACTCATGGAAATGCAGAACATTCTGATCTGAAACGCTGCCCTGGTTTAACACTGAAACTCATAATTACATCGAGCACATATAAGGTTTTGTTGTTGTATCCATTGGTGACATAATGGGTCTTGCTCGTTCACCTTTGCCACCAGACTTGACGCCAAACAAATCACACACTAAAGCTGAAAGTTCCCAAGGAGACTCCAAAGATGGCCAAGCCTTCAACAATGACACATCTTTACTTCTTTTAACCTGGTGTTTTATACAGAACCACTTTTGACCGCGACTTATTGGCAGGTAAGAGTGCAAACTTATTCAACAAATTTGAAGCCTGTGAGGAAATCTTCCTACAAGCTTCTCATAGGAACCAGAGGGGTTTTCAGGAACAATCCTTTCTTAGGGTTGGGCCAGATGAAAGACAATGTATGCATCTCTTTGTTTGATGGATAATTTAAGGATTTACAGATGGTGTGTGTTCGGTAGGAGCATGGGAATGGTCTAATGAGGGCCCTTCTCTATGTATTTTCCCCTATTCTCAAGATCACATGATACATTGCCAGACTTTCTAAAAAAAAAAAAAGCTTCTGATTGAACTCTGAATGTAATTCAGTGTAGTATGATGTCAAAGCAATTCTCTGTATTTTGTCAAATCAAGGCAAATATTTTGACAATATATGGTGAGCATATGGATGCGTGCAAAGCATAAAAACAGCTACAATTCAGTTGTCTTGGGGAGGTATTGCTTAACATTCTTTATAATGTTTAAAAGGGTCTTGAATTAATAATCAGAATTTCCTTTTGACATTTTAGAACCCAAATCTTAGGATACACTCACACAATATTGGTTTTGCTTTCCGTTTTTTAAGGTTTATTTACAGGCAACATTGCAGAAATGAACCCTGTTGGGTCCATGTACCATCCGTTAATTTGATTATCCCTTTTATTTTGGAAAACGAAACACCAGAAAAACAGTTTACATTTTGTATTTCTGTTTATTCTGTAGGCACAAAAACAAAACAAAAGCTCATCTGTTATCCTGTTTTTAACTCAAAACGGAGACTTAAAAGAAAGATAAAACAAAAACAAAATAACGAGGCATTTATTCGTTTGATCAAAAAATGAACACCAAAAAAACGAGATTTCAACGTGTGGGCGTGCACGAGACGGAGACGCCCTTTTTCTGCCGATTGATCAATAGCTATGAGGCTGTAGGATTTAAATCAAACTTTGCTTATCAACTCATACATAAAACAGGTACGTATACATCTATAAATTGCTCGCATTTACACCTACACTATTGAATGTTCAAAACAATATCTGAATCTTGCGTATACATAAACTTGATGCATGCATTCACCCACATACATGCGCACATACAAACTAGATCTGTGCATATGCGCCATAAAACTCTTGCATATGAATTTAACCTCGATGCGTGCCAAATAACACTCATGCAAACATACACAATAAAATTCACGATTGTATATGCAATTAGTTTTGAACATGCAAGGGATTTCATATGTCTATGTGCATAGACTTCTCAAAAGTCATGAGTTTAAATGGACGAGATCATTATTTATCATACAAATAATAATTAATAAGCTTATGAAATAGAAATAATCCAATTAATAGAGGAATTACATCTGGTGAATAATGAAAGTAGATTATGCTAAATATAAAAACATAAAAAAGATAATGATAGGAATGCTCCAGCAAATTCCTTCGTTCATTAATTTTTTTGTCGGCTTGGTCCCTTTATTAATCCGGGGTCGCCACTGCAGAATGAAATGCCAGCACGTTTTTACGCAGCGGATGCCCTTCCAGACATAATCCATCTCTGGGAAACATCCACACACTCATTCACACACACGCTTATACACCATGGACAATTTAGCCTACCAAATTCACCTGTACCGCATGTCTTGGACTGTGGGGAAAACCGGAGCACCCGGAGGAAACCCACGCGAACGCAGAGAGAACATGCAAACTTCACACAGAAACGCCACTGCGTTACTACGTCACCTTACTCCTGCAAATTATAAAGTTTTATTATGCAATTAAATTATTAAACTACCTCAAGACATGCAATTTATAATTGCAGAAAACTGTTTGGAAGCATTAAAGGTGTCTAGGAAGATGTCCAAAATCTTTACACGCATTAATCCAGAGACTGTTCATGTCACTGATAAGAAAATGAAGGATGTTTACTGTATGAGGACCGGAATGGCCTTAAAGGGGTGGTCCACTACGATCTCATATTTTAAACTTTAGTTGATGTGTAATGTAGTTGTGTGAACATAAACAACATCTCTGAATGTAAAATGTTCTAAGTTCAATGCAAAGGGACACCTTGGTTTTTACAGAGTTAGCATAGCAAAGCCTACAATTAACAAATTTTGGGGACTACAAAAAATACTTCCACCTCCTGTGAGATCACAAGTTCGTTTACTGCGCATCCCACACTGCACAGGTAAGGGCCGTGGCCAGAGGCACTGTAACATTACAGCAGAGATGAAGCTAAAAATGCGTCTAAACACAGCTGTTTCCACAGAGCTTCGTCTGTTTCTGTATTTGGGCTTCCAAAGGACACGACACAACGACAGAAGCGCCTTTAGTTCAATATTAATTATGTTCCAGAGAATTATGAAACACACAGCAAGCATGATTTGACAAAATAGCTCCAGAATCTCTCCCAGTTCAGTGCTGGAATTGGGTAAATTCTCCTCAAAGCAGAAGTTGTAAGCTACAAGTAAGTGTTTTTATTTGTTTAAATTGATCATTACATGTACAGTGTCTAGCGTTAACGGTATGCCGTAGCAATGATGTAAACAATGCGAAATGCTGCTTTGCGGGCAAATGATTGAGCTACAAATTCATATTTATCAGTCAAACTGCTGTAAACACACACGCACACGCACACACACACACACACACACACACACACACACACACACACACACACTCCACCAGCACTCCGCTCACTCTCCGCCTCTTTGCTCTAGTTTGGTATCCCGCCGTGGGTGCGTTGACGCGCGAACAAAATGGTGACTGTTGGCCGCGCCTATTTGTGGCTTCTTTTGTTCTCTTCAGAAACCTATGGATGACGTCACGGATACTACGTCCATATATTTTACAGTCAATAGTTTACGCACACACACATCTACAAATTACATTTAAATGCATCAGCTTTTCACAGCAAAATATTCACTACTCACTACTCTTAAGTAGTTTTAAAAGGGCTACTTTTTACTCATACTTTGATTAATATTCACAACAGATACTTTTACTCGGCCGCTAGCTCTCTGCAACTCTCACATGGTTGCCCACTGAAGCTAAGCAGGGCTGGTCAGTACCTGGATGGGAGACCACATGGGAAAGCTAGGTTGCTGCTGGAAGTGGTGTTAGTGAAACCAGCAGGGAGCGCTCAACCGGTGGTCTGTGTGGGTTCTAATGCCCCAGTATAGTGACAGCGACTCTATAGATTACCTGGTGAGTGGTGTCTTTCGAATGAGATGTTAAACCAAGGTCCTGACTCTCTGTGGTTGTTGGCAGAATGGCCTTCGAATAAGAGTAGGGGTTTAACCCTGGCATTCTGGCCAAATCTGGATGCGTGCCAGGGGGAAATTCACCGCAATGTGTAAAGCACTTTGTGTGTCCAGAAAAGAGCTATATAAATGTAAGGAATTACTATTATTATTATTACTCTTCTTGCAAGTAATAGTATTTGAGTTTGATTTTTCAGCACTCTTTCCCCCACCGCATATTAGTATATATATAGTTTGGGCACAATTTATGCAAATGACGAACACAATATATGTAAAAACTCCTTTATAAAACTCTTTTTAATTAGCTTAAAATTAATTAATTAATAATAATTTGTTAATATTTTATCAAGTTCATCAATGTGAATCCTCTTTACAATTTGTAACGGGGAGACTGACACGGAGGGATCCATTTTGCAGTATTTATTAAGTCACACTCAAACATCAACAACACGCACGGCTGTGCGGACATACAACATACACATCAAAGGAGACTTAGCAGATAACAGACGCAGTGTGATTACCAGGCTTGGGTCAGAGGCAGGCAGCGTGATTCAGAGTCCGAGGAAACAGGCTTTGGTCGAGGGCAGGCAGAAGACAGAGCAGAGTCGTGAAACGGGCTGAAGTGGTAAACGGGACATCAGGCAGGATAGAACGCTCAGAAATGCTGGCCGGGGCTAAACAAGACTTCGCACTGAAGTGTGTGTGTGAGCTGCTTATATGTGGTACGTGGGTCATTAGTGGAATGGATAACAGGAGTGCAGGGATCAGGTGAAATGGATGACGTAATGGTTAGAAGTCCGGAGATGGTGACCTCTGCTGGTCAGCGAGGGGAATGACTGGGACCGAGTCGGTGACAGAGCCCCCCCCCAACGAAAGGGACCCTGTTCACCGGCTGCCACCTCCCTATCCGCCTCGGCTGGACCAGCAGCAGGCTTGAGCAGAGAGACATGGAAAGTGGGAGAAATACGAAAATGATTAGGGAGTGTCAGTCTGAACGAAACAGGAGATATTTGTCTTTCAATTTGGAATGGACCCACGTACCTGGGACTGAGCTTCTTGCAGGGCAGTTTGAGGCGTAAGTCACGGGTGGAAAGCCATACCCATTGTCCTGGGGAATACATGGGACCAGAACTTCGGTGTCGATCGGCTTGTTCCTTGAAACGCCGTACGGCATGAGAGAGGTGAGTGTGAGCTGCGTTCCAGACCTCTTCGCAGTTTTTAAACCAGGTATCCACAGCGGGGAGTTCAGAGGTCTCGCCGGACCAGGGAAAGAGAGGAGGTTGGAAGCCCAGTACGCATTGAAATGGAGTTAATCCAGTAGATGCCTTTCTTAGGGAATTTTGAGCATATTCTGCCCACATGAGAAATTTAGCCCATTCACTCTGGTTAGAGTGACAATATGTGCGGAGGAATCTGCCAATTTCCTGGTTCAAGCGCTCTGTCTGCCCGTTGGATTGGGGATGATAGCCGGATGTTAGGCTAATATTAACCTGGAGATTTTTGAAGAATGCTGACCAGAGTCGGGATGTAAACTGGGGACCTCTATCCGACACGATGTCTTCGGGGAGACCATAGTACCGGAACACATACTCACAGAGTAACTCGGCTGTTTCCATGGCTGTAGGCAGTTTGGGTATGGGAATGAGACGGCAGGATTTAGAAAATCGATCTATTACTGTGAGGATGGTGGTTTTGCCTTGTGATATGGGTAGGTCGGTGACGAAGTCGATGGCGATGTGTGACCAGGGACGGTGTGGCACCTCCAGGGGTTGGAGTAATCCAGCTGGACGGTGACGGGAGTGTTTAGACATTTGGCAGGGTGAGCATTTATTGATGAAGTTGATGACGTCTTTGTTTATGGATGACCACCAATAGCGGGATTGAATCAATTGTACAGTGGCTGTGCTGCCTGGATGACCGGAACTGGGGTGGTCATGTACCTCGGAGATGAGCTTTTCTCGAAGTGACGGAAAAACAAAGATCTTGTCTTCAGGACAGGATTGTGGTGTGGGACTGGTTTCGGCGGCTTGAAGGATTTCATGTTCGATGTCCCACTGGATAGGAGCGACAATGAGAGGATCTTTGATTATGGGTTCATCATTGTATTCGGAGGTTTCATCGTCTGAGAGGCGGGAAAGAGCATCTGCTTTGATGTTTTTTGAGCCAGGGATGTAGGTGACTTGGAAGTCGAATCTAGTGAAAAACAGAGCCCATCGAGCCTGTCTAGGATTCAGACGTTTACAGGAGCGGATATATTCCAGGTTTTTGTGATCGGTGATCACAGTGAAGGGATGTTTGGCGCCTTCAAGCCAGTGTCTCCATTCTTCTAGCGCGGCTTTCATGGCGAGGAGTTCTCGGTTTCCCACATCGTAGTTCCGTTCAGCGGAGTTGAGCTTGCGAGAATAGAAGGCACAGGGATGGAGCTTCTTCGTAACTAGTGATCTCTGGGACAGGATGGCTCCAATTCCAGTGTTGGATGCGTCAATTTCAACTACAAAGGGTTGCTCGGGATCAGGATGACGCAGAATGGGTGCACTGGAGAAGCGGGTTTTGAGCTGAGTAAACGCTCGAACAGCGTCTGGGTTCCATTTGAGGCGAGCGTTATTAGCTTTTACCATGGCGGTAAGTGGAGCAGCGACTGAACTGAAGTTTCTTATGAAGCGCCTGTAGAAGTTAGCAAAGCCCAGGAATCGTTGCAGTTGTCTTAGGGTTTCGGGTTGTGGCCATTGTGTCACGGAGTCGACCTTTTGCTGGTCCATGGCCACGCCTTCGGGACTGATGATGTAACCCAAGAACGAAATACAGGTCTGATGGAATTCGCACTTGGAGATCTTTGCATATAGCTGGTTTTGAATGAGGCGTTCGAGCACTGCCCTGACGTGCTGAATATGCTCAGATAGCGAATTTGAGTAGACCAGGATGTCGTCAATATACACTATGACCCATTTGTTGAGCATGTCTCTAAATACCTCATTTACAAAAGCCTGGAACACGGAAGGACTGTTTGCTAGGCCGAAGGGCATAACGAGGTATTCATAGTGGCCGTCGATTGTAGAGAACCCGGTTTTCCACTCGTCTCCCTGTCGTATGCGGATGAGGTTATATGCACTACGGAGGTCCAACTTAGTGAAATACTGGGCGGATCGGAGTTGCTCAAGGGCGGCTGGAACCAATGGCAAGGGGTAGCGGTATTTGACTGTGATCTCATTTAAGCCTCGGTAATCAATGCATGGGAGTAAGCTGCCATCCTTCTTCTTGACGAAGAAAAAGCCTGCTGAAGCGGGTGAGGTAGATGGTCGGATAAAGCCCTTTTCCAGCTCCTCAGAGATGTAATTCTTCATAGCTTCAGTTTCAGGTTGAGAGAGGGGGAAAATGCGACCACGAGGGGGCGTGGTGCCTGGTAGTAGTTCGATGGCAGTCATTTTCACGATGTGGAGGGAGCTTGGTAGCCTTCTGTTTATTAAATGCCTCAGTTAAATCATGATAAGCATCAGGAACATGACAGAGTTCAGGGTCTTCGGTGTTGGTAATTGTGTTGATCTGGACAGGGGAAACAGAATGCAGACATTGGGTAAAGCATTGATTGCTCCATTTTGTGATCTCACCAGTTCTCCAGGAAACTTGAGGGTCATGTTGTTGTAGCCATGGTAACCCAAGAATTACAGAGTGCTTGGGGGAGTCGATGGCAAGAAGGGAAATCTCCTCTTCATGGAGAGAGCCTGTTTGAAGAGAGATTGGTTGAGTCTGGAATTTTATGTGTCCCTCTCCCAAAGGGCGCCCGTCTACAGCAGTGATGGCTATGGAGGAATCACAGGAGGTTAAAGGAATGGAGTGAGTGGTGGCAAACGTGTAATCAATAAAGTTGCCAGCGGCTCCTGAATCGATCATGGCCATAGTCTCAATTTCATCTCCATTGTTTCTCAGAATGACAGGCAAATTCATAACATTATTAGTGGTAGTGAACATAGTGGTTGCACTCACCGAGAGGGTTTTAGGGAGAGGCTTGTTGGGACATAAAACCTTCGTATGACCTGGAAGTCCGCAATAAATGCACAGGTGATTTCTTCTCCGTCGTTCTTGCTCCTCTGGGTTCAGGCGGGTTCTACCCAATTGCATGGGTTCAGCGGAGGTCTCAGGGGATACAGGACTGGAAGCAATTGATCACAGTGGATTGCGAGTGCGGAGGAGAGTGTCTAACCTTATGGAAAGTTCGATTAGTTGATCCAGTGTTTTTCCCTCGTCACGACATGCCATCTCTTTCTGCAATTCTGGTCTTAAAGCTTTTCTGTAGAGCGTGGTAAGCGGATCATCAGCCCAGCCAGCTGCGGAGCGATCTCCCTGTTGGATGCACAGTAGCTCCTCGCCAGCGTTACAACCACCCTCCGGATGATCAAACACAGTGCAGAAACGTTTGAGAAAGTCATTAAACGAGGGAAATATCGGGGTACTGTCTGGCCAAACTGCAGTAGCCCAGTCTAGCGCTTTCCCAGTGAGCAGTGAGCACACAAAAGCAATTTTCCCATTCTCGTCCTTAAACAGATGGGGCTGTTGGGCGATAAACAGTTTACATTGCAGTAGGAAGCCTTTACATTTTGCTGGGTTACCTGAGAACTTGTCAGGGAATGCCAATCGAACTCCGGGAGTCATCGGGGGTTGTGCAACAACAAGTGGACTTGGAGAGTAGTTGGCGGTGGGTTGCGCAGTGGCAGCAGCTTGCAGGTTTTGTAGGGATTTCACCAGTTCGTCTGTTAACTGAGTTAGATGTGTTAGTTGTTGTTGGTGTGTGGACAATACCTGAGCTTGTGTTGTGACTTCGTGAGACAAAACCTGGATGGCTGCGGGATCAGTGTTGGGCGAAGTCTTCTGTAACGGGGAGACTGACACGGAGGGATCCATTTTGCAGTATTTATTAAGTCACACTTAAACATCAACAACACGCACGGCTGTGCGGACATACAACATACACATCAAAGGAGACTTAGCAGATAACAGACGCAGTGTGATTACCAGGCTTGGGTCAGAGGCAGGCAGCGTGATTCAGAGTCCGTGTAACAGGCTTTGGTCAGGGGCAGGCAGCGAGAATCAGAGTCCGAGGAAACAGGCTTTGGTCGAGGGCAGGCAGAAGACAGAGCAGAGTCGTGAAACGGGCTGAAGTGGTAAACGGGACATCAGGCAGGATAGAACGCTCAGAAATGCTGGCCGGGGCTAAACAAGACTTCGCACTGAAGTGTGTGTGTGAGCTGCTTATATGTGGTACGTGGGTCATTAGTGGAATGGAGAACAGGAGTGCAGGGATCAGGTGAAATGGATGACGTAATGGTTAGAAGTCCGGAGATGGTGACCTCTGCTGGTCAGCGAGGGGAATGACTGGGACCGAGTCGGTGACACAATTATTAATGAGTGATACTGACTGTATATTTGTTTGCTTCTTTTAATTTTTAAATGCATAATTCCAAGCTGTTTATAACTTCAAAAAAAAAAAAAAACTTCTTGTCAACACTGTATGAGGTTCTCAAAACAATATTCATGAACCCTTTAACATCATATAAAGCACAAAAATAGACTTAACTGCCCAAACATCTTTCTACAACATGTGGCACGAAGAGCAAAACAAGCCAGAACATCTTTAGAATGATGAGCTAATTAAAGACTAATAATGAGGGCCTGATTGGTGTTACTGTTGACCTCACATTCCATATGCGATCCAGAAGTCTTTTCATCATTGGATTATAGCTGAGCTCACTGTCCAAATCATAAAACATCAAAACGCTGAGCACATGCAGACAGCAGCTGTAACGTACATTCTTTAAATAAGCCATACTGGCACAGAATTACAGATAATCCAGGTTTTAGGAGGGTCATTTCTCATTCTAGTACATTTTCACGATCTCATTTAATGTCTTAATATATTGGATAAAATGTTAAAGCCGCAATTGTGAAATATGGAAATCATTTAATTTTTCATTATCACAGTAAGATGATTACGTTTGAACATTTTTTGGTTCAAAGGTTACAAATGAAGAATAATCTGTAATATTTCGTAACAATTATTAATTTGCAATTGCAATTTCCTTTGTATATTAAGCATTTCTTCGTAGAGGTGTGAACATTGGCCTCACAGTTCGGTTCAGTTCAGTTCAGTTATGATTATCATGCCATCTCTTCAGTTCAATTTGATATCTCGGTGCATCATGGTGCATTAACGATGACACAAATGGATATTTTACTTCACAGAACATGAATTCTTGCATTAAAATAATTTTTTTAATATATTTTTATACACTGCAAAACCCAACAGTCAACTTTATGAAATGAAATAAGTGTAGTTAACTCAGAATTGACTGAAAGTTAATTCTACTAATTTGATAAGAGTTTTGAACTCAGTGTTGAAGGTAATGAGTTAATTAAATACCTCATTACTTCAACTTAAATGGAGTAAGTTCACAGTACTCATATAAATTCGTTTTTTAACTCCAATGGTTTGTTGCAATCGGTTTCCTCAAACAGTTTGAGTTGCCTTAACTTATTGAGTTTTACAGTACTCAGTTGGTTTGAGTTCTCCTCATTTATTGTGTTTTACTGTGCTTAAATTGTTTTGTTTACTCAAATGGAATGAGCAATCGATTTCCTCAAATGGTTTGAGTTACATTAACTTTTTTGGTTTTACAGTGTACACATTTTTAGTATTTAATTTTTTTGTATTGTTTTCTGAAATGATCTTGGGAATATTTTGATGTACTAATTATTTCAAAGGGTTCTTGGATTCAATTCATTTGTTATCCACTGAGAAACTTGCACTTGTTAACAATAGCATTAAAACATTTCTTATGTTTTCCCTCCATAACATCTCTTAAAATTTTGCTTGCAATTTTTTTTTGTGAATGAACACAGAAAACCTGATAATTTTTTTCTCCTATCTCATGTTTTTTTTTTCATTTCCAGTTTTGCTTAAAGTTTTTTCTACTCTAAAACAAAACAAAAAATCTTATTCAATTTCTTTTCACCACAGCGGTGTGTTCACTTATAAATTGAAAACAAATCACTTATAAACTGGATAAATTGTATGTTAATGATAAAATCATGGTTAAAATTTGATGTATTTTCATACTGTTTGGTTGCATCATCTTTATTTTTTTCTATTGTACAAATAATCAAGTCATCATTAATAAAGCTGAGTTTAAGCAGAACATATTACTTCAACTCTGGTTTACCCTTTTATAGGAATATGCCCTTAAAGGCATAAGTATCTTGTTCATTCAAAAGGCAAAACATAACAGCACATTAGAGTAAGATTTATGTTCATAAATGACTGTTTGTTTTTTCTCTAACATTCTCTAGGTGTAACTTATAAGCAATGACGTCAAATGTTGACCCATGAACAAAAACGGGCACAGCCACGCGATGCATTTCTGTCCCGTGAGAAGTTTTATAGACCACACAGGATCCGTCAGAACAACAGGCTCAATGGCATGGAACTCCGTACTGAAACAAAGACTGCAGCTCCAGGTCACAAACCAGACAGGAGTCCCCGCTCCTAAAACATTTCCAATACATCAACATGGATCATCCTCTCCAAACACTGGTGCCTATAGTAACGGCATGCTTCAGGGGAAGGTCTTAAAAGACTCGAGAAACCCCTCGGAAATAAATTCCAGGAAGTCATTCGCAGCCAAAAAAGCTCTGCTCATAGGTAACTCATTGTCTAATTATCTCATCTAAAATGTGCATAAAATTATAAATATGAAATATAATGTACACAGTAGATTATATTATACTCATAACAGGTTAAATTGCAGATGAAATTGAAGATGGAAAATGTGGATAAAAATATGTTCCAGATGGACACTTCTACACTTTGAATTTTTACCGGAAATAGTAAACCATCCAGGAACCTTGGCATACTCTGTTTAACATACTATGGTTTAAGACATATTAGTTCTATTTTAAATACTATTTAGGATGGAAAGTGTGCAAATTAAGACAGAGCAACAGCCAAGGAATTGAAGAAAATGAGAGTATATAAATACATGGATAACTAAACAAGACAAAGGTGAACACAATCAATGAAACAAGTAGTAGCCAAGGGAATAAACTAAAAATGGGAACAAATGGAACAGCATGTAATATAGGTCAAATAACAAAGGGCAAACTAAATGTTGATTATTCATTCATTTTAGTCCCTAATTTATCAGAGGGTCACCACGGCAGAATGAACTGCCAACTATTCTGGCATATGTTTTACACAGCATTATATTATATTATATTATATTATATTATATTATATTATATTATATTATATTATTCACAGCAAGGTCAGGTTATTAGATTATGATCTAAATGCAGAAATAACTTCTTTTACATAAATTAATAAATGAAAATAAGATGGATTCATCAACAGCTATGCAAAAATCAAAAGACCAAAATAAAACTCCAATTCACTCACTCATTTTCATTCACTCTTCAAGTAGACTACATTAGTGGACTAATGTAGAGAATAGTGTGTTAGAGTATAAGGGTTGATTTCAGATATTGTCAAAGAATTGATGGACATAAGGGAATATAAACACATGGGTAAATAAACAAGACACAGGTGAACACAATCAATGAAACAAGGAGTAGCCGAAATAAAATGGAAGCAAGTGGAACCAGACGAACTCAAACAAAACTGCAATTTATTCAATTATTTTCATTCCCTCTATTAATTAGACCACATTAGTAGACTAATGTATGGTATAGTGAGAAAATATATAGGAGTGATTTTAGATACAGTCAAAGAATTGATGGACATGAGGGGATATAAACACATGGGTATGTATTGAGCAATATATTGTGGGCAATATTAGCGGTTAGAGTATGGATGCTTCTACGCTTCGAATTTTAACTGGAAATAGAAAACCATCCAGGAACCTTGGCATACTTTTTTTTTACATACTATGGTTTGGGACATAATAATTCTATTTTCGAATACTATTTAGGATGGATAGTATGGAAATTGAGACAGAACAACAGCCAAAGAATAGAAGGAAATGAGGGGGTATAAACAGATGGATAATAAATAAGACACAGGTAAACACAATTAATGAAACAAGTAGTAGCCAAGGTATCAATTAAAAAATGGGAACAAATGGAATAGCATTTAATATAGTTCAAATAACAAAGGGCATACTAAATGTCCATTATTCATTCATATGTTTTACACAGCAGATGCCTTTTCAACCACAACCCAGTACTGGAAAAAAAAATTATTATATTATATTATATTATATTATATTATATTATATTATATTATATTTTATTATATTAAATTATATTATATTATATTCACAGCAAGGTCAGGATAAGGGAGTAGGATCTAAATGCAGAAATACCTTATTTTACATAAATTAATATATAAAAATAAGACCAGCAAAGCAAAAGCCAAAAGACCAAAACAAAACCCAATTTGTTTCACTCACTCATTTTCATTCACTATTAGGGTGTGAGAGTATAAGGGTTGATATCAGATATAGCCAAATAATTCAAGGACATAAGGGATATAAACACATGGGTTACTAAACAAGACACAGGTGAACACAATCAATGAAACAACGAGTAGCCGAAATAAAATGGGAGCGAATGGAACCAAACAGACTCAAACAAAACTCCAATTCATTCAATCATTTTCATTTAACACATGGGTAACCAAACAAGACACAGGTGAACACAATCAATGAAACAAGTAGTAGCCAAGGGAATAAACTAAAAGTAGGAACAAATGGAACAGCATGTAAAATAGGTCAAAATAACAAAGGGCAAACTAAATGTCCATCATTCATTAATTTTTCTTCAGTTAAGGGGTCGTCAAAGTGGAATCAACCACCAACTATTCCGGCTTAAGTTTAACACAACGGATGCCTGCCAGCCAAAACCCAATACTGGAAAAAATGTCTATTCTATTCTATTCTATTCTATTCTATTCTATTCTATTCTATTCTATTCTATTATTCATTCACTCATTTTCTCGTCGGCTTAGTCCCTTTATTAATCTGGGGTCGCCACAGCGGAATAAACAGCCAACTTATCCAGCAAGTTTTTACGCAGCGGATGCACTTGCAGCCGCGACCCATCTCTGGGAAACCTATTCTATTCTATTCTATTCTATTCTATTCTATTCTATTCTATTCTATTCTATTCTATTCTATTCTATTCTATTCTTTTCTAAGAATGGGATAGCTTGAAAAATCATCTATTTCATGTTTCCTTAAAGTCTCTGTACTCTGAGCTTTCTTTATCCAAACCAGTGTCTGAGATTTCGTAATGCTAGCACATATGTGTCTACTAAATAATATATGAAAATAGATGTGCTTTTTTACTCTCTTATTAAGGTTTTAAACAAAGTTATTGAAGAAAAAAACTCATGAAACATCAAACTCTATGACAGCGATACTATTTATCCTGCTTATTATCCATCTGCTTAACAGTAATTTACCTCATACTTTACTGAGATTCAGCTGTTGCTGGCAGCGGCTGCAGTTAAAGCCGTTTAAACCCTATTAATCAAGATCAGCGTTTGTGTTTTCACAGCATGTGGAGTGCGATGTGTCCTGTCACCACGACCCTCCAACTGCTCCACATCATCACCCCATAAAGATGAGAAAGACAGGCCTCATTCCACTTCTGCTCGAGGACAGCAGCTCAGTAGAGACTGTGCTAAAACAGAGAGTGAGCTGAAGGTATTGGAAACATACGTAGGGATAAAAAGAACAGAGAAGAGAGAGAGGGCAAGAAGCAGTGTATACAGACAGAGAGTCCCTCTGGATTTAACCCCCAGGCCTTCCACTGCCCCTCTGGGAATGGGGCGACGAGCACCAGGTACTGCTATAAACCCAGCTGGCACCTTGACATTAAAAATGATATCAAAAAAACGTCAAATGTCAAAAATACTAATTGATTTGATGTCTATTGACTACCTTTGTCAAAACAACATCAAATTGACATCTAACATTTACGGAAGTCCTAAGAGGCCATGCATGCAAATATTTTTCTCTCATGTTTTCTAGTGATCACTACTTAATTTTCTCGTGATCGAGACATAACAAAAAATAGTTTTCTCATTATCACAACTTAACTTTTTTGCTTTTATTTATTTATGTATTCATTATTTTTATAAGTTTAAATTTAATACCTGCCCAGTGTATCATTGAAACATGTGAAATGAACACTCAAGCCTTTTAAACAGAATCTTCCTCATGTAACCTAATGATTGTGTATGATAAAGGTGAAACACAAGTGTTTTGCTAAGAGCAGCAGTTAAGTCTGTATTTCGAGACGTGCATTCATGCAACACATTAATAGTGTTCAGAAAAACCATAATATGAGCACAAACACACATGCTCATAATTATTGTGCATTCATATGATTATATATCATTATTTACAATAATATACCACAACTGTTACCATTTTAGAGAGCAAGTTTTAGATGACACAAAATAAGTTCTAGATGGCACAAAATAAGTTGCTGAATGTATGAATGGGATAACATGTCCTTTCCGCAGGTTATTTAAAATTACTTTGAAAAAGTAAATCCCTGGGCGATGCAGTGGTGCAGTAGGTAGTGCTGAAGGTTGCTGGTTCGAGCCTTGGCAGGGTCAGTTGGCATTTCTGTGTAAAGTTTGCATGTTCTTCCTGCATTTGCATGAGTTTCTTCAGGGTGCTCCAGTTTACCCCACAGTTCAAAGACATGTGGTACAGGTGAATTGTGTAAGAAGTGTATGAGTGTGTATGGATGTTTCCCAGAGATGGGTTGCAGCTAGAAGGGCATCCGCTGCATAAAACTTGCTGGTTAAGTTGGCAATTCATTCCGCTGTGGCGACCCCTGATTAATAAAGGGACTAAGCTGACTAAAAATGAATGAATATATGAGCAAATCCCTGGAAATAACAGAATATGAAGTTACTGTATGCGTGTCTAGGACATCTTCTTAGAATAAGCAGAAAAAGGTAGATTGTAAACTCAAGAAATGTTTTGTTCTTTATCAATATAATAAAATAATCGTTTTGTCAAGATAACAAGAAAAATAAGTTGTGATAATAGCCCCTGTGACTATGGGAACCAATAGCAGAGTGTTAAAAGTGACAAAGCAATGTTGAGGTTGATGTGACAGTTAAAACAAAAATTGGGATAAAAAATATCACAGATTTTTTATAGTGTAGATCTGACCCTTAAAAAAATGTTCATTACATTTAAATTATGTAACCTATTAAATAAAAGGTAATAGTATCTGACCTGAATATCAGATACCCATCAGATATCTGAATATCTGACCACAAATGAGAAGATAATGCTCCAAAAACACCAACAGAAATGAATTACTAGTAAGATTCAAATGTTTTTCATTGAGCCAAGACATACTGAGAGTTCAATAAGTACACCGTGTGAAACAAGTGTAATTATTGACATGGTAACATGGATTGAATAAATTGTTTATGTCAGCTTAAGTCTTGGTTATAAGCTAGCAGAAGAATGTTGCTGCAATGTTAATAGTGTAGTGTAGAGTAAATAGTGTCAAAGGCTGACAAGACACAAAACAGCAAGACAGCAAATTTAAAGTTTGTGTGAAATGAAAATGTACAGTGTTTACTTTGTTTTAGGGTGAACAATGAATCTGTGCAAGTTAATTACCTGAAAAAAGTTTTGGTGATCTTCAAATCACAGTCTGACCATATGCTTTTGTGTCTTGAGTGGTGGTCCTTCTCTGTTGATATTAGTTTGATGGCTTCAGCCAAAACATTCTTGACCACATCTCACTTCCTGTTTGCAGTTTGCTATGAGGGAATGATGCACAAAAAGAAAGCCCCGTCTCCCACTGAAAAATTAGTTTCAATTGGGCGTACATCAATACTCAAATAAAAGTCTCTGTAACTTCTGGTTCATGCAGATTTTAAGGATCACTCTCACAGTCCCTTTCTCACAAACTAATTTTCAATAATTTCATTCTTTATGAAGAAACTCCAATGTGCGAGATTATCTGGAGAAGAAAAGATGACTACAAAGAAACATCTCAACATTGTACAGAGGACCTTAGTCTAACTCCAACATTACATCTCTATCTGCCCTCATCCTACCAGCCCCATGAGCAGGGAGAAGACGGAGGAGCTGTAGAGGATAATAGGTAAGACTATCTAAAACCTCACTGATAGATCATGTCACATTCCAAGAAGACTATATGGGCGTACTCGCACTATGTACAGTTGCCTTGAACTGGGCAGAAGGACACTTGCCTGAACCGTGCCTGAGCCCTGTAATGGTCTGAGTGGTAATCGAACCAGGGTCTACGGTGTGGTTAGCAGTAGTTCTTACTACATGAGCTAAGTCAGCGACTTCTGGCCCAAGAGCAGAAAAGGAACAAAAAAAGTTATTCCACAACGTATGAATTCCAAAAATAATACGTCTTTACTGAAGAAAAATTGACATAAAGGAGAGACAAAATCTCTCTACAGCCAGGATTGAAAAAGTAGAACAAAATAGGAAAGCCGAGCTTCTCAAAATACATACAAAACTAAATAGACATGAGGGTCTCAGAACAATTAAATAAGAACATCAAGCAAAAAACCTAGAGAACAACTTAACTGTACATTGGACGAGGCATAAGAGGTAGGGTTCAGGACTGAACACAGAGCAGGATACAAAGCAGTCTTATATAGAGCAAAGAACAGGTGGTGGTGCTTAGGTTGATTAGAGGGGAGTTTAAAGGAACAAGAGTCACTGCCGCCGTCCAATGTTGAGGAGTATAGGGCAATATTGCTGCGCCCCCTGATGGCTTGGAGGATGTGATAAAGTGCTGAGATATTACAAGCATGATTCAGAGCACTCGCACTTCTCAAACGATTCGGGAAACGGGCCTTGGCACGATTTGGATAGCCAGTGTGAGTGCGCCCCATAACACCATTGTTAAAAAAGGGCAGGGGGTAAAAGTAAAAGTCTAAAAAACAGTGAGAGCAAAAAAAAAACAAAAAAAAACTACTCATGTAGCTAGTTTCTAGTTACTTAAAACCGCATGTTTTAATCTACTTGACTTAGCTTTCACACATCTCTTTCCTGTGTGATGACCACAATAACCTCACAAAACCTGTCATTTACATTAACACTGTTTATCTGTCCTTGTTAACTTGCTCAGATCTTGCTTGGCTTCTGCCATCATCTTCAAACTACAGGCGTGACCCATGCATGCTCTAAATGACAGAAGGAGATCCACTTCTATAGCAGCCTCTCGCAAAACAAACTCTCCAGTGCGGCAAGATTTGTGAACAAGTCATATGAACTTATTAGACTTAAAAATCTCTTTTTAAAAGTAAAGTTTTTTTCCCTAAAATTTAGTTTAGTAAGAATAAAAGCACCCAAAATTATACTTAAATGAATGTAATTTGTTATTACCCACATATAGCTTGTATTTCAAATTGAAAACAATCATGGCCACCATATTGTATAGTGTCATTCCAAACCGAAGTACTGGACACTTTGAAGGGCTCAAAAATGGTACATTTGACACACTCAGTGGCGGGTTTAGTCATGGGCAATATGGGCATTCACCCAGGGTGGCATCTTCTTCCTCCAGGAACGTGGTTGTGAAACACTGGATTGGGGCACAGGGATGAGCCCTTCCAAATGGAGCAGACACCATGTTAATACTAGCTTTAATAATATAGTAGTATATGCAACCGGCCCCTGCTCTCTTGAACATGCAGCAATATGGAAGGGTGAGAATGGGCTGAGGGTAAAGCCATTGCACAGTAAAAGCTACTTAAAATGAAATAGATGGCTTACATATTTGGATGCCAAAAGTAACGGACTCATTCATCCATCCTCTTGAACGGTTAATGAGGATACTTGAGTGATATCACGAGTCCTCTGTGCCACTGAGGCAGCGTTAAGTGACATTCTGGCCTGTGTGGTTTGTATCTGGCATTCAGCTGGCGAAAGTATGATGTTCTCACTTCCATGGAAACTCACAGTAGAGCAGGCCAGACTTATTGAACTCATGCTAGACATGGCCTTAACCTGATGCTCACAGATGAAGTAAATTTATCTACATGACTGCACTCAAAGACATTACTAAGCTACAAGGTTGTTGTTAAGGTAGGAACATTGTCTCAGCCCCAGTGGTGAGAGGGTCCAATATGATAAGCTTATTCACTTAGAAGGGGGGCAGTCTTAATGCACCCCGGTCCCATCATGAGCTGTGGTAAATTTCAGACAAATCTCAACATACTGAAAACACTTCTAATATATTGATGTATTAATTTGCATTTGAATGATTCTGGGAATGTTATAGTAAATCTATGTGCAAAATGATTAGTTTTGTAGAGAGTCCACCAAAAGGTCCATCTGTCATCTCTCTTTTTAAAATCTGAGCCCATATCTTGAGTGTGAAAGTTAGTTTAATATGATTTCACAAAGTAGAACATGTTCCTGGATCTACTTCTTGTTGATCATGGAACAACATTCCAATCAATCAATCAGATTTGAGAGATATGTTTAC
Source organism: Danio rerio (assembly GCF_052040795.2). Classification (NCBI taxonomy): domain Eukaryota; kingdom Metazoa; phylum Chordata; class Actinopteri; order Cypriniformes; family Danionidae; genus Danio; species Danio rerio. The sequence goes on from NC_141028.1 coordinate 47,129,266, forward strand.
ATGTAATGTCAAGTTTACGCCTAAAACAACAGCAAGTAGGGGCTTCTGCATAATTTTTATTTACTTTATTCTCCCTCAGATTTTAGGCACAAGTTATATTTATAGTAGGAATAGATAGGGAATAAGGTCAAGAAAATATTTTGGACATAAATGTTGTACCTGGATCAGTAAGAAAAGCAAAGTCGTGACATGTGGCTAAATTTGATGACCCATACTTAGAATTTGGGCTCTGCGTTTAACTCATCTATGTGCACTCAAACAGCAGTGAACACACATACAGTGTGAACACACGACTCGAGCAGGGAGCAGCCATTCAATCATTTCCAAGGCACCAAAATGCCCAAAAAAATGCCTTGCTTAACAATCTCACCTCAGCTTTGTTATTGAGGGTGGAATAGATTGCTGGTTATTTACTCCCCTATAATCTCAACAATCTCTATAAGGCTTGAACCTGCAAATGTTGGATCTCTAAGCATTATGGCTGCCCTAAACAGACCCACAAACAGTGTTTATCCAAGAGCATGTCAGACCAGAAGCATAATATAACTGATGATCTTTGTTTCCACTCCAGTCCCGCCAGCTTTTCAATCATATTTAAATAAGGAGACTGAACAGGCCACTCAAGAGCATTCTAGGACATATTCCTAAATCTGATTTTGGTCAATTTGGGTGTGTATTTGAGGCCTGCTGCAAAAAGTCAGTTAAAAGACAGAACTGTTGGGAATGATTCAATATCCTTTTTGTTGAACCCAGCAGTTTGCATCAACCATTTATCTAGTAAAGAACCATACACAGTGACTTTATTGAAAAGTCATAAAATCTTCAAAATTTTATTTTATTTAAAAATGTTTTTTTTACTTTTTTCAAATTTCTAAAACAATCGAATTCCGAATAGTTAAAATGTACAGAACAGTTGCATTACCCATAATGCTCTACAGACGTTTTGCCAATAAGACAGTCGCAAAAGGCAAAGCGTGACAAAAATATCTTTGGCTCCATCTACTCTCATGAACCATTACACATTTTATATAGATAAGACCTCAACTTTTAAGTAAACTTAACTTAAGTAAACATTATGGAGTTTACATAACTTATGATGACCTATCTGAAACTGAATAGCACTAAAACTAAAACTGAGCTTATGCTTTTTTGTGCAAATGCTGCAACTCAAAAGGCCAATTACACTCAACAACGACTTTATTAGATACACCTGTTTAACTGCTCATTAACGCAAATTTCTAATCAGCCAATCATATGGGAGCAACTCAATGCATTTAGGCATATAGACATGGTCAATACGATCTTCTGCAGATCAAATCAAGCATCAGTATGGGGAAGAAAGGGGATTTAAGTGACTTTGAACGTGACATGGTTGCTTGTGCCAGAAGGGGTGGTCTGAGTATTTCAGAAACTGCTGATCTACTGGGATTTTCACGCACAACCATCTCTAGGGTTTACAGAGAATGGTCTGAAAAGAGGAAATATCCATTAAGTGGCAGTTCTGTGGCCGCAAATGCCTTGTTGATTCCAGAGGTCACAAGAGAATGGCCAGACTGGTTCAAGTTGATAGAAAGGCAACAGTAACTTGAGTAACCACTTGTTACAACCGAGGTATGCAAAATAGCATCTCGGAATGTACAACATGTCCAACCTTAAGGCGGATGGGCTACAACAGCAGAAAACCACACCAGGTGCCTCTCCTGTCAGCTAGGAACAGGAAACTGAGACTACAATTAACACAGGCTCACCAAAATTGCACAATAGAAGATTGGAAAATGTAGACTGGTCTGATGAGTCTCAATTTCTGCTGCGACATTCGAATGGTAGGGTCAGAATTTAGAGTCAACAACATGAAAGCATGGATCAATCCTGCCTTGTATCAACACTTCAGGTTAGTGGTGGTGCATCGTTAGCATCAGGTAACACCACAACCTACCTGAGTATTGTTGCTGACCATATCTATTCCTTTATGACCACATGTACCTATCTTCTGTTGGCTACTTCCAGCAGAATAATACGCCATGTCATAAAGCGCGAATCATCTCAGACTGGTTTCTTGAACATGACCATGAATTCGCTGTACTCGAATGGACATCACAGTCACCAAATCTCATTCCAACAGAGCACCTTTGGAATGTGGTGGAATGGAAGATTCGCATCATGGATGTGCAGCCGACAAATCTGCAGCAACTGTGTGATGCTTGCATGTCAATATGGAGCAAAATCTCTCAGGAATATTTCCAGAACCTTGTTAAATCTATGCAATGAATGATTAAGGTGGTTCTGAAGGCAAAAGTGGGTTTAGTAATGTGTACCTAATAAAGTGGCTGGTGAGTGTACAGTATATTAGCTAGGTTGTCGGTTTTAATTTTGCTACTCCCCACTTCACAGCTACAGAACATTGGTGTCATCTTTGTTCTCTGACTAACATTTGATGCACAGATAAAATGTATCTAAAAATTACCTTTTTTTACTCTCAATTTGAATCCATAAAGAAAGACTGATTGCCTCTTGGTTAACAACTAGTTGATCAAACTAGTACTTAAGACAATGCTATGTTTATGCAGCTGGCCTCAGGGTCTAAAACTTTTTGATCTTGTCAAAGATTGACCACTTCCAGACATAGTTGAAAACGCATTAGATCAGATTCATAGCATAAATGCTTATGTGGTTAAACAATGCATGTGCAACAATGTTCCAACATTTTTGAGGAACAGTGATGACAGGCTAGATCGGTTCTAAAACAAAAACATAGTACTGTGGTAGTTAGGTTGCAGTATTGTTTACACGCCTGCAAAAGTGATGTAGTACATGACAAAATTGGAGGAAAGGGTCTTGACAATCTGAACACAAGTGGTCACAAGAGACACATTTGAATGTTTGTTAATACCAGGTGGAAACAGAGCCAACAAAGAGAAGCATTTAAGCCATTTTTTTTTTGGTTTGAATTAAGTCCATGAACTGTAATACAGCTAATCTCTAATCTACTCATGTTACAATTATTTTCATTTTGACAACTACAAAGTTTTCAGTTTCCCATGGCTACCCAGATCACTGCATGCGTTTCAATATCTTAGTATCATAGCAGCTGTAATCCAGCTGTAGGTCAGGCTGCAAATATCATTTCACATTTGGTATTTGCAGGTTTCGCTTATGTTCCAGACTAGCAAAACTCTGTTCTCTGAACATAGGTCTCTGGGGTCTAACAATCAAGAAGGGATTTCTGGTTTACTTAGCCTTAGGATGTGGTCACTCTTTATGACTTTTGGACATCTGAAACCACGTACTTTTAAAGGTAATATGCTGTAACATTATTTCGCCCTACAGGCAAACAGTCCTTTAATCTGCAAACAAATATGTAAACTTTATAGCCCACATGTGTTGCATGTTACTTGGCTAAAAGTTTGTTTTAGGTTACATAAAAAGATATGATGTAAACCACAATGTTATAAAACGAATAGTTTCGGTCCCTTATTCTGATTGGTTAAACTATGTTCAAAGCCAGCTCAACAGAGACACTGATCCTCAGTATATTACATTTGTGCTACTGCAGTTTGTTATATTATTTAATACAGCAAGATCAATAGTTTATTACTAGTTTAATGGTGTTAGGCATCCTTCTTTCATCTTTAAAAGGGTCATGACATCCAGTTTGCCTTAATGTTTCACATGCCATACACTGTAAAACCCAATAAGTTAAAGAGCCCCTATATTGCATTATAGAAGGTCATATTTTGATTTTGGGGGTCTCCAACAACAGTCTGATATGCAAACACTTTCCCTGGCTTATAATATGCGTTTATTTTTACATAATTATCCCAGCGACTTCCATATGATTCGTTCAGCGATTCATTTGTTCCCAAATCCCTCCTTAGCCTAATGCTAATCTGTGCTGATTGGTCCGATGACCCAGTCAGTTGCAATAGGTTGACTGCATTCAGCGCGAGACAGATACTACATCCCAATTTGCATACTTATACTACACCCTTAAAGTATATACTTTTTTTTGTGAAGGAAAAGTTTATACTTTCGAGTGTGCAACAGAAGAGTATGCAATCTTTGGGACATATTACTTCCTCTTTAACAGATCGTTGTGTTGCTTAGTTATGCCCCCTGTCAATCATCCACACACCATCCACATTTCTGTCATATTTAATTTCCTACCTTACGGGAGAAGCAGCAGCAGGTTAATCTCCCATGTATGAGTCTTTCATGCAGAGAAATCTCCTCAGGCCTTTGGGTAATTCTCATTCAGACGTTCAGAAATCCAAACACATTTTTTTACAAGTTCAGTATTGTTGTTGCAGATGCAATATAACATATATAATGTGATTTAAATATTCTCCAGTGGGCTAGATATTGACTAACAGTCATTCAAACATCTTTTATGAAGCCTCTCTACTTGACAGTTGGTCTCGCGCATCCATCATGTTTGTAGTTTATTTACACTTTTCACACGTGCTTGTAGTTCTAATCACATTCCATTGCGCAATGTATTGTGGGCAATATCAGCAGTTAGAGTATGGACACTTCTACACTTAAATTATTTACCGGAAATAGCAAACGATTCAGGAACCTCTTGCATACTCTTTTCAACATACTATGGTTTGGGACATACTAATTCTAGTTTCAAATATTATTTAGGATGCATAGTATGCAGATTGGGACGCAGCAAGAGAGAATTGCCCACCACAGCTTATTAACAGTTTTGAAGAAGTCAAAGTGTATATGTGTGAGCCCAATGCAGGAGTGCATTAAAGCAATGCAGTTAAACACCAGCATATTGCTCTATATTGCTAATTCGTACGAATTTGTACGAGTTCAGTCGTACGAAATGATACGATTTTAAAAAGGAGGCGTGGCACCTTACCCCACCCCTAACCCCAACCGTCATTGGGGGATGTGCAAATCGTACTAAATTGTACGAATTAGATCGTACGAATTCATACGAATTAGCCACTAAATGAAAAAGTTACGAATTGCCGTGAGATTGTGTTGGAACAGCTGATGATGGCCATAGCAATGACAAACGACAGAGGGTCATGATCACGTGCGCATTTAAATCCAGTGTTTTTCCAGTGTTACAGTGTTTGTGGGCGGGGGTTTCAATTTTCCCGGGTCTGCGCCTGCAACAAATGGGCGGGGCTTAAGTTCCATATCAACATCACACCGACATGGATAAAGATTTGTTACCCTGATGATTGCTTTAAACTACTCTAATTGGACTTTTTTATAGAAGAATCAACAGTTTTAAACATAACACACTTTTAGATTTAAGCCTTAGCTGGATATTTCACTTCACTTAGAGCTGTTACACACTGCATAGGAGGTCATTTTCAAAAACCCATAATAGGGGCTCTTTAAGGTAAGTCAAACCATTTGAGGTTGAAGTAATAAAGAGACTGAAGAGAAACATAACTGCACATTCAGTCTCTCAAAATTTCAGCAGAGGATGATTAAATAACTAGACAAACTGTATCAAAAGCTTCAATTATTACTAACTTTCTTGAGGTTTTTCTTTTGTCAGACGTCTACTGAAATTCATTGAAAATAGTATTTTATATTTCAAATTTAATATAATACAGTGGTTCCTTTACAGGGCTCTTTGACATCATTTCTCATGTCATTTTTTGGCTTGCTGTTATGGCAAGCATAACACACACACACACTAAACAGCAATATTAATGACTAACTATATTTTGAATATTCAAATTCTGGGGTGAAAATTTAAAGAGTCACCATGATATATGACGTTTGTGTCACAATACAATAATGTTGCAAAATAAATTCTGTGATATATTGCAATTGATTACTTTTTTTATTTTTAACCTTACAAGTTATGTTACCAAAGGAAAACTTCAACAACATTTTTCAGTTTGTTTATCACACTTTAATTTTATTTCTGCAATGCAAAATTGGATTGTCAAGCAGAAAAAACTGACCGACACTTTAATAAAAGCCGGCCAAATATGTTGTATGTGTACAAGTTAGGATTATCAAATTTGTTCCTGTTATGCTTAATAGCAGAATATTGAGATATTGTTTTGAGAAATTGTTTTAACCTTATTTGAAAGTCAAGTTTACATACTATAAGATTATTATGCCTCTGAAAAAGCTCAGATGATGGTGTCAAGGTTTTGGAAGTTTCTGATTGGAGGCACATCTGTAGAATAGTTTTCAAGGAAAACCTCAAACATACTGCTTCATTGTGTGACAACAACAAGCCAGAATCAACAAAAAAGCCAGATTAAAATTAGCTAAATTACACTGAAAAAAAAAGACTAATTTTTGGAGACATGTACTGTGGTCTGATGGAACTAAGATTGAGCTGGCCATAATGACCAGTGTTACATTTGGAGGACAAAGGGGAAAGCTTACAAGCCTAGGAACACTATCCCAACTGTGAAGTATGGGGGTGGCAGCATCATGTTGTGGGGCTGTTTTGCTGCAGGAGGGACTGGTCCACTTCACAGCATAGATGGCATCATGAAGAAAGAACATTAACTCTAAAGACATCAGCCAGGAAATAAAAACTTGGCCACAAATGGGTCTTCCAAACAGACCATGACCCTAATCATACTGCCAAATTAGTTAAAATTTGCTTTAAGGTCAACAGAGTGAATGTTTTGGAGTGGCCATCACAAAGCCCTGACATCAATCCAATAGAAAATTTGTAGGTAGAGTTGAAAAAGCCTGTGCGAGCAAATCTGACTCCGTTACACCAATTCTGTCTGGAGGAATGGTTCAAAATTCCTTCAAACTATTTTGAGAAGCTTGTGGAAGGACACCCAAAACATTTGACCAAAGTTATACAGTTTAAAAGCAAAGCTAAAAAATTCCAAAGAAATAGATGTAAACTTTTGACTGTCTAGAAATTAATAAAAAATTCTCAAAAAAATAAAAACAATTCTCATTATTCTGGCATTTAGCAAATATAAATCATTTAGGTAATCCTAATGAACCTAAAATAGTAAACGTTAGTATGATTTACCATCAGACATTTTTTTTTTAAATGCCTATGTTCCTTTTTTTTAGTGTATGCAAACTTCTTGTTTCAACTGTATGAAGTATTTAGTACTAATTTACTGCATGCTAAAGGTGAATCCACTATTTATCCACCATATACAAACTAAATAAACCAGTGGTTCTCAAACTGTGGTACGTGTACCACTAGTGGTACGCAGGCTTCCTTCTAGTGGTACACGAAGGAATGGTGTATGTCATGTACATGCTACACACATTTAAAAATGTATCAAAAAGGATGTATATAATATGCCATATATGACATAAAGCCTATATTTCTGAGGGAATCTGCCACGTTTTTTTAACTGTGCAGATTTGTAGCTGCTTTACTAGGCCAACTACGCTATTGTATTTCAATACTGCTCATTTTGGTGGTACTTGGAGAGACAATTTTTTTCTGAGGTGGTACTTGAAAAAAGTTTAAGAACCACTGAAATAAACAAAATCACAATGGAGTGTCGTGTTACGAAATGGCGTCTGTTATTATAGTATTGCTGTCAGTAACTATTTTTTATGCAGAATGGTGGCATTTAATGATAAAATGTTATGATGAAAACATATTAATACATATATTTTTCCTTGGGAATTGTTTATTGTTTGGTAATATTTTGAGAAAAAATTAACAATCACCCATGAAGCCATGGTTGACAGGCAATCTACTGTAAACCACAGCTTCCTGGGACTTGTTGCTTTATCCTACCTTTATTCCATCCTTCAAGTGTTGACAATTCGTTTTTCTTAAAAGCGACTCAAAGGAGCAAGACACCATGGTGGATCTCAAGGAGCATGACATCACCATGGAGAGCCAAAAACAAGACGTAACCATCAACAAAACTCAAGATGAAAGACAAACTGAGTTCACAGATGTCACACAATATGATATCACGGATACCGGTCTGAATGACAAACAAAAACCAGAAGAAACCTTCGAGAATGACACGATGCGAGAAATTCGCCAACAAGATGACAACAATCAACAAGAAATGCATTGTCACATTGAAAGATTTTTTAACATCGTAGATGACAAGCAGGAATATGACATCACAGAGAAAACCGAAGGCATATTTAGAAGAACCAAATCCAACAGAAGTTCGTTTTCCAGGCTAACAAGCAAAACACGTTATCCAGCCACAGCTACAGCGCTAACATTCCCATCAATCCTGACAGACAGATATCCCTCTCCGACCGTTAGCCTCCTGCCGTCATTTTATGGCACTTCGTTTGGCTATCGCATCAGAACGATGTCTGAAAACTCCAAAACAAGGACCAGAAAACCCCGCGATGACAACCGACTTGCACAGTCGACGAATGACATGCGACATTCCATTGAAATAAAAGGAAATCCCTGCTTATTAAAAACAAGGGCAGGACTGGCAGTCGGCCCCCACCCTGAAATAATGAGCATAGAGAGGGGGTCCCGAACTCGTAAAATGAAAACCACCAAGACGTTTTTGTCGGGGCCAAAGGGGCCCCAAGAGACTAAGACAGTGTGTGAGCAGCACAGTCCTGAGAACAGGTGGAGAGGCCAGGATTAAGTCTGACGGCACAATTGTGTGTGGCCTTTTATGCCTTTTCATTAGAGATTGACTGAATTAAAGCAGTTCACACAGGCATGTTAGACCACTCAGACGTGTTATGGCTTTGGGAACAAGGGTTTTGGCACCAGCTGGAACATTTTCTTGTTCAATTAAAGGCCAGCAAAGAGGAATAGTAGACTTTTTATGTTTTTGACTCCCATCTGGTCTTTCTCATTGAGTGTTGGTTTAGGTATGTTGACGTAGATGATTATAAATATTTCATGATTCAATCCTTGCAGAATTTTGGTGCATTTTTCTGTTTCTCTGACTTTATGCAAAAGTAATAGATCATCTAAATTATGTAACATCCAAAAACCATGTCTGGTGACTGTTTTTTAGCAATAGGGATTGACGAGTTTATGAAGGTTAAAAGTGATTTTTAAGCCATACAGCATGTGATTTTGAAAATAACAGACACATTATAATGAGATAAAGTGCAAAATAAAAGATCAGCTAAACTCTTGCATATTTATTTTACCGTTATTTAACCAGGAAGTCTCACTGAGATTTAAAATCTCTTTTACAACACAAAAATAAATAAAATAAAAAGTAAATAAATAAAATACATAAACGCTACAACATAACATAACATAACATAACATAACATAACATAACATAAAAACAGCATTTCATCAGTCCTCTCAACAAAAACAATTACATTCTTTCAATACCGCTTTTTATAATGGCTTTAAAGTCACTGAAAGACACAAAAAAGTATTTTTGCAAATTATTCCATGCCCAAGGTGTGCAATAAGAAAATGCAGTTTTACCCAGCTCTCGAGGTATATTGAAAAGCAAACACTTGGAAGAGGATAGCTGGTAATTCCCAGAGCTAAGACACAAGAAAATAAAAAAAATTAAGATAAGCTGCAAGTTTACCTACACTGTAAAAAAGATCCGTTATTTTATTTTATTTATTTATTTATTTATTTTTGGCAGGTGGGGTGCCAGAAAAAAAGTGATATAACGACTGTCTGAAATTTACTCTAAAACAACAGACGTTAAATTACAGAAATTTACCGAAAATTTTTATTTTATGAAATTTCTGAAATTTAACCATTATTGTTTTACAGTAAATTTCTGTAATTTAACGGCCGTTGTTTTAAGGTAACTTATTTAGTAAATTTATGTAATCTAACAGTGTTGTTTTACAGTAAATTTCTGTAATTTAACAGCTGTTGTTTTACAGTAAATTTATGTCATTTAAAAGCTGTTATTTTACAGTAAATTTCTGTAATTTTACGGCTGCTGTTTTACAGTAAATTTAAGTAACTTAATGCCCGTTGTTCCACAGTACATTTTTGTAACTTAATGGCCGTTATACAGTAAACATCTGTAATTTAACGGTTGTTGTTTTACTGTAAATTTATGTAACTTAGCTGTCGTTGTTTTACAGTAAATTTCTGTAATTTAATGGTCTTTATTTTATGAAATCTTATTTTAAAAGTAAAATAGCAGATTTTTTAACAGTGTAACATAGCTAGTTTTCTGTGTACAGCTAGTGATGTCCAGCCCACCATCTCATCTAAAATGCATTGATGAGTACGGGATTTTGCAGTAATAAAACGTAGAGAAGCATGACATACAGAATCAAGTCTTGTTAGAAAAGAAGATGCCGTATGCATGCATAATATATCCCCATAATCAAGCATAGATAAAAAAAAAAAGCTTCTACAAGTTTCTTTTTAGAATTTAAAGTAAAATTAGACTTATTTCTAAAATAAAACATAAGTTTCTTTTTTTTCTTATATTAACTGTTTAAAAGTTTGGTAAAATTTGTATCAGAAATGCTGCATTTTTTTTTTTTTTAAATAAGCACCAATGTCAGGGCATGAAAAAAAATCCAAAGCAGCCCCCATATCGTTCGAGGTTACTAAGTAACCCTTCGTTCCCCGAGGAGGGGAACGGAAGCACTATAAGTGGATTTGATTGTAAAATCCACGCATTGGGAGGTTCGGTTCAGAAGCTACTCGTCTGAAAGAGTATTGAACGGGCCAATTAAGAATGAATTGGCAGCGCAAGCCTGCGCAGGTGAGCGGCATAAGCAATCAACTGAGTATATAAGCTCACCTGGCGCCAGCAGACGCTATCCTTTTTAAGCTGAAGAGACTTTCAACAGCTAAGGGACAGTCATTATGGCGACGGAGTATAGTGCTTCCGTTCCCCTCCTCGGGGAACGAAGGGTTACTTAGTAACCTCGAACGTTCCCCTTCGGGGGGAACTTCAGCACTATAAGTGGATTTGATTGTAAAATCCACGCATTGGGAGCCCATTGAAAGCGCCATAATGACTGCACCTTACCAACACCCCCGATGAGGAGATAGTCAAGCAAGCGTGACGCACCCACATCATGGGGGGCGCGGTCCTCCAACGTGTCCCTGGCCCTAATTTATCCTACTTCAACAGAAGTTTTACGGATTTATATATATTTTTTGGGAAGTCGTGAGCATCTAGATAATTCTAGGAAATACGACAGTACGTTGGGAAGCGTGCAATCCCGATAGGGAGGACGCTGCGGAGGCCATCCGTTACCCAAGGGGGGATAGATGGCAGAATTTACATATGGACTAGCCCTAAAAAAGGGGGAGTTCGCATAGCAAAAGAGTGGTTAGCGGGGAGGGAAGACACAGGTCCGCCCAGGGGGGGGACTTAACCGTGGCGGAATAAGCATATGGGATCGCCTAGTGGGGATCGCGCATAGCAGGCACCTTTACCCAAAACGCGGGCTGACCAGCGGGCAGACCTACAACGTAGTGGGCCAGCAAGTGACTCCTCCGCTGAGTCAGTGCTGGGGGCCACGGAGGAATCTGCAGGGCTCACCTGACGGGGAACTTTACTGACAGATAAAAAGGCGCACGTATCTCCGTGTTAGGGAAAATGGCGCAGCAAGCGTGTTTCAACACCCTACCGAATTGTTTCCTCAATCACCAAGGGTTACCTAATACCCTTGAGGAAAACCGGCTCCACTCGCAGATTGTAAAACCTTGCAAATGTGTTGGGTGTCACCCAGCCCGCAGCTCTACAGAAGTCTGTTAGAGGGGCGCCGCGTGCGCGCGCTCGAGAGGATGCGAAGCTCCGAGTGGAGTGCGCACGCGCTCTCGGGGGACGCGGCTTATCTCGGCTCTGATAGTGAAAGAAAGGCATCCACAATCTAGTGGGAACTTATTTCGGTACGGCACTTCCCTGCTGCCGACCGCTATAACAGACGAAGAGCTGCTCAGATGATCTAAACTCTGAGTGCGGTCCGGATAATACGCAAAACGCGAACTGGACCATAAGAAGGGCTGGGTCTGCCTCCTCCGAGGGCAGCGCTTGCAGGCTCACTACCTCGTATTAAAACGGAGTGGTAGGAACCTTGGGCACATATCGCGGGCGGGGTCTCAGGACGTGAGAGAAGCCAGCCCAATTACAGGCACGAGTCACTGACCGAAAAATGCCTCCGGGTCCCCGACCCTCTAATCGATATCAACGCGACCAGCAGAGCTGTCTTCAGGGACAGAAAGATACTGAGTCGAGGATCGAAGGGATCTGACGCGGCTTGTGTAGCGAGGGCGAGATCCTAAGAGGGCATGAGAGGGGGCGGGGTGGATTAATTCGCTTAACGCCCCTGAGGAACCGGATGATGAGGTTATGCGTTCCCACGGTGCTGCCAGCCACCGCGTTATGAGAGCGGAGATGGCAGCCACGTAACCTTGAGTGTGGAGGGCGACAGCCTGCTCTCCAACTTCTCTCGGCGTAAAGAAAGCACAACGCTGATCTGGCAAATTACGGGGGTCTTCTCAGCGAGAGACACGCCATTCAGTGAATAGACTCCACGTCAGGGCATAGGCGCGCTCGGGGAGGGGGCTCTAGCCCGAGTGACGGTATTAGCCACCGCGATCGGAGGTTACCTAAGTCTTCCTCGCGTCTAAAATCTCATCAAAGATCGGCGAGGGTGCCAGGTGGTGCCCTGTCCCTGAGAGAGTAGGTGCTCTCTCGAAGGGACTGCCAGGGGAGGGCTATCGCGAGGGAGAGCTCTGACATCCAGGTCCGGTTGAGCCAGAGAGGCGCAACCAGCAACCTGTTCCTCGTCCTCTTCCTGACCTTGCACAGTAACTGCGCGAGCAGGCTCACTGGGGGAAACGCGTATTTGCGCGTGCCCCGAGGCCAGCTGTAAGCCAGTGCATCCGTGCCGAGAGCACTCGGTCAGGGAAAGAACAACTGGCAATGAGCGATCTCGGGGGAAGCAACAGATCGATCTGGGCTTCCCCGAATCGCGCCCATATCAGCTGAACAGACTCGGGGTGGAGTCTCCATTCTCCAGGACGCAAGGCTGCCGTGAGAGCGCATCGGCTGCACGGTTGAGCTTGCCTGAATATGAATGGCGTGCAGCGATTTCAGCCGCGGATGACTCCAGAGGAGCAGACGGCGGGCGAGCTGAGACATGCGGCGAGAGCGCATACCCCCTATACGGCTGATATACGCCACCGCCACCGTACTGTCCGTCCTGACCAGCACGTGTTGCCGCTCCAGCACCGGAAAAAAACGGTGGAGAGCGAGGAACACTGCCAAAAGCTCCAGGCTATATGCCAATGCAACTGGGTACCTTTCCACAGGTCCGCAGCCGCATGCCCGCAACGCACAGCCCCCCAGCCCGTGTTGGAAGTGTCTGCTGAAACGACAACAAGACTGGACGCCTGTTCTAGAGACACCCAGGCCTGTAGGAACGAGGGGTCGCTCCAAGGGCTGAGGGCGCGGCGACACAGCGCAGTAACAGAGACTCGGTGTGCGCGCGCGTGCCATGCGCGTCTGGGGACTCGATCGTGAAGCCAGTGCTGAAGTGGTCTCATATAGAATAATCCGAGCGGCATGAAGCGGCTGCGGATGCCATATGCCCCAGGAGCCTCTGAAATAGTTTCAGTGGGACCACTATTTTACTGTCGAGCTCTCTCAGACAGTACAGCATCAGCTGAGCGCGCTCTCCGGAGAGGCGCGCTGCCATGGTGACCGAGTCCAGCTCCAGCCCGAGAGAAGAGATCCTCTGCACGGAGGCGAGTTTGCTCTTTTCTCGGTTGACCTGAAACCCCCACAGGTGGAAGTGCCAGAGCACTTTGTCTCTGTGCATAATCAACTGCTCCGAGAGAGGGCAAAAATCAGCCAGTCGTAAAGAATTGAGTATGCAGATGCCCGCGAGCCGAAGGGGCGCTGAGGCACCCTCCGCGGGCTTGGTGAGGACCCGCGGAGACAGAGAGAGCCCGAAGGGGAGGGCTTTGTATTGCCAAGCTCGACCTTCAAACGCAAACCGCAGAAACTGTCGGTGGCGAGGAAGAGTGGAGACATGGAAATACGCGTCCATCAGGTCTAATGCTGCAGACCAACCCAGAGGACGAACGCACCGGAGGATGCGCTTCTGCGTGAGCATTCTGAACGGCAGCTTGTGCAGGCAGCGGTTCAAAACGCGCAGATCTAGGATTGGCCGTGACCCACCGCTCTTTTTGGGCACGATGAAGCGTGGGCTGTAAAACCCGCTCTCCATCTCGGCTGGAGGGAGCGGCTCGATTGCATCCTTCGCCAGGAGGACAGCAATCTCCTCTCGCAAGACAGGGGCGGACAGGGGGCTGACCCTGGTGAATACACACCCGTGACTTGGGGGGGCCGTTTCGCGAACTGAATCGCATAGCCGAGTCTGATTGTGCGTATGAGCCACCGCGAAGAGCTGGACCGCGCTAACCAGGCAGGCAGAGCTCTCGCTAATGGACTCATCGCTACAATCGCTGACGTACCAGCAGTGGGGCAGCGCGGAGTGGGTGTGCTGATCCGGGAAGCTCGCGGGTCCCACGGAAAAGCTGGAGGTGAGATATTTGCTCTCACTCCAAACCCGAGCTCCGGAGGGGAGGCTCGAGGGGTGGGAGAAAGGAGACCGTCCTCCCAGCGCTCGTGAGCCACTGGCGAAACGCACCGAATCTGCAAGCTAGAAAGCATAGCGTCCCAGACTGGCAGATTTCGGGCTGTCACATCTGGGGAAGTGAAAAGTGCCCTTTCATAATGTTTTCATGGCAGTAAAAAGTGCCGTTGGAAATAGGGCCCCGCCCTCCAGCGGGGAAAGAGCAAGTTTCCTCTTCTCCAGATGGCCTGTCCCAGGGGCGCTTCGCGGTCCGTTGCCGGACTTAGCGGCGTTCTGGGCAGGGGGGCTGCCTGCTTCCGAGGTGCCCGACGCGCTCGCTTCGCCGAAGGCGTGTGCGGGGGCGGAGCAGCTCTCGTAGGCGGGCGCCTTCGGCGAGGAGCAGGTATGAATGGCACGGCGGGCGGAGCGGGCTACGGACCGCCGATAAGACATCACCCACCAACTGCTCTCTCACCGCCTTGAATTCCTGGGTGAATTCACAGACAGTGTCGCCGAACCTGGCTGGGGATATGGGGAAGTCAAGAAAGCGGACTTTGTCGACTTTGCGCATATCAGCCAGGGGTGGCGCTCCTGGACCACTAATGTGGACATCGTCCTCCCCAACGCACACGCAGCGGACTCAGTAGTCCGAAGAGCTAAGTCGGCGGCGGTGCGAAGCTCGTAAGCCTGGGTTGGACCCACCCTCGTGCAGCTCGGCCAGCGCCTGCGCTTGGTAGCGCTGGTAGGTGGCTATCGCATGCAAGGCGGAAGCAGCCTGGCCCGCAGCTATGTAAGCTCTAGCTCCGAGGGAGGTAGATAACTTACAGGCTTTGGATGGGAGACGAGGCGGCTCCGCCAAGAAGAGGCGCCGCGCGGATTTACCGCCATCGCGCACTCAACCTGAGGAATCGCCACATACCCCCTGGCTGTTTCACCGTCAAGAGTGGTTAGGGTGGAGGAACACGCAGCACGAGCAGAAAAAAGTGCTTTACAAGACCGCGTGAGCCTACTGTGCACCTCCGGGAAGAAGGGAACGCCCCTCTAGTCGGTCCGGCCGCGGAGCTGGGGGATAAACCATCTCCAACCCACGGCCGAAGCAGCCCGGGAAAGCACGGCTAACATGTCCGTTTCAGGATCCGTAGTGACAGCGCTCACCAGCCCGAAGGGGGCGAGCGGGTCTGGATCATCATCGGACAATGAAAGCCCACCCTCCGATGCCGCGATGGACATCTGGTCTCCGGTGTCATCGGGCGTAAGGGCTACCATCTGTTAGACGGATCGCTTCCCCCGCCCGAAGCTTGGATGGAGCGCTTAGAGGAGCGGGAGGTCCGCGGGCCCGTGGGCGACGGATTATCTCTCGCTGAAACCCTCAGATCTGCCCGAGTGCCCGCTGCAGAGCAGGGGACAACTGGGGTGGTTCGCCCTTCTGCAAAGGCTAACCGCGATCTTGCGCAACAGTCATGGCATCGCAAAGACGACATGAACTGCCAGCGAGCAGCGCATTAACATGCTGGACCCCCAGACATGTAACGCAGTGCCCGCGCCCATCATCCGAGGACAGGAAACCACCGCATCCAGAAACGCACAGTCGGAGCGCCGTCCTGATAAGGACGTGCTGCACGACTGTGTTGCTCTTTCTGTGAAGTTTGCAACTTTATACGCACCGCTCTGGAGGACCGGACCCAAAGAACGCCAGGCAAGGGAGAAACCCAGCTCGACCGTCTGCCACTGCGTGTACACACTCTGGACCGGGAGAATGCTCTCGTTCGCTCAGAATCGCTGGTCACAGCTGGAGGAACCCTCATCGACTCGATCAGAAAGTCTCTGAAGCGAAAAGGATAGCGTCTGCTGGCGCCAGGTGAGCTTATATACTCAGTTGATTGCTCATGCCGCTCACCTGCGCAGGCTTGCGCTGCCAATTCATTCTTAATTGGCCCGTTCAATACTCTTTCAGACGAGTAGCTTCTGAACCGAACCTCCCAATGCGTGGATTTTACAATCAAATCCACTTATAGTGCTGAAGTTCCCCCCGAAGGGGAACACTCCTGCCTCAATCATGAGGGTAAATAATAACTAATAATGTCTAAAAAATAATAACTAATAACATCTTACTTTTTTTCTCATGAGCATTTTACAATTGTAAACATCTAGTATATGTTTTACCTGTCAATTACAACCTGTGATTACATATACTACTCCATTTTGTTTCTTTAAAAAATAAAAGAGAGGCCATAGAATACCCCACCAAACATTAAATAAGAGTTCTCTAAATCCATCTTTATAGTCTGCTTATTTGTATTCATATACAGTACTGTAATATAGGCTGAACATGTTGAAATATTCAGATTCTGAATATGTTCAAAGAGTCTCTGTAACATAAGACCGGCATCAGTGCCATACACAATCTGATTAAATGAACAGTAAGCAGCACAGTTGTGTGGAAAACCCAGAGGTCTGTGTCTCCCAGCATTCCACTGCACTGTGTAAATATTTGTATTGCCTTCAGAAAATGAAAGAGAGGATGTAAGCCGAGTATTGATAAAGCCTGAACTTACACATTAGTTCTAAGCAGCAAGACACCAGAACAACCAAAAATAAAAAACATTATAAGTCAAATCACTAAATGTTGGGCAGACGCCAATTCAGCTTTGTTTCATTTCTCTGTACGCCAATGTCTACTTTACAATTCTGTTACAGGCCTTTACATTAACTTTGATTTAAATTAACTGATTATGACTAGAATCAAATAGAAATTTATTTTCCTCACCTTTCACTTGTTCCAAATCTGTTTGAGTTTATTTTTATTTTTTTCTGTTGAACTCAAAAGAAGTAATAATTTGGGAAACAAAAAAGAGATGCTGCTGGAAACCTGCAACCACTGACCTCCGTATGGCATTAGGCTGGGCTTAAAAATGACAGAATTTTTAAATGACAGAATAATTTACAGAACTATCCCTTTAACTACATAATGTGGCAGTGCTGCATGTTATACAGAGTGATTATTTGTTTAATAAATTAATTTATCTGTTTAAGATGATGTACTTTTGATTCGCCTGTCAAAATAAAAAATGAATAGACACGCGTTTACTTGAAAAACATCAATTAAAAAGAAAATATCTGCTGACCTCTAGTGGTCGGTCAGTGCTGTTGCGTGAAGTTATTTTTCTGTTGAACAAAAAAAAAGATAATTTGAAGAATGTAGACTAGAGAGCCACAGACATTCATTTTAGTCAAATAAATACTATGGCAGCCAATGGCAGCATGTGTAACGCTCTGTAGTAATTTCTAATGTTAAAACAGAATTGTTTATTCATATATTTTCAACCGTTTTACAAAAAAAATGCAGACAGAAGAATAGGCTAAAGCACTTCATTAATTAATTATGGATATTATTGGCAGTCTTTTAGAAAATCATGTTTAATAGTTGACTTTATTTGCTTTATTTATTGGACTACAATTTGGGTGTCAAATTTGAATTCATGAACACAATTTAATTGTTTCAATTTGCGAATTGCCTTTAAAAGTGACACTGCAAAAGATTTCAGCAAGTTCAATTTTAAAATATCTATTTGAGCAACATCATTTGAATAGCATTGCCATATACTGTACAGTAGCTGTAAATAGATGCAATATTATAAAATTCATGGTGTTGTTTATGCTATTAATATTTGGGCAACAAAAAATGATATAATTGTATATTTTAATTTATTCAATCAGGTGACGCACGGGCGCTGTAGGTAGTGCTGTCGCCTCACAGCAAGAAGGTCGCTGGTTCGAGCCTCGGCTGGGTCAGTTGGCGTTTCTGTGTGGAGTTTGCATGTTCTCCCTGCGTTTGCGTGGGTTTCCTCCGGGTGCTCCGGTTTCCCCCACAGTCCAAAAATATGCGGTACAGGTGAATTGGATAGGCTAAATTGTCCATAGTGTATGTGATGATAATGACTGTGTATGGATGGGTTTCCTAGAGATGGGTAGCAGCTGGAAGGGCATCCGCTGTGTAAAACATGTGCTGGATAAGTTGGTGGTTCATTCCGCTGTGGTGACCCCTGATTAATAAAGGGACTAAGCCAAAAAGAAAATGAATGAATGAATAATATATGCACTTCAATCTATTAAATGGTGAAATTTTTTTCTTTATTACAAATTAAAAGTTTCCCTGATTTTATTTTGTACTTTGTTTTAATTTTATTATGATTGTTTTATTTATTCATTTATTTTTAATCATATTTTAATTTGTTTATCAGGGTATGTTGTTATAATTGTTTTTTTGTTTTTTTTTTCTTCCTGATGCTATTTGGACGTTTTGGAATTGTATTAACTTTTTTCTTGTGATTGCTACACAGTATTTATGTACTTTCAAGCTAAAAATGAACAATGCTAATTTTTGTAATTGAACATACAGTAATGTACACACAGGTGCAAATAAAGAACAAATAATATGTTACATAAAATAATTTTAGGTAAAATAATATACATAACTAAATCTTATAAATAATGGGAAATAAGGACTGTGGGTTATCCTGTAATTCATACTAAAGATTTTTTTTGTTTTCATTATATGTGATTTTATATATGAAAGAATGTTATTATAAAAAGCTCAAAACATTGGTTTCACCTTCAAATATTTTGATTTATGTATGTAAAATTCTAAAAGCATAAGGATGTTGTTGATTGGAACGGCATCTTCCTTACTGTCCATTACAAGTCAAAGATCCTGAGGTGTGGAATCGTTGGGTAAAGCCAGTCATAAACATCTGACCATACTGCATCACAAACATTGAAAAAACAAATGATCTGTTGTTTCAATATCATCCCAAAACATACATTTATTAGACCCAAATCCAATTCTAATTCTTGAATATTCATTTGATGGATATGTCCCTCTTAAATTTTTTAAATGAACTTCTTTAGCTTTTGGAGAGAGAGGAAACTTTAAATATTTAGTTCTACAGTACATGTGAATGCTATCTTTAGAGAATTGATGTGAAGTTGGGTTTCTATAAACCGCTAGAGGCATATAATGTTGTTAAATAGATTTCTAATCTTTTTGTATGAAAATTTACTTTCTTCAAAATCCCAGACTTCTATTAACACAGGATGAACAGTTGGGGTTACAAGGGTAGAATAATTATTGTGGCTGTTATTTTTGCACAACAAAAATAATAGCATACAATAAATGAGGAATATAATGCTTACATTTTTTTTCACATCAAATGAAAAAATCAGTAGAAAAAATAAATAAATAAATAAATACAATTAAAGGGGATAAATAAATGACAAATGAGTCACATAAGAAAAAGATTTCAAATTAATTTTTTTATGTGTCTTTCAGGGTTTCGATATAATGCTTAAGATTAATTGTGAACAAAAAAAAATATTTTAGGCTTAACATTGGACCATTTTTGTTTGTGTACATGGTACTTCCCATAAATTATCATTAAATAATAAACTAATTTTGCTCCAAAGTTTTGCTCTTATTATTGTATATCAAAACAGCATCTTTACAAGAAAACTGAATTTTTAATTTTGTAAGTTTGAATATAAGATATTCAACATCGAACGAAAACATTTGGGTATATGTGCATTCAAAAAAACAGGTGTTTTATCGATTCCTCCTCTAATTTACAAAACGTGCACGTAGATTCCATGTCTCTAAAAAATATTTTAACAACTTGTTTCACTGGATAAATTAAATTAGTTTATTTGTTACTTCTTTAACTTTATTGGTGAGACAGTATTTACTAGGTTCTAAACTTTTTTCCACTAAATCTGCTCAAATAAGGAATTCCAAAAAGATTAGCATTTAGGCAACAATGTGGTTCTTATTTGCAAAATATTATTGCAAATTATTTAGCAGTTATGGGGATCATGTAATAATTGAGACATTCGCAATAAGTAAAAAGGTGTCCATTACTTTTGAATAACGTTAACTGTCTCACCAATATAATATCATTATTGTACCAATTTCTATAAAATAATAATTTATTTTTAAAGGTTATAATTTGTTGTTCCGTTGTTCCATATTACTGATTTACAATTGAAGTCAGAATTATTAGCCCCCCTGAATTATATATATATATATATATATATATATATATATATATATATATATATATATATATATATATATATATATATATATATATATATAATTTATATATTTTCAGACATTCTGTGAAAATTTCCTTGCTCTGTTAAACATCATTTGGGAATTATTTCAAAAAGAAAAAGAAAATCAAAGGTGGGGGGAGGTTAGGGGGGCTAATAGTTCTGACTTCAACTGTATGTGGAGGGTGGAATATTTCAGCAAAGCCATCGAACTCCCATCGCTGCATCACAGGAAACGGAAACTCCGTGTCCCAAGCGTAACTATGCTGTGTAATTCCGCTTCCGCCCCAGTCGGGATTTTCGTCCGCTCTGCAGGAATGTGTGGTGGAGATGCTCGGGCCGGTGGAGAAGGAACAGCCGCACCTTCCTGCTGACAGATGAACCTTCGACCGGCGGCGGCCCGTGCCTGAGGGAAGCGGACACACGCGCGCACCCCACCCGTCCCGCCACCGCGCTTTCCCGGACTCCCCCAACCGATAGATCGACTGATTAAAGCGGCTCCTCCTCATGGCGAAAAACACCCTGTCCTCACGGTTCCGGGGAGTCGATATCGACGAGTACGACGAGAATAAATTCGTGGACGACCAAGACGAGGCGGCCGAGCAGCAGGGACCGGACGCGTGTGAGGTGGACGATCTCATCAGGCAATATCCTTCAGAATATTTGTGCTTATTTACTCCTTATGCTGATGGAAAAATATGTAGAAAATTAGTCTGGGGGAGGTTATCTCTTATTGGGTCATCCATAAACAACACTGTCCTGATTTAGATGTTCCTCGTACATTATTGACGCTTTAGGTTTGGAGAAATTGAGGAATAGACATTTATTTGACAGGTGTATCGTTAGTTATTTTGTTTTGTGCTGTTCCTATTAAGAAGTAGAATAATACAATTTTTTGCTGTTAAATATTATAAAGTGTATACTTATATTATTGTTTGTTTAAATATTTTCAGTAATATTTAGGTTTGTTTTTATTTTCGGTTTAGTTCACTCCAAATGATATATCAATTCTTACTTAAATACAAAGATGTAATATAAATTAATTAATGGTTAAATTAAACAAACTAAAGTATAATGTTGCATGATTTGTTTTATACTTAAGTGCTGCTTTAATATTTATATATATATATATATATATATATATATATATATATATATATATATATATATATATATATATATATATATACACACACACAATAAAAATATTTAGTTTTAAAGTGCATTTACCTATTTTGCCATACAATAAGTTTTTCTTGCATGCACTGAATCTTTATAGTAGTAAATTAAATATATATTTTTAAAAATGGTTTATAGGTTTTATTTTTTTATTAGGATATTTTGCTAGTTTCAGTTTGGTTTGCTTCTATTTTGTTTATTTTGTTGTTATGTTAATTTATGAGCATTTCCAGCATTATGGATGTGACATTTGCAGTAAAAACTCAACACATAAATTCAAAGAGAAAGTACATGTTAACATTATATTGAAACATCTTATTATATTTTCCAGAGCAGCTAACCACAGAGTGATGAGATCAGAAAGATATCAATCTGTAAACATGTTTTGTACTTTAAATGAGGAAAATAAACATGCGTTGAGGATGTGACCAAAAAATTCAGCAAGTTTACAGTATACAACATACTTTGTAGAAGAAGAAATTCTATTGAATTAAACTGCACAACCCAAAAGAAGTAATGTTAATCAAAAGGAGAAGAGTTGGCTCACTACAGAGCAACCATGATTGGTTTAAATTTATTTATTTATTTATTTATTTTTTACATTTTTGCATTTATGAGGAAAAAGTGCCTTTATGGATGTGATGTCTCTCTGCTATGGAAGTGACATGTAAAATGTCCACTTGTGTGACTTTGGTAAATCAAATTCTAATAGTTTGAAAACACTGACAGAGACAGTTTTAAGTATTTTTAATGTATTGTAAAATACTTGCTTAAAAAAAAAAAAAAAAACTTTTGGTGTATTTTAATGAAAACCTAATTTTTTTTTTGTTTCATGGCAAGGTCTACATTTGCATGGAATTGCTCATATATAGTTGTTAAAATAATATTAAGTTGTATATTTGTATGTTTCAATATTTATTTATTTTTTTACGTTTTCTTCTGTAGAGTTTTTAGCTACCATTTATTTGGTTGACCACTGATTACTTTGTTATTATGATGAAAAAATATTTATAATAATAATAAATAATTATAGGTAATATATTCTTATTAGTTAGTTATTGACCTATTGTCTTTGGTCCTTCCATAATGTTTAGCAAAGACTCATTTAGTTGATTTCAGTATTGAATGCACATCATTTAGTACAGTAAATTGGTGGCTTGAAATGTTACGTTTTTCTATTTACATTAGATTTTTAAATAACCTTGAAGATGACAGGGTCATTCAGTTTTGTTATGTTTTTAAATAAAATGTCAAAGTTTCTAAATCAGAAAGTAAACAATTTAGTTTCTGAGAAAGAGAAACTGAAGAGAAACTCTCTTTCCCTTTAACTGTGTATATGATGTCATTTATTTAATCAGGTCATCAGCGTTTGTGACTTGAATGATCCATTTTTGGTGCTTTAAAGAGGTCTGAGCGTGATGTCTTCCTCCTCACTAATATTAAAGATATGAACTGTCTATTTGGGTCATCAGTAAATGAACTACTCCATTTTAAAGGTTTGTTTTGGCAATTTTTTTTAATATTTGTGACTTTTTCATTTGAATTATTGTGCAGATGATCAGGATGTTTACACAAAAAGAATGATGCTTCTACAGATAATCAAAGTTAGCACTTTTCCGAGAATTTAACCCACAATTGATTTGTTTATAGTTGACTCTGCATTAAAAGTTCTTTTCACTTTTGTTGTCATACGTTTGGGGTAACTTTTTCCTTATGCAGTTTTGAAAAGTTTTGCAGAAATTTTTGTCAAAACGATTGCCATTTACAATGACCTTCGAACAACTAAATGCTATAATTTACATTCCAGGCCACCAAGGGGCGATGTCATTTTGTGAAGAATCAGTTGCTGCGCACATATTAGGGTTTACCGCTATGGATTTTTTCTATTGGCCCGATTGGGCCAGTGGCTCAAATTTTCACTTGCCCTGCCAATATTTTCACTTTAAAAAAAAAAAAAAAAAAAAAAAAAAAGTTAATAGCTATTTCTTAGCCACATATATTTAAAATGTGTCAAAAATCTGTGTGAATCTAGAATTAAAATATTTTTATAACACTAATGAATGTATAATGTACAAAATTCAAAGTGTTCTGCAAACAAAAAGAGCAGTATGGAAAATCTGCAGGTATTTTATTGCAAATAACAAAAGGTGGCTGACCTGCCAAACTGATGGCAAACTGTGCAAAACTTCACTTCATTATTTTTGTCATGTTGTACCCATGTAAATGTCTGCTTCCAGGATGTTAGAAACAAACATTTCTTTTATCCTTATAATTTGATGTTGCTGTCTCTTCGTTGTACTGCTTTTTACCAGGTTACGAAAAAAAACAACTTGCTCATAACATCCAATCAGATAAGATTGGTGTTTATGACATCACAGAGACAGCAGCATTTAATTGCGTAAAAGCACAAACTGTATTTCGATTCTAAGACAATGAAAATCTATGAAAATTGACAAATAGCTGCAGACAGATTCAACTTTAGAGACAAAGCAGCACCAATCGGGCCAGTAACAATCCTGTCTACTGTCCCGGGCATCTTGCACTCTGGCCCCGGGCAGTCCTTGTTGTTCAGTCCTGCATATGGTCCTGTAATGTCATTGTTTTGACAATATCTTCTTTTTTTCTTCACAAAAATGTGTTCTTTGAAATCATTTTCCCCTAGGTTTGTTTACGGGCACGCAAAACCCTCAAGAAAATAACAGCCAAACCCAGTGAGCAGTGAGATCAAGATCAGATATGTTCAAACTGATCTCCAGCATTTCTTTCCAAACTATTTGAACTATGCAAGAAACATTTACTCTAGATTTCAGAATGCTCTTCTGGCTTTTTTTTAAAAGTGACTGTCTGATTGGTCAGCTTTTCTTAACTAACTGTGATGCACAGGGGACATGATGACAGCATTTCACATCGCCTTGAGGAATCCACCAATCAACTCCAAGAATCCAGCAGTGAAAGTAAGAGCCCGTTTCTCAGACAGTTTGATTTATTGCTTCGATGTTTAAGAACACTATATTTGGTGCCCTCTTATTGCAAAATAGACCATCATAGCAGGTATTTCACTATTTACCTAGAAATTTGTTAAGTTTAGGTCTCTGGATTCCTGGAAGCCTCACAAAACTGTGCTTTATGAGTTTTAGGTCATGCCCATCCCAGTGTTCAAATATGGCTGATTCTATACTATACACTCTAAAAAAAAATTGTATTTGACGGCAGTATCTAACTGTCTGTCTGTCTGTCGATTAAAGGCTGTTTTTTACTTCTGCGTCAAACGCCGGCGTATGCTATGGCGCTGACGCATAGCCCTTTGCCGTCGGCGTCGCTGACGTGCACCTCTCAAAAAATGTAACTACACGTCGCAACGACGCATAGCGTAAGCTCTGTGATTGGTCGGCTTGGTAGCGCTGACGAGTCTGGGCGGGACCGAGAGCCGCGCGAATGGTGCGAGCCTGATGGAGCGATTGTTTACAAGTGTTGAGTCCCGTGAAGGAGCTCCAGATGAAAAGTTTTGTTTTGTGTTTACCTCATAGTTAAAGTTGTTGCACGTCCGCCGGTTCCTGCCTCAAAATGAGCGAATTTGAGCCACTTGTACATCCAGGAAGTGCTCAGGAAAAGCAAAAAAGCAGCGAAGAAACTCGACACAGAGGAACATTTACACCTCACTGCCAACTAGTGTTTTGGAAGTGTTAATGCAGACCAACAGAGACAGCGCGCAGAAGTATAAATGCACAGCTACGCGCGTTGCATGCGCCGTGGGTTACGCCGGTCACTTGACGCAGAAGTATAAACCAGGCTTAAGTGCAGCATAAATAGTTGCAGTCCCATTGAGTTCATGTGAATATTGAAAAAGATCGTTACACTTCTAGTATTTATAAAATAGTAGGTGACAAGTAGCTAGATGACCCACTAACTCCAGCAAGATTGTTAAGTATGCTTAGATTGACTTAGTTAAAATTGGTATTGATTACTCATTGTTGTGCTATTCAAATAATTATGATGAATGTCATTCATAATTTTTGATAAAATCTGAGAATTCTCTGAAGCCGGCTTTCCATTGCACACAACGTTTGAACATGACTGTCGGAACATGCCCCCATGTGGCAGTCGCACAGAATTTTCAGTTCTGATATGCACCATGGTAGAGAAGCCGTTCTTGCAGTGTCCGAAATAAAGCAGTGCAAAAGCAAGAGCCACTATTCACTGTGCATTCAACATGGTTGAATGACTAAATACTAGAAACTCATATACCGCTAAAAAATACTGGATTATTTATGAATAGAAATGTTTTTTAATAAAGACTTTTTTTTCATTCAAAAAATACAGAAAAACACTCCTCTAGTTTTCATCTCGCGCGCACAGACCTGCTTGGACAACATTGAAATACATCACATCCGGTCGGCTGGTTGCATACGGTCTAGTCCAGGGGTGGGCAAACTCGGTCCTGGAGGGCCGGTGTCCTGCACAGTTTAGCTCCAACCCTAATCAAACACACCTGCTTATAGATTTCTTGTGATCTTAAAGACACTGATTAGCATGTTCAGGTGTGTTTGACTAGTGTTGGAACAAAACTCTGCAGGGACACCGGCCCTCAAGTATCAAGTTTGCCCATCCCTGGTCTAGTCGCAGGAGTATTTCAACTGATCCACAGCTCAATTCGGATCCAAATTGTCAGCATACGGAGATGATCGAAACTTCACACAGCTCCCAGACTACTCTCCATTGGAAATGAATGACTTCTTGTCTCATTTGTCATGTGCAGTGGAAAGGAGGCTTGACTAGGCATGGGACAATAACAGTTTTCTGCGTTTTGTATACTGCGGTTTGGAAAAGTCAGGGTTTTAAAACCGCCAAAATTTTCTGCTATACCAATCCTAAGATATATGAAAGATTTTTTATTTCCATTTTTATAGTTTATAGAAAATAAATCCAAAGAAGCTTTTTTAACTGTGAATAAATCTGTTTCTAAAACTAATGATTCACTTGAACTATTTAGCCTGACATGTTTACTGCTCCAAAATATTTTAAAAGTTTCTCAGAGTAAAATACATTGTGTTCAAATTGGAAAAAAAAGTTCAAAAATACCTTATTTTAGAGCAGAAATTACAATATCGTGAAACCGTGATATTTTTATCCAAGGTTATCATACTGTCGGAATATTATACCGGCCCATGCATAGGCTTGACCTACATCAAGCCTCATTCACACTACGAGCAACTCACAGTGGCAAATCGTCAAGCGACCGTTCATTTTAATGAAGAGTGAGCGACTTCCGGTTACCTACGTGACCGACAGCAACCTTTGTTGAGCAGGGGGGCGTGTCTAGCAACGCAACAGAGTTGAGAATCCTTCAGATTTATGCAAATGAAGAGCAACTTTCTTGAGCGACAGCCAATAGGAGCACCAGTAGACCTCATGTAATCTTCTCTTAACTCACTCAGAGGCCAGTTGTAGTCTTCAAACCTACACAGACCTACATTTGCAGCAGATTGCCACCCAGAGCGACAGGCAGCTACAAAGTCGCTGCTAGTGTGAATGAGGCATTAGAAAGTAAGGGTCATGACGAGTTGGGTCAGAAAGGTACCAACAACGTTGGCAAAATAGTCCATGAATACTTATATGCTTTTGTGTGTAAAAAAAAAGAAAAAAAAAAATAAAAAAAAATATATATATACATATAGACTTTATTCTTTACAGCAGGGGTGTCCAAACTTGGTCCTGGAGCATATTTTAGTTCCAACCACAATTAAACACACCTGAACCAGCTAATCAAGCTCTTACTAGGTATACTAGAAATTTCCAGGAAGTTGGAGGTCAGCTATGCAGGACACCGGCCCTCCAGGACCAAGTTTGGTCACCCCTGCTCTACAGCATCAGTTCAATTTGTGTGTGAATGGTTTTAGGCCCCGTCCACACGAACAGGGATCATTTTAAAATGGCGGCTTTTTCTATGAGTTTTGGTTGTTCGTCCACACACAATTGCAAAATGGGGTCTCTGAAATCGAAACTTTTTGAAAACTCCTGTCAGAATGAAGATTAAAAAAAAAAAAACACGGTGGTCTGTGTATTCTTGTATCTATCAAAATGTTTATGCTCATCCGCACCATCATTTCTTTTGTGTGGTGGCAGAGTGCACCGCAATCTCCATTGTTTACAACAGGGGTTTTCAAAGTGTGAGGCGCGCCTCCCCTGGGGGGCGCCAGAGTATGTCAGGGGAGGCGCGGGAAAAAAATATTATATAATAAAAATATAATTATTAAGTTATATTATATATAATAATATATTATTATATGTATATTTTATTATAATTAAACGTTTTAATTAAACAAAGCTAAAAAAATACGTCAAAAATAAGAAAACCTTTTTTACCCAGAAGGCCATAGCTGTGAATTCGCTTCTGTTTGGCAAGCCCGCCAAGACAGGTATATGCCTGCTAATACAATGGATTGGTTTCTGAGACCCCCCGATTCAAAGCCTTCAAGTTCAGGGCTTAAACCCAAAAGACGACGGTCTGATGATCAGTATTTGAGTTTAGGATTTACGTGGACAGGACCAACTGATGAACCACAACCTTTTTGTGTGGTTTGTCAAGATATTTTGGCTAATGACAGCATGAGACCCGCTAAACTTCGGCGACACCTTGAAACCAAGCATGATGAGGTAGCAGGAAAACCTCCAGAATTTTGTGTGTGTGTGTGTGTGTGTGTGTGTGTGTGTGTGCATGTGTGTGCGTGCGTGTTTGGGAGGAGGGGGGCGCCAATGGATAAGTTGTGTCAAAAGGGAGGCCCACTGTCTTAGACTTTGAAAAACCCTGGTTTACAAGATGTGCATCTGTGCAATGGCGGATGGGTCATGTTGGGTCAAGGGTCAAGTTCTGATTTCTCAACATGACTTTACAATTAAGAGTTTATCACCGCAAGTTGCTTTGACTAGCTCTTGACGGTGCTTCACAATGTGCCCGTTTTTGCATTTTCATGTGGACAAAATTTAACAATGGATGTGTGGACAAGATTTTTTTGTTTAATGGAGGAAAAATAATGTGTGGACATCCTAAGACAGCTTAGTATAGATTCCCCTTTTAATTAGTGTTGTGCGCCTCCTCTTCTCTCAGGAGCGGGCACAGGCGGTGGTGTTACGAGTGCTGACTGCATTTAAAAGCAGCGATATTGAGCCAGCGGTAAAGTCTCTGGACAAGAACGGAGTGGATCTGCTGATGAAGTACATCTACAGAGGCTTCGAGAAGCCCACAGACAACAGCAGTGCCATCCTGCTGCAGTGGCATGAAAAGGTCAGTCTTGGAAGAGGTCTGATTCTTTTCTTCTTCTTTTTTTTTTCATTTAAAACATTTATCTCTCTTTTTGTCTTCATATTCTCACTCAGGCTTTCGCTGTGGGGGGCCTGGGGTCCATTGTACGAGTGTTAACTGCAAGAAAATCTGTCTGAGAAGCTGGACGAATGGGAGTGTTAACCAGCCACGGGATTTCTTAGACATGGACAACTTCTCCTCTCTCACAATTTAACCTTATCTGGGGGAAAACCACTCATGCCCAACCGCCTATTTCACGAAAAAATACTGTATGATATTTAATGTAAATTATTGATTCTTCAATATGTTATTATGGAAGACACTACTCGACTTATGAAGGTGAACGATTGTGCGACAGTCTGTGAACTGCAACAGAAGGACGGTGATGAGACTTGGCTTTATAAGCCTTGAGCTGCAGTTTCAGGACATTAAATACTGTGATTAATATGAAAGTTGTATTTGCTTGTTCTTAGTTGGCACTCTCGGATGTGTAGTTCTCATTTTTTTCAGTTCCAACTCTCATTTTTTTTCTTATTGTACAGAAAGAGGATAATGTTTAATATATATAGTATTTAGGTCAGGGGTCACCAACCCTGTTCATGGAGAGCTACCTTCCTGCACATTTCAGTTGCAGCCCTGACCAAACACACCTGTTTGTAATTATCAAGTTCTGCTTTAGGTTCTATTAATTGGTTCAGGTGTGTTTGATCAGGGTTGGGACTGAACTCTGCAGGAAGATAGCTCTCCAGGAACAGGGTTGGTGACCCCTGATTTAGGTGGTGAAATTTTGGTTCAACTCGTAGTGTGGGGTTGAGTCGGGTTATTGTGAAGTGCCTGGTGCAATAAAGGACATTTAAGAGTGTATTTTTTTTTGTTTTTTTACAGATCAACATATACTCATAGATACACTTTGTTTACACAGCCTCAGTTTACATCAAGACTGTCTTACAGAGCATAGCTCCCACCCTAATTAAACTGACCAAAAAAGCCAGTTAAAGATCTTCAGGTCTAGCTAAAACAAACTTTTATGCTGTTTTCACACCAAACGCGGTACGCGTGGTGATTTGCGATATTCTTCTGTAAAGAGCCGCGTGAACACTAAGTTTGCTTTATTTGTGCGTCAAAATTCACTGAGCAATAGATGCTGATTTGCATCATGGGCAGTACTTCTGTCTGCCCGGTGACTGTAGCTTTGTTGCTTAATGGCTAACATGGAATTTTTTATTTTTATTAATGCATATGTAACCCCGCCGGTCCTACCCAACTCGATCCGAGATGGTATCGAACCGACGACATTCCGTATGGGAGTCGGTTGCTCTAAAAAGGAGGCTAAAGACCATGGCCTCTAGCATCTGACACTAGAGCACCTTTAGAGGTCAGAGGAGTGAGGTTTACCTGCACAGCACTCACTAGCTGGCCTCCGCTACACTCACCCCCCTAAGCCTCACTCCCATCCGGGTCACGGCACCAATGTAACCCT
This sequence comes from Danio rerio, assembly GCF_052040795.2. Classification (NCBI taxonomy): domain Eukaryota; kingdom Metazoa; phylum Chordata; class Actinopteri; order Cypriniformes; family Danionidae; genus Danio; species Danio rerio. The sequence continues at coordinate 47,159,793 of NC_141028.1, forward strand.
GCTGGTCCTACGCCACCCAACCCGCTCCGAGCTGGTATCGAACCAGCGACCTTCCACATGGGAGTCGGTTGCTCTACCAAGGAGGCTAAAGACCATGGCCTCCAGTATTTGTCGTTTACCTGCACAGCACTTAGTAGCTGGTCTCCGTCACACATATCATGGAATTTATTTGGTAAATGTGTTTCCTTCATAGGTAATGCACATTTGCAATCTTTATGCACATCTTGGTGTTTCTATTAAGCAATTTTTATGCAATAATCCAAAATGCCCATAAAACCAGGTGCAAGGAAACATAGCTTATAATTGAACCCAGTGTATCCCTGCAGAACACTCCATGTAAATTACACACTTTTACACAGATGTTCATGTGATGTGAAATAAGACAGGAGTCGCCAGACCAGCCATCCATCTTTTATTGCTCCTGGATCCAGTTCCTAAAAGCACATGCTATTGTATGTCAATAGAGTGAAGGAACAATCTTGTAGGCCACAGGTGTCAAACTCAGTTCCAAAAGGGCCGCAGCTCTGCACAGTTTAGTTCCAACCCTAATTAAACACACCTGATCAAACTAATTGAGTCCTTCAGGCTTGTTTGAAACCTACAGGAAAGTGTGTTGGAACTAAACTGTGCAGGGCTTCGGCCCTTTTGGAACTTAGTTTGACACCCCTGTTGTAGGCTAATCGGCTGCTAGCATAAAACTGGTTTCCTTGATAAAATCCCTATAGACCAATTACCAACCTACGTCACACGGGTCCCTGGTTGCAAAAAACAGACATGCTGCAATGGGAAAGATGTCGTGTTTTGCGGTAGGATGCCGAATTCCGAGTCCAAAAATGGAAAACTTAACTTTTACCATACACCACACACTGCTTTAATACCAACTGCAGACGTCTTCGGCTCAATGGGAGCTGAATGAAGTGAGGAGCTAATTAGAAATGCTCTGCAGTTCTCATGTCATATCAGGTCAGTTCACGCTATGCTGAATCATACACATCACTCGTTTTTGATTACAGAAATGATTTCAGCAAAAACAGTTACATATGGTGAATTAAACTGCGGACACTGAATGCTAAAAATGAAACGTGAAAGTTACGTTGATTAAGGTAAACTTGGTTTTATATTCACACATTGATTCAGTAACAACTTGTGACACATTCCCTATATTGTTTACCACGACACTATGAATATTTGGCCTGAAATAACCTGCAAGTGTGACTTGAAAACAATAGCACTGTTTATATGACTGTGAACAATGTTGTACTTTGATAGTCATTGGCTGCTGCTAATATTATTTCGCTATTTAGAGTTTGCAAATAATATTCTTATGAAATTATATTATTAAGGATAAAGTCTGAATGTGCAAATATAAAACCAACTTTACCTTTATGTGTAGATTCACATACCCAGCTGTACAGGTGAAGTTCACTGTCAGAATGCAGTTGTTTTGCGTGTTGGTGATTAATTACCCAGGCCTTGTATAACGTTAGCTCCGTCTTGTTTCCTTGTCTTTGGCTAGGCGGAATCTCGGTGTTTAGCTCTTGAATCTGGCCATCATGGAGCATTATTTCTTGCACATGACCACAAAGAACAAAATTGTTGGCATCTAAAGACTTGTAGACCTTTAACTTCTCTTGTAAAATCACCCGGAGCCGCAATGAGATTGTATATTTCGGGCTGGATGCTTGGTCACTTCGTCTTATCCAATATTCATTGGGAGAGTGCTATCGCAAATGGAGCTGTCAGATAAACGCCGCTCACTTTAACATTAATTTAGCTGAATCACTGTGCTTGTCACTGGGTGACGAGCTGTTATAATATGCTGTAAGCATTATGTAAATAATATGCAAGTAATATATCTTATTTCTAAGACAACAACAAACTCTGCACCTCATCTGATGTCATTCCCTCGCTGTAAATGCTAGGGCTCCTGGTTGCTTTCTGCCACCTCCCTGCGCGCGCATCCTGAATGATTACAAACATGGTAATTGGTCTATAGGATTTTCCCATAGGCTTTTTGAAAATTGCAAATAATAAGCTCTGTGTTAAAACATTGTTCATTACACTTACACGTTTTGTCTAGCCGGATAATCCTCACATGAAAATACAACTTTGAGTACTTTTGGATTTAAATGCAAACGCAAGAACTAAAAAGTTAACATTAGGCTAAAAACACGAGCCCTCGGGACACTATGATTTTATATAAAATTAAATTTGTCATAGGAATAAAATTCAAATGAATGGCAGCTTGGACCCGGAAACAGTATTACATACGTCACCAACACGTCACCACTTAACAAGCGGATGGTCTTTTACTGATAGCAGGCACGTGCACACATAGGGCTCAACCTGTGTAGTGCACATGCCCTTTTTAGTCTTGGATAAAAAGTGCCCTTCCAAAATGATCAAAAGTGCCCCCGCGACGCGGCACACCTTTGGTCCCGCCCTTCAGTAGGCGCGCGACAACACCGCTCTTGAGTACGCGCACGACAACACAGCTGATCAGTACGCGCGCAATAACACCGCTCTTCAGTACACGCGCATCCACTCTGCAGATCTGCAGCACCCTCCAATCCCCCCCCAACCACCACCACCCTCCAATCCCCCCCACCCCCCCCCCCCACCACCCTCCAATCCCCCCCCCCCCCCCCCCCCCCACCACCACCACCCACCCACCCACAGGTCACCTGGCACTCTGATCTGCAGCTACAGTACAAATCCCCAAACATGGCAAAGCATGATGGACTGTTACTATCCATCATAAAAAAAACGTATTTTTTATAATTACTTGTGTATAGCAGTCCCACAACATTCTGACACTCGATGACACTGAAACACCCTGTCAGAAAAGTCTAGTGGCTGGGAATGAGCTTTTTAAAGTGTCTGCTATAATGTTAATGTTGTTTTTGTGTGTTTACATGAATGAATATGGCCACTGTGTAAAAGCACAGTACAGTTACGATCTTATTGCCGCATTATATCATCATGATAACATAATACATGCCTTCAGTGATTTCCTGAAGATAAATCCCACAAAATAAAGCAACTGTAATAACTACAGCAGTCATCATCATAGATCTCATATGAAGCAGAGATCGTGATGACATGTGCAGGTGCTGTAGTTATGTCCCATTTCTTAGGGGTACATTTTGAAGCCCTTCCACTTCACACTCGGTTTCAAGGGCCAAGGGGAAGGGGTACAAAAATAGAATTGCGATTGGGCCTTAGTAATGAAGAGTATTAAAAAAAAAAAAAAAACTAAACATGTAAAAATGTTTTAACATCTAAAAATAAATCAAAAATCCCATTTACAAAAATCTCAACAAATATGTCTGAGAATTTCTGTGATTTCTACAGATTCCATGTGCTCCTGCTCATCAGTGTATAATAAATGGTTTATCTCCAAGAATATGGTCACTACCTAGCAGTGGTGTAAAGTACTTAAGTAAATGGACTTCGTTACCTTACTTGAGTATTTTTTTTGGCTACTTTGTACTTGTACTGAGTAATAAAAATATAAGCAACCTTTACTCTTTACTTGACTACATTTTTTGATTGAATACATGTACTCTTTACTCCACTACATTTGAACAGACGCTTATAGTTACTCGTTACATTGTGATTGTAAGCGACAAGTTAGCATTTCTATCTACCACAGCTAATTTCTTGGGCGGATGAGGCAATATCGCCATCTGCAGGCTGCTGAAGGTACTGTATGCTATTTATGAGCTAAATCACGTGAATTAGCAGCTTGCCAGGTGTTTAATTAGCGAAGTCGGCACATCAAGCAGTACCAGCACTGATGATCCATGGCCTTATCTGAAAGAAATGTTTTCATTTGCCGATGTGCAGAATGGCTCTTACAGGATGCAGTGTCTACTTCATTTGCCACAAACCACGAAAATAAGTGCTTTTAAGAATTTATCGTAAAATTTGAGAAAATACATTGAAGTAAGAGTATTTAATGTTAATTTAATGTGAATTAAGTGCATTTAATACAGTTACTGATATGGTAAAAACCACTGCAACACGACATGACTATGAATCACATGAAAGTCAGCTCAGATTTTTTTTACTACGTTTTTTTACTACTTTTTTATTTATTGTTTGTGCCATTTTGAACATTTGAGGTTGAGACTTTTTGTTCTATTTTTTTAAATCTATTTTGTTCTGCCATTTTGAAACATTGAGGTGTTCAATTTAATTTCAATATCAGGAAATAAAACCTTTCTTAGTGTTCTTTGAGCCTACATTCAGTATGAGTAAAATACTTAAGTTCTTTTAAAATCGGATACTTTTACTTAAGTCTTATTGGAATTGGCGACTTGTAACTTGTATTGGAGTAATTTTTACTGTAAGGTACTCAAGTATGGTTTTCAGGTACTCTTTACACCTCTGCTACCTTGTAAACAATATTGAAATCCATTGGCAATTATTGATATAATGTTAATTCTGTTTTAAAATGATTAAAAAATGTCTCCCATCACTTTCAGATCCACTATTAAAACCCAAAACACCACAGTCAGCACTGCTAAACACACCGAAAGCACAAATGCTTCACCAGACAAAGTCACTAAGAAAGATTTTAATTTTTTAATCAAGTTTTGATGCTCCTGACAAACCATGAACTGAAACCAAAGTAAGGATTGTAGTGGTATTTTGCTGAAAACAGAGGCAATGGGATACTGTGATGATGGCTACAGTATCATAACAAACGAAATATGAATACAGTTGTAAATAAAAAAAGTGCATTTTTTGGATGTTTAAATAAAAATATTATTCCTACAATGTTCATACACAGGGCGTTTATCAGCATTCTCCAATAGGACTCCAGAGAACCTTCATTTACAGCACGGTTAGCTTCGGAATTTCATCAGTCCATACATAAAACAGAAATTCTTTGGGTTTCTTTTTTTTTCTAAAAACAGGAAACATGGTTTTTGTCCCGTAGAGGCTCAATTCAGCTATTTTCACCAGAAGTTTTCATTCGATGTTTAAACCTTAGTGCTGCTGAAGTGTTAAAACACACAAAATGACACAGTCCTGACAGCAAAACACTGACTTTTTCCCTTCCGCAGGATTTTATCGACTTATTCTCGGAGAAATAAATGCAGCTGACAGTATTTTAAGGCTTCAAGTGTACTCAAATGCTTCAGTATACACTCAAAACCAAAGTACAATCAAAGCATTCAGTATAAGGCATGCATGCTCGTTTCCTCAATCTGTGCATATATGCCTCTATATTACAGTTTCAAGCCCACAGTGAAGAATCTCACACACATACACACACAGATTTGAGAGTAATGACTGTGTAGGATGACAAAAACGTATTTTAGGTCTCCACCGATTTATAATCCCTCTCATCATCACTTATATACAGTATTCCCAAATATAAATACTTGTATGGAATGTATGGATTTGTAATTTACACATAAAAACGAGATTTAAAGTAATGTTTCATGACACCCATTCCTGATTTTCACTGACGTTTTGGAGGATCATTCTCTTCATGATTGGCCCAGCCTTGATTTCACAGAGTTAAAATAATCGAGTCAATACAGGATGTTGGAAAAAGCGATGATTGTTTTTTGTTTTTGTTTTGTTTTTTTAAGCAGATGAAACTTGAGTTCATTTCATTAGACGACGAAACTCCCCAAGTCACAAAAAGACGATGTTCATAAAGCCTTGGTTTTCAAGTCCCTGCAATATTTTAGCGAAAAAACGCAGAGTTGTTTGTGTGTCCCGTTCTTTTAAAGGGCGTGAGCTACATAGCAACTGTTGAGGCAGAGACTGAAACTGCCGAGTCAGCAATTGTTCCCTTTTCTACTGAGATCATTTACTGTTCCCTCTTTCACCTGGTCTCAGAGATGTGCCGTTTTGGGTTTCTCAGCTCCAGCTTGATGTTCCTGAGATGGAAGGTCGTATGATACCTTTGGGTGAGGGCTTGGAACCAAACCACGACATCTGAAAAGCATACAAAACATCAGTCTCGACCAGTGCTTCAAAACGTAAGACACCTCATTTTCTCCGTGTGTGTTCTCCTTTAAGTGAAAACTTAAAGGGTCACTAAACACAAAAACACATATATTTTGAACTGTTGACAGTCTTAAAATGTGTCCCACACTGCTAAAACACTATTAGGACATAAATTTCACCAAAAAAAAAAAAGTGAAAATTGGTTGTTTTTGTGTTATTTCGAGCAAATTTGTTCTTCCGGTTTGAAACAAATTTTTTGAAGCTGCGTCACGCAGATTAGATCCTTGTGTGGATTCCAGTGTGTAGACTGGCTGTCTGTACCTGGGCGTGCTTTGTGACGTCTCTGAGTGTGAATAAAAAGTCTCGAAAATTTTAACTAATTGTTAAAAGGAAGTTAAGATTGTCCTTTTTTAACCTCTATCATGACATAAATCAACTTGCAACTGTCCTAAAATGAGAAAAAAGTAGGGCGGTTTCAGAGTTCATACCAAATTAGCAAGGTAATGTGATTTCAGTAAACAAGGCTTTATATAATCACATAACAGTTGCAAAATATCTCAAATTTAAACTAGCCATAAAACGAAAAGTTAATATAGTCCTTTTTTCACACTATCGTGATGTAGAGTACATCAACTTGAAACTGTCCTAAAATGTGAAAAAAGTAGGGTGGTTTCGGAGTTCATACCAAATTAGCAAGGTGATGTGATTTCAGTAAACGAGGCTTTTTTTCATGCCAAAACATTTTTAAAATGTCTCAATAATTTAAACTAGTCATGAAACAGAAGTGGGCGGCGCAGTAAGTAGTGCTGTCGTCTCAGCAAAAAGGTCGCTGGTTCGCTCCTTGGCTGGGTCAGTTGCCGTTTCTGTGTGGAGTTTGCATGTTCTCCCTGCATTCACGTGAGTTTCCTCAGGGTGCTCTGGTTTCCCCCACAGTCCAAAGACATGCGGTAAAGGTGAATTGGGATTAGTTAAAATGTCCGTAGTGTATGATTGTAAATGAGTGTGTGAAGTTGGCTGTTCATTCCGCTGTGGCGACCCCGGATTAATAAAGGGACTAAGCCAAAAAGAAAATGAATGAATGAATGAAACAGAAGTTAAAATTGTCCTTTTTTTCTCTATCATGACATAAATCAACTTAAAACTGTCCTGAAATGAGAAAAAAAAGTAGGGTGGCACATGAGTTTGTCCTTCGGGAACCGATTGGATTATTGGAAGATGGGTGTTGCTAACAAAATAATCTTTCATTGACGAACAGATGAAAGAGAGAGCAGAAACGAGACAAGTCCTAAAGGCATAGCCCCTTAGCCCCGCCCTAAAGGCATTCCATGTGACCAGTAGTGAAGAAAAATTGCTTCGTTATGGTATTTGTTTAAAATTTTTACAAAGTAGCGAAGTACACATACATTGTTTATAACAAACACTACTATACAAAAATAAAAATCTATAAATTTAAGTAATTTAAAATTTTTCTTTCACCCTTTTGAAAATATAAATCATTTGGCAGCAATCTCTAACATTCACATGAAAAATGCAGCTTTATTCAGACTGCAGCCCAGTGGTGAATTGCTGAACAGGTTTCATTGTTTTAACCTGATATCTAATCAACTAATTATTTTTTTTTTAGCTATTTTATATAAACAGATTTATGATGTGTGTGTGCTTTTAAAAAATAATATTACACTTGGTACATCTCCAATCGAAATTTAAGATAAAACATAACATAACATAATAATAACTCCACCACAAATCTTCCACTTAAGCCTGCTGATAGCAGCAGGGACTGGAGCGGTGTTGTAATGTAGCACAGTGATGTGCAGCGATTTCCTTGCTTTCCAGCACTGCTGCCGGCCTGATCTATAAATACCTGGCAGATGCTTTTCCTGACCATGACACTGAGTGCTAATGGTTTGATTCAGAGCGTTGAGCCACATATCCTGACCCACATTGTTCTCTGCCTCGGCAGTATGGCCTAGTTAGGGTGCGGAGGAGATGAGGCTAGAGAAGAACACCTTTCTAAATGTTGATCCTCCATCATACTTACAGACTCTCTGTTACACACCTTGTACTCCAGTGTCTGTTTGAGCATGTCCTCCTCTTCTTTTGAGAAATGCAGGAGCACAGAAACGGCTCTGATGAGCTGGAAAGCCTGAAGAGAGAAGCAGAAAGAGGCGAGCACTCATGGGAGCATTCATTCAAGTAGCAATCAAATCACTGCTATGTGCTTGTTAAAGAAATAGGCAAATTTTACAACTCCCCTAGAGTTAACTAGACGAGTTTTACCATTTTTTAATCCATTAAGCTGGTCTCTGGGTCTAGCCGGAGCACATTTAGCTTAGCTTACCATAGATCATTGAAACAAGATTTAAACAATGAAATTATAAGTTGAAAAATAAGTAAAAAAAAAATAAAAAGCATTTATTAACATGGCTATTATTTAAAAACAGCACCTATTCATTTCAGCAAAACTTGCCTTCCTCAGGGTAAAAATGAAACAACATTTGAGAACTTTAAATACCTTTACCAATAAAGATGTCCACACTCGCTTTATGCTTTCTGAGAGAAATCAGGCTACTCCAATCAATCTTTTCTTCCATAATGTTTCTGAATTTATCCCATTATTATTGAGAAACTGATGGTCATAAATGGTTGACAAATCGATCTTATATTCAGCAAGAAACTTGATGTTGTATTGAGGAGAAAGTGAAACTGATGTTACCTGTGAACTATTCTATGATAAATGTATGTGACGTTCCTTATATTGGCTATAAAACATAAATGTACACACACACACAATCGAATTGTTTACACATGCAAAATATTTCATTACTCAAGTGAGAAATTTTTTTTAAACAAATATTCGTAAATTAGTTGTTTGCAATTAGTTTACGGTGGTTATTTAAAGTTGCAGAAAGTGATTGGTCAAAATGCTATGCGTTAGCATAATAGCTTTGAAAACACAGTCCCTGTGTTGCTTGGCTGGCTGAGTGCAGGGCTAAACTATACTTACGTGCCATTTCAAACCATACATTCAGAGTAGCATGGTAAACAATATAGAGAGAGCGTCACAGTTTGTCATTGTTCACCCCAGTAAAGCAGGAATAGCAATATTTACTTAGGTTTTGTTGTTAAACTAAATAAAAACCTATATTATTGGTGCTGTAAAATTTACCTAATGAAACTGAAAATAGGCACATCAATCTTTCACTAGAAGATTTCTGTGGCTGAACAACACCTCTGTGCATATAACCTATTCATAACACAACACAATCTACATAAGGTTTGCGTGACTAAAATAGTTTTAAAACATAACATTAACTGTCTAAAAGAAATACTTCAGCCATAGTGTCATCCTTCCTCCAATCTACAAAAGTAACTCCAATATTGATTCAGGATTTTAAAAAGTATTGATTCAGCGTTTGTTTTTACTGCTGTCTCTCTCTGGTGTGCATGTGAACCTGGGAAAAGTTAAGGTTTTAAATCTGCAAACATTTTCCCCTATACCGTTCCTAAGGTATGTGTAAGATTTTTTATTTAAAATTTGTTTTAAGTCATTTAGGACAACACTATCTTCAGCAGATAAGATATCCAAAGATGCCGTTTTAAATTGTGAAGAAATCTGTGTTTTTAGTCAATAACTAGTCAATAATTCATTTGAATTATTTAGCCTGACATGTTTACTGCTCCAAAACATATGATAGCTTCAAAATATAAAATATATTATTTTCAAAAGGAAAAGAACTTTAGTTTTTTACCCAGACACTGAAAAAGAATATATTTTAGAGCACAGTACTCTGATATTTTTATCCAAGGTTATCATACCTTCAGTATCTTATACTGGCCTATGCCTAGTGAACGGGTGCACAGATGTACAAATCAACATTTGTTGAGCTACTTATCAGAATTAGGGGAATTATCAGCAAGATAATCTTTTATTGGATGAACATTTTTTAGTCTTATGCCTCACCTAGAATATAAAAATACATATAAATACATTAAACCATTTAATTTAATCAGTACTATTGGAATGTGAAGAGACTTTCAACCAGCACAACAAAAAATGTTTCTGAAGACAATCACCCACTGCACCTTTAAGTCAAAGTGTTAATATATATATATATATATATATATATATATATATATATATATATATATATATATATATATATATATATATATATATATATATAAGGTATAATTCAAATAATATAAAAGCAATTGTTGATTAAAAATATGGATGTCGATTAATTATCACAGTCGTACTAATTCAGACAAACATCTTCAAAGTACCGATCATGCTGTATATTTAGTTAAACATCCTTAGTGTACATTTTTAGCAAAAGCAGAAAACATAAACCAAATTTGTTTATTAAGGAAATATGTTTTTGCATATAATAACCATGCACTTTACTGATGTGTTTTTTTGTAAAAGCTGTCTGTACTCTGCTTGCTACCAATTCCTTACAAATACCACTTGAAACTAAAATAATCATTAATAAAGTTAGCTAAAGTTTAAGGAGTGTTCATAAGGAGTTGTATTAACACTAATCTCATGACATAAAAGCCCACTTATATGACTCAGTATTTGATTGCCTAGCCTAGAGCACCATCTGTTGTTAAAATCTAAGCTCAGAATTCATTCAAGTGAGAAAAGTGGTGCATTTTGAAAATCTCGGAATTGATGTAGATAGATTTCTGATATGCAATTTTATGTTCAATAGTTCAGCTGTAATGCGTGTCATAAGGTTTTCAAATGAACTCTTTTGAGAAGTGATTCATTTGATGGGCCATTCTTTTAAGCCAGTGGTTCTCAAATTTTTTTCATCAAGTACCACCTCAGAAAAAAATTGTCTCTCCAAGTACCACCAAAATGAGCAGTATTGAAATACAGTAGTGTAGTAGGCCCAGTAAAGCAGCTACAACTCTGCACAGTTAAAAAAAATGTGGCAAATTACTTCAGAAATATAGGCTATATGTCATATATGGCATAATATATACATCATTTTTGATACATTTTGAAATATATGCAGCATGTACATGCCATATTTCATTCCTACACGTACCACAGTTAGAGAACCACTGTTTTAAGCCAATCGCAAGTCATTCATCAGATAGGGATCAAACCTTACCTCTGCCTCTCTGGATGACATGAACTTCAGCACCACGTGTTTGAGGTACTCGAAGTTGATTTCTCTGGTGTCTGTGATGTCTGAACTGTTGGTGACGGTGGTGTTGGGGGTAATTGGGCCTGGGGTTTGATTGAGTCCTGGAGCTGGGCTTGGAGCTGCGGTGGGCATCGGTGTCTCCAAGACGGTCTTTTCTGCAGATCTCTCCTGTCTCCCATCCTGAAGTCTTTCCTTCATCTCAGAGTCAGGATCTGGTTTCAGCTTCTGTTACACAAATATGAGGGGAAATGTTTACTGTGAGCTGACATGGACTGTTGAATTAGGTTGATACAATCAATGTGAATAAAAACACACACCAGTTCTTTCTGTAGTGTCCTTTTCAGTTCTGCAAGCCTCTGCTGTAGCTGCTTTATTGTCTGGTAAAAAAATAAATAAAATTAATAATAATAATAATTCTTTAATAATTAGAGCAATCATTTTTAGAAACAATAATAATTTATAATAATAAACTATAAAATAATAATATTTTTTATTTATAGGAACTGCTTTATTTAATTATATTAAAACCCACAAAAAAGAACTATTTCTAATAGAATTATAAAATTATTTATTTATCATATTGGATAAAATTTTAAAAAGTATAAAAGAAAAGGATTGCATGTGGAATTACTACCATACAAATAATGCTGTGTTCACACCAGACACAGAAGAAGCATCAATCACGAGTGATTTACATGTTAAGTCACATGCTAAGTGATTTACCATGTATTATTAAACTTAGACAACGACACTGACCCAACAACTCTTTGCCCTCACCTTGTTTTTTTCAGCCAGTTGTTGCTCCAGGTCTTTATTGACCTTTTGTAACTGGTCGAGATCACTTACAGTAACTGTCCCATTCTGCTCACCTTCACACTCATCTGCATGTGAATGTGCTGTTAAACTCAACACCTCACTCTCCAGATCAGACACCTGTCGCACACGAGGAAATATGTAAATACAAAATGCTCAAATTGATAAGACAATCGATTTAGCAGGAACAGAGCTAATGTAGGTGCATAAAAGCATAGGCTAACCCGGGACTGGTAAGAGGAGAGTTGCTGTGTTTGTCTGAGGACTTCCTGCTCCAGTGACGTCAGCTGAGAGTTGTGTTCGCGCTCTTTCTCTTCAGCCTCCAAACGACGAGACTCACACTCAGCCTGCAGAGAAGACAGACTGCTACGGGCCGCCTGCAGCTCTAAAATACACAACAAAGAAGCACTGGATCAAATCTCCAGTAAGTACAGGAAACATTTAGCACTGTTGTTTCAACAATATGCAAGCTGACATGTAGGCTTTGCAATGTCTTGAGAGTTCAAAAGCCAGTCCCTCCAGGATTTAAAAAAAAAAAAAAAAAAAAAAAAAATATATATATATATATATATATATATATATATATATATATATAAAATAAATAAATAAATAAATAAATATTATATATATGTATATGTTATATATATATATACACATACATACATACATACATACATACATAGGTACGTATGTATATATATACATATATATAATATTTATTTATTTTATATATATTTTTTATATATATGTATGTATGTATGTATATATATATATATATATATATATATATATATATATATATATATATATATACACACATATATATACATACATATATATACATACATATATATACATACATATATACATACATATATATATATATATATATATATTTATATTTATGTGTATATATATATATATATATATATATATATATATATATATATATATATATATATATATATATATATATATATATATATATACACATATATATATATATATCAGACTTTTTTTTAATAAAATGACTGATGCTCGATTTTGATGTGAAAATATAGACATTCACAGATATTAATTTTTTTCCTTATATGTGGCATGTGCTCAACATAATTGAGTACAGCCCATTTTGAAAATTTATATTTTTATCCATTTCTCAGTGAATATAGGTCATGTATTTTGGTGCATTTGAACAAAACAGATTTATGAAATGGATATATTTATTAAAATAATATTTAAGTCACCAAACATCTTTAGAAATAGATTTATGCGAAATATTGGGGGGGAAAAACTACAAATAAATTTATATTTATTATATTTATTATATTTAGAAAAATTTATATTTTTCCCTAACATAGAAATTTGAGTGTGCTAATTTTGTACGTTTTTTAGTAATTTATTTTGTTAGATAAGCTCCAGATTTGGCTTCAGTACTGACTAATCTAAAGTATATGCACTAATATAATATTGTAAAGTTTCATATAAAAAATATTAAAGGTGAAGTAGGTGATCTGCCACAATGCTAGCCTGTTAGCAGAGGTGGGTAGTAACGAATAACATTTACTTAGTTACATTTACCTGATTAAAACAGTTGGGTAATGTGTACTTTGAGTACATTTAAAATGTGTAATGTTACTCTTACTCAAGTAAATGAATAGAGATAAATAATTACTCTAACTTCGCTACATTTGGCGGCGTTCCTCCGTTACTGTCAAATGATAATAAATAGGATTCACATAACTTGTTTGCATTTATTGAAGTAAGGATACAACTGAGTAAAATTATGCAAGCAATCACTGCAAGGTGTGATACTTCTTTAATACAACAAACAAGATATCATATTTAAGAGATATATTTTAGAAATAACTTTGGCCACTTTGGCTGGTTGAAAATAATTTTCCCAGATAATAATTCTTAAAAGCAGAGTTCGACAATAAGGACGGTCCAATATATGCATGCAAAGGCGATCTTATAACTGAGAAGCAACATGACTGACAAAAGTAATTGCATAGAGTAATTGAATGAGAGGATGATCACTTGCGCGCGCGTGCTTTTTAACAGTCGCGTGCATCCCATCACTACATCACATTTACTTCCGCGAAACAAAAGAAAAGAACCCAACTTGTGCTTGTCTCGGTTCTGTTTGAATTGAAATAGACTGGACAAACAGTGATGATCATGCACCCACAGTCCAGCCACTTTCAAGAGCTCAAGATATATCTTTTTGTAAGCAGCAGCGGTCACTGCTTTCGTTAATTATCTTTTTATCAGATAGGCCTACTTAAGTAACAGGCCTATTATTAAATGTGTGCGTCTGATCATCCTTTAATTATCACTCATGGTATGTTTTTTACTTGTTTTCTTTTGCTTACAGTTATTTTTGTTAATATGGTTTTATTATCAGTTTTTTTTTACAATAACATTGCTTTAATAGAATATTAACTTCCAATTTATGTGTAGTTACCTGGTGATCTGGGACCCTTAACTAGGACAGATTACCGTGCATATTTTAGATACATGACAATAGTTCTTTTTTAAATCTCAAAAAAAAAAAATAGTAAGAAAAGTTTTGTTGAATTAAAAAGTGCATGTATGCCGCTATATTTAGCTTGTTTAAACACATTTAAAATTTGTGGCTAAGACAGAATTATTTATTTATTTTTGGTGTGGTCAGAAAGAAATTTGGTAAATCCTTAATGTTGAACTCAGAAAAGTTATGTAAAATAAAAACTAACTGCAATGCGACACAACCTGTTTGCTTTGAAGATTGTTTCAGCACATTTCTAAGCATAATAGTTTTAAAAACTTATTTCTAATAACGGATTTATTTTACCTTTAACATGATGGCAGTAAATAATATTTTACTTGATATTTTTTAAGACACTTCTATAAAGCTTAAAGTGACATTTAAAGGCTTAACTAGGTGAATAAGGTGAACTAGGCAGGTTAGGGTAATTAAGCAAGTTATTGTATAACAATGGTTTGTTCAGTAGATTATTGAAAAAAAAATTAGCTTAAAGGGGCTTATAATTTTGTCCCAAAAATGTTTTTTTTTTTAATTAATAACTGCTTTTTAATCTAGCCAAAATAAAACAAATAAGACTTTCTCCAGAAGAAAAAATATTATCAGACATACTGTGAAAATGTCCTTGCTCTGTTAAACATCATTTGGGAAATATTTTAAAAAATCAAATCAAATCAAAAGAAGGCTAATAATTCTGACTTTAACTGTACACGACTCACAAAAAGTAAAATGAATGAGGCATGTGGACAGAACACAAAATCTAAATCAAGTGATTTTAACATGTCAAAGTCAAATGTATGCATATAAAATGTATTTTTCCAACAACAAAATTGTGGCTAATGAAAATGGCGAGTGGCTAGTAATGCTGGAAATCTACTAGCCACAGTAACTGGTGATCAAGAGTTAATGTCAAGCCCTGATTATAAATAATAATAATAACAACAATAATAATAAAATAAAAATAAATCTATTAACAGGAATTCCTACGAAAACAAAACTGATTCCTTACCTTCCTTCAACACGTTCACTTCCCCTTCCTTCACCCCTAAATCCTGAGAAAGGCGACTCACTTCCTGTTCTGCCTTTACAAGAGACTCTGTCATTTTGCTGACCTACAACAGATGAGCAATATTTTAAACAAGATTTTAAACATGAAAAAAACAACAGCATATTTGAGTAAGGCAGTGAACGAACCTGTTGCTGGAGTTCTTCCCTCTGTTTTCTGGTTTCCTCCAAAGCTTTGGCAATTTCAACACTGACTGTCTGTCTGCTGCTCATCTCCGCCTGTGAAGTTAACAAACATGTCACACAGATGTTATATTGGTCACTGGTTGTCCAGATGGTCAACCGCTACAGATTTTGTGTGACCCCTATATAATTTTAGCTCGATTTTAGTTTGGGATTTGCATGATTTTATAGAAATGAAATAAAAAATTCAGCATAGATGTATTAAACTGATTAAAAGTGACAGTAAAACATTTGTAATAGAACAAAAAATGTTTTTTAAAATAAATGTTATTATTTTTATAAACTTTCCATCCATGCAAGAGTTCTGAAAAAAATTTATATTATTATTTTATAAAAAAAAATTATAACATTAAGATTCCTCCAATAGTTGAAGCCACATTTCTACTTTTAAAATATGCTTTGTAATTAAAATGAATCATGAATAAGCAGGAAATTACACTTATAATTATTTACATTAAATGAATAAAGTATATTAGAAAAACTTCCAAAGAAGCATGTGACACTGTAGACCTTGAATAATAGCTAATGAAAACCGAGGTTTAACAACAGATTAAAAATTCAATTAAATTACAATTAATATTAAATAAAGAAAATTGAATGCAATAGATACAATTTTAAAAATATTTTCAAATACAAAGGTACTTTAAATTTAGGGCTGTCAAAAGTCCAGACATTGGTATCACTTGTAAATAAAATTTATAAATGTGAGGATAGCAGCATTTTATAAGTTTATTTCGGTTACCACATTGGCAGACTAGTTTGGGTTCTTACAACTTTTCCAACTTCAAACTCCAGCAAAGTTCAAGGACTTTCGAGATGCATTTTTGGCTTTTTCAGCACCTAGAAACCACAGTTATTCACGTTTATATATGTTTTATGTACTTTTTCACATTTAAATCCATTGTCCTATTTTTAAAAAACACAATATGGCATGTCAACTTAAATTGTTGAATAATTTAGAGCATAGATGTATTGAGATAGTTCACCCAAAAATTATATTAAAAAAAGTTCAGTTGTTGGATGAGGTATGTTTTTGGGTTTGGTCTTTTTTTACCTAAAGTTGATATCTCAAGAAATGAGCTTACTGTCAGATTTTGTTTGGGTGAAGTACCAAACTTTCATGATTATAACATTTCATGTGCATTGCAATTTTTTACAGTCATTGGTTTGGCGTTTGCAAAGATGCATTCTGGTTGAATATCTCCTAAATATGTATGAAGCTAACAGTATGCCAAAACAATCTGAGTTTGAATTGTGTTCATTTGAATTATTGAAAATTGTAAGTTAATAAAACTGATTATTATTTGCTACTAAAATATTTTGAATAAGAATTTCTTAACTAAAAGATTAGGTAACAGTATAGGTCAGAATGGGGTATATGCCAAAGCATGCTAATAGGACTTTTAATTTGCCAGTAACCTGGGTTAAGCGCTTCCAGCGAATTGAATGCCAATGCAAAATCCAGTGCGTTTAAGGTCTGTTTTCTTTAAAAATCAGCGATCTCCACAAGCTGAGTGATATCCGATTTAAAGTGGGTCTCAGATTGTACAAGAATCACTGCATTCTATTACATTTCCCCCGCCATGTCTTTATAATATGAGCATTTATTTTACCCCAGTATATTCAATTGAGCTTCTGCGTTTGCCTGCTGATTCTGACGGGCGCGTGCGAGTAAACAGCTTTTTGTCTCGTTTTACGCTTGAGCAACCAAATAAATGCTAAAGTTTATTTAACTGAACGTATTTTAATGACATTACAACATCGATGCTGTATAAGGAACCGTATAAAATAGAAAAAAGTTCACAATAACAGGTCACCGGAAGTGTATCAGCATGGGAACAGCACTAGCTCGGCATATACCCTATCAGCTCTTTATCCCTGAAAAACCGAAGGCTTGAGTTTGAATAGCCATTGAGATGATATTAATATAAATAAACTGAAGCATGCATGTTTATTACACAAACTTCTGAAAATAGCTGACCCCCGATAGTCAATTCGCAGACGAATGGTCTCCTCCTGAGCCAAACAAATGCCAGCAAACTCATGGAGCTCTGTGATTGGCCAAAATGCTAAGTTCTTTCTTCATCTTAAAAACTTAAAACTGTATTTTTACATACCCAATGTATGCAGTCTATAAATTCACAATCAAAAAAAGATTAAAAACATGACTATAAAAATCTGACTTAAAAAAAATCTGTAGTCGTAAATTTCAGATGTTTAATAATCAAGTTAAGAAATTCAATTCAAAACATTTTAATAGCATATAATCAGTTTTATTAACGTACAATGGTGAATAATTCAAATGAACACAATTCAAATTCAGATTGTTTTGGCATTTTATTAGCTCCCTAAATATGCACATGTGGTAAACATTTTGCATGGAAAACTGGTCGCACCGCAACAATTTATGCACTCGCACATATGCTCCCAAATATATTTTGAGGTCACACAGATGAATTTGTGCATATATGCAACTAAAACAGTTGCAATTTTAAGCCCTGCAATTTCAAATTCAAGCAAGTTCAAGCACTTTGTCCAAAATCCAAGCACTTTACTAACATTGAAAACACTGTATTAAAAAATCAAGCATTTCCCAGGATTTACAGCACCCGTAGGAACCCTGTTTTTAGAAAAAAAAATGTAATTTTGGCATTATTTCTGAAAACAAGACCAAATTTTTTACTTTTCTGAAAAATGCTAAGATATTTCAACTAGAAACAAGACAAAAACTCTAAGTAAGAAAAGCATTTTTACATACAGTAAATGTAGGTTTGGTGTACAAAGAGTAGTTTATAAAGATGTCAATAATTTGAATTTGAATAGAACAAATAAAAAAATAAATTAAAATTTAAAAATGTAATTTTCAAATATAAAGAAAAATTGAACATTTGAATTGTTACCATCAGGATGCAGGTTTAGAATTCCTAAAGCCTGAAGAAATGCTTATAAAAATCATTTATCCCAATTGCAGTTGTTGTTTTAAATCGGACCACTGTATGAAGTGAATGGGGTGGTTGCCAAGAATGATCTGCAGTAATTTGTATGAGGGTAATTTGGTTTTAAAACTTTTAACTTGTGTTGTTGTCTTGATGAGTGTTGTTATTGTGTGATTGTTGACTGTATGCAATTGTTGTCTTAAATCAAGCGTTAAAAACTAATTTCCTTTCTGTGCCAAGCAGAAAAAACAATAAAGTTTAAACTAAACTAATAGATAAAACTGACTCCAGACTTTTGAATAGTTTTACGTGACGTTTATTAGATGATGCTTACTCTAGACTGCTCCAGTTCTGCCGTCAGACTCTCTACAGTGCTATCAGTCTCCGCTTTGCTCCTCAAAAGGGAGTTTTTTTCCTCCTCCAGTAACCGCTTAAGAGAATCAGACAAAAGACAAATCTTTAGCAACTTTTCCGTGGCCATTTTATAATGGTGAATAAAGTGCTCTTTCACACACCAGGTTGTCCTGATATTTGTTGGCCTCCGTTTCTCTGTCTCTCTGTAGTGCAAGCAGCTCTTCCTCCAGTCTGGCTGTTTTCTCCAGGCCTCTCTGTCTTTGTGTGGACACCTGCTGCTGTAGCCGCTCTCGCTCCTCTGACCACTCCACCTGCTATAGGACCAAAAATCAGAGGTCAACACTCTAATGTAAAGTTTTTAAAACCCTGAAGTTGAATAGACTAAACAAAAATGTATCATATACTTCAGTTGATTGATTACATTAAGAACTAAAATCTTTCTTTAGTTTTTTGCACTGGTTTTCTAAAATGTTATGTTTAGATATGGAAGTGAGGCACTGTTTAATTAATTATTTTGCTTTGAACAAATAGCATTAATTGACTGATAAATGCATGTATACAATATATGCTGATGCGTGTTCTGTATATGTATATAGGAATAAATACATTCGCAAATATGCGTGTGTTCTGTCCCTATAGACGCATAAGATCATCTGAGATTATTCTAAAAGGAATTGTATTAGGAAACATGTTCTGAATGTAACTATTTGCGTTCTTTCTTTCTTTTCCACTTTTTTTCCCTTTTATTTTTTTACATTTCTATAAATTTTAATTAACTTTATACAATTGATAAAAAATTGAGTGTAATATATTATTAATAAACTGTAGACTGTGCATGTCTGCATGTTTGTATTGCACACTGAGGACCAAATATAGGCTAAAATTCTATGATTGTAGTCAAATCAACGTTTGCAAAACAAAAAACATTTGCTTCTATGTCTAGCACATGCAAGACTGGATGAATGCAGGCTTAAAACTCTGTTTTGTTTTGTTTTTTTAATTAATTAGTTTTTAAATAAAGATTTAAAAGATCTTTTAAAGGATTTAAAAGAAGAACTAAAGATTTTTACATAACGAATTGAGTATCTATTTTTATCAATCAATAATAACAACAATAATAATAATAATAATAATAATAATAATAATAATAATAATACAAATAAACCTGCAAACATTCAGAAACGAAATTTTCATAATTTTCCATAAATTAAAAGGCTGTATAAAACCAGCTGAATTATGTATAGACAAATCCATCAGTTTAAACTATTAAAATCCACTTACAGTATAAGTCAGTATTATTATCCCCCTTCAAATTTTTTTCTTCTTTTTAAAATATTTTCCAAATGATTTTTAACAGAGCAAGGAAATTCATACAGTATGTCTGATAATATTTTTTCTTCTAGAAAAAGTCTTGTTTGTTTTTTTCCGGCTAGAATAAAAACAGTTTTTAAATTTTTAAACAACAAACCATTGTTATACAATAACTAGCCTAATTACCCTAACCTGCCTAGTTAACGTAATTAACATAGTTAAGCCTTTAAATGTCATTTAAGCTGCATAGAAATGTCTTGGAAAACATTTAATCAAATAATATGTACTGTCATCATGGCGAAGATAAAATAAATCAGTTATTAGAAATGAGTTATCAAAACTATTATGTTTAGAAATGTGTTGAAAAAAAAATCTTCTCTCTGTTAAACAAATTTGGGGAAAAAATAAACAGGGGGGGTAATAATTCAGACTCCAACTGTGTGTGTGTGTGTGTGTGTGTGTGTGTGTGTGTGTGTGTGTGTGTGTGTGTGTGTGTATATATATATATATATATATATATATATATATATATATATATATATATATATATATATATATATATATATATATATATATATATATATATATATATATATAATTCTCCCCCTTATTTTTTATTTATTGCTGGCATCACAGTTGTATGGCAGACATCTAACAGAAGAGGGCGATGTTTTAGCAAAAACAGAGGAAAAATGTGAATAACTGAGAAAAATCCTGAGCCAGCTTGCAAGATGTTTGGTGGAAATGATGTACCAGTTTGTCTGTGTGCATTTGGCTGTCTTTGAGTTGCTGTTGTAGACTCTTCATCTTCTCAGCGCAGTCCGCCAGTCTCTGCTCCAGATCTGATATCTTACAGAACACACATCATTCATTCATTCACATCAATCAGTCCAAGTCACTTAAAGTGTGAGTTCAATCACCAGAAGATGAGAAAAGAAAAAAAAAACGTCATCGTACTCACCCTGGCAATGTTCTAACGCCATGCAGCATAATTTTTTTTAAATTATTTAACATTATTTTAAATCCTAGCATTAATACTACAAAAGCAGTGAACAGAGATCAGTGTCAGAATCAATAGAGCCTTTTGAATGTAGTCCATCATAATAATAATAATACATTACAGTTTGTTTCACCAACCAAGATTGCGATAGTTTTAAATGTCATATTTTTATTTTCAATGCTACTTTTAAATAAAAAAAAAGCTAATTTAAGTATTAGCGCTAGTAGATTACACAAAAAGTCAATGCAAATGGTTATTTTTTTGTTAGTGGAACGAATGATTGTCGCAAACGTGTGGTATTTGCATATTGCATCTTCTGTGAAAGATCTAAACCTTCAAAATTCTCATTAAGCGAAAAGTTTTCACCCTGTGAGTCGCTGCCCCCAGGGGGCCGTTATGGCATTGCAGGGGGGCCAGCAGTTGTTACTATGAATAATATTGTTACACTAATACATGTAAAAATTACAACAACAACAAAAGACTACGCATTCACTATTCGGTTGGTTTAATAAAAACCCATTAATTTGAAACTTTGTTAGCTAAATACACATCAACTGGTCCAGTGCTCCAGTTTTCTACTGATTTTGACTGCTCATCTGACCTATAGAGAGCTGCACTTGCGGAAACTGATGCAATATTTGTGGTCAAAAGAAACATCAGGGTGATCAAAGTTTCATATTTAGACAAACTTAGCCATTAAATGTAAACTATACATGTTCTTACCTGTGCATCTGTTCTTTCTCTGTAAGCTTTGGACGAGTCGTCTTTGTGTTTGACCAGAGTCTGCAGATCTGTTATGCTTGCATTCTGCCGAGAGACCTGCAAACAAATCAAACAACAGAATGTCTCTATTAACATTCATAAATACAGTGTAATAGCTCAGTAGAACAATATTATATATAGACCAATATTAATGCAGTGAAACTTTTGGTAAAAAGCAAATTGATTAGATGCAAGAAATTTAAATTCAATTTCAAATGCTTTTTGAATGTTCAAATAAATTAGATGAAACTTACAATGGATTTAACAATTCTTCTTTCTTAATTTAAATACATTCTAAACTTTATTAAAATACTTCAAAAGCAGTTTTCCTATAGAAATACACTCTGATTCAGGAAACACGCATGACATTCAAAAGGGAAAGTAGACATTTATAAAGTTTTAGAAATTATTAAAAATATATATATATTTTTTTTTTTACTTTCCTTTCGTCAAATAATCCTATAAATAAAGTATCAATTTTAAGCCGCACAACAAAATTCTTAAAAAATACATATTCATTACTCTACCACAAGGTGTTATAAACCTTTATGGATTTTATTTTATTGAGCACTAATGAAGACATTTTCCGGAAAGCTGAGAACCTGTAACCATTGATTTCCACAATAGCAAAAAAACGATTACAGGTGTTCAGCATTTTTCTAAATATTTTTGTGTTTAAAAGAAGAAAGAAACTCAGTCAGGTTTGAAACAACTGGTGGGCGAGTAATTATGCCACATTTTCCCTTTAAAAAAAAACTGTCATCACATGAATAGACTATATTTCAAAACATTTAACTATACCTGTGCCTCCAGTGAACTGACTGCTGTAGTGTGACTGGTTTTCTCCTGCAGTAACTCTCCTCTGGCCTCCTCTAACCTTTGCTCCAAGGAAGACTTCTACATGCACACACACAACATGCAGACGTTAGATGACTGAAACTGTAGCGTGATGACAGGTATATACATTATATTGTTTGGTTTAAACAGAATACGGACAGAATTTCAAAGGCTGGAGAGGGTCTGTTTCAGAGATCACAGGATTTCATCTCTGTTATCCGCAGACAATGTTGTTCTGTTGGCTCAAATTTTGGACCTTCAGCATGCACTGGGGCAGTTTGCTGCCGAGTGACACATGGCTGGAATGAGAATCAGCTCCAAGTTTAAGGCCATGGGGCTCCACCGGAAAAGGGGGGTTTGCCATCTCCAGATTCGAGGAAAGTGTCACAGTCGTGGTTAGGGAAAGGAGCGAGGACTCGGGTGCAGCAAATAATGGGTATTTATTATTAATAAAATAAAAATAAAAGGCAAAACAAAACTACCCTGAGGGGGAAAACATAAACAAAACACACAAATAAACTTGGCTGGGCTGGCAAGACAAGACTGAAGCAGGAACACAGGGGGAGTGTAGACAACAAACTGGCCCAGGACATTAGAAAATGAGGAGAATATAAGGAGGAGAAAATTACCACAAACAGATGAACATAGTTAACTAATAATGGGTTAACAAGGAGGGTGGGACTAGACAATAGATGGGAGAGCACATGACAGAGACAAGACAAGCCATGCGTTCACATAAAACAGGACAAGAACATGCAGCCAATGAGAGAACTCATTAACCGCATGTTCATGACGACACAAGCACAACACTGAAGCACATGACCACAATGTTTACACTGAGCCACGTGCTTTGACAAGAGACGCAAGACACTAGCACAGGATAGATAAACACCTTACTGTGCGCTTACACATATGCAACGCGCATGCTTCATCTCAGCGTCAACCAAAACCGAAAGCAACTACACGAAGACGCTGAGAATAAAGCAGCGCGATCCTGACAGAACAACACAAACACGAGTACAAGAACACACTCTGCGTACACCCACGACAGCGCGCGCGCACACACAGAGACACACAAAGACGGAAACAGGACAAGACAGCTAGTGCCCGGGCTCTGCCACCAAAACAAGAATTTACAAAACCAGAGTGGCAGAACCCTGACAGAAAGTCCTTATGAGACTCCTAATGGTTTATTCTCAAAACACAATTAAAACATTAAGAGAAGTTGAACCCTGTTAGACCATGTGCCGCGGCGCAAAGCTGATTTTTCCATCCTTTGACTTGCAGAAGTGGATTTTTACACGCCCTTAATGCTTTTGCGCCCTGCACTTTGGACTTTGCGCCTAGATCGTTAAAATAGCGACCTATGTCTCTCGGCTGGCCTGGGACTGCCTCTGGATCCTCCCAGAGGAGCTGGAGGAAGTGTCGGGAGTGGGAAGTCTGGGGTTCTTCTCTTTTAAATCAAAAAATATATATTTTTAAGATCAATATTATTAGTGCCCCTTAAGATTTGTTTTCTTTAATAGGCTACAAAATAAACTACTATTGTCCAATGACTTGCCTAATTGCCCTTATGTGCCTAGATAACCTACTGTAGTTAAAATAGTTAAGCATTTAAGGGGGTAATCAGACTAGGCACTGTTTAAACCGTACCTGGTTGAGTTTGTCCCCCCTCCCATCTCCCCCTCGACTCGCACTGCATTTTAACCTTCCAAGCCCGAACATTTTTTTATCAATGATGTGACTGTTCAGTTTAACAGGAAGAGAAGTGCTATCGGTCAGCACAACAAAAACGGCTTTAGTTGTATTGATTTGGTATTATTTTGAGTCGTTTAGGGTGCAGTGACACATAGCTGAATAGATCTTCCTCTTCTGACGCTCATAAATTACCAGAAGTGTCATCTGGCTCAGGATTTAGTCATCGTGCTGCATGTATTAGGAGGTTTGTTAAAGTTGGCAGCTGAAGTGCAGTAGGGAGTTTGCATCTTTGATAAACTATGACAATGTGCGTTCAAGTTAATAAAAGTAAGAATGAGTAGTAGATCGATATGAAACAGTCCCTTAAAAGTGAGATTGCATCTACAGTTTCACCCGACCTCGACCAAACCACACTCTGGTCCACTTCTTCTGGGCTCAACAAATGTATGTATGTATGTATGTGTGGGTGTGTGTGTGTGTGTGTGTGTGTGTGTGTGTGTGTGTGTGTGTGTGTGTACGTGTTTTTGTGACATATCAGGACACAAATCTGTATAATGACATGTATGACACGGGTATTACAAAAAGGAGGTGAAATATGAGGACATTGATGACGTCCTCATATTCATTTCATTGTCATTTCTCAAAATGCTTATAAGTCCTACAGAATGAGTTAAATCAGAGAGTAAAGCTGCACACAGTCTCCTGTGATGGTTGGGTTTAGGGCAATATAATATACGGTTTGGACAGTATAAAATAAATGGAAACCTATGTAATGTCCTCACTTTTCACAAAAACAAATGTGTGTGTGTGTGTGTGTATCCTCTGACCTCTTTGAGCAGTTCCTGTAAGTGTTCATCCTGAGAGAAGTTTGCTTCTAGTCTCCTTTCTAAAGAGGCGGCTTTCTCCTGCAGATCAGACAGTATACGCTCTCGCTCCTCTTCCGTCACCGCAACCTGACCAATCACAGTGCGGTGTGAATTATACCAGGGTAAGAATAACAAATAAATAAATGCAATGCAATGAAAGTGAAAGAATCAATAAAAGGATTGAAAACAACTTGGGGATGTATATTGGAAACCTAAGTAAAGCAGACAAGGGTAATTTGCATATAAAGCTGTGCTATAATGTTTGCATGGCCATTGCAGAATCAGTGAAATGTTCATTTTTTTACCAATATAAGGGGGATAGTGCCTGGAACAGCAAGAAATCTGTCAGAGTTCAGCATTGATGAATAACAAATAAGTAAAAGCAGGAAGTTTGACAGTGAACATGATCTAAATCTCAGTTAAATTGACAAATTTTGACATAACATGCCCTATAACAGATTATTTTTTGGAGGAGGATGAGAAAGTCTCATTCCTGCATGAGGATGTGGGGAGGAAAGAATTGTTAACTTTGAAAAACGTTCTAATGTTTGTTTGTTTTTTCATTAAATGACATATCTATACTACAGGATTGTGCTGTGGGCTAACCAAATATATATTATTTTGTTTTATGTGCCAGAGACTTTGTGTCTATTAAGTCAACAAGATTAGTACTTATAGATAGTGTTTCCTCTCTTTTCCTTTACTTCCATCCATCTATTGATTTATAAATCGATTTACTTTTTAAGGATTATTACAATTTCTTTATTACTATTTTGCTCTTAAATTTTTGTATATATTTATTTGGCATGTGCTTTTGAAGTACATTTAGACTATAACCCATTGCACAGTCTTTGTTAAACCTGCCTCTGATTATATCTCTGAAAGCACATTAGACATTCATCCTGATAACTGATGTTAATGCGATTGCTGATGTATGCAGCCAACAATGACCAAACATGAAATTCAGTACTATAGTAATTTATAGTAAAATAAATAAATAAATAAATAAATAAATAAATAAAATATTATATATATATTTTTGAACCATACTAATGTGTATCTATTATAAGCCTACAATTTATATTAGCCTATAGACCATTTTTATATGGTGTTTTTGTACATTCCTCAAAATGGTCTATTTAGCCTACAACCTTTTGTTAAAAATGCTACAGCATGTTGACGCTGTAGCGTAGTGTTTAGTGCGCTGACATACTGTATATAACTTTGAGTTTAAGTCCCGGCTCGACCTTTCTCGATCCTATCCACCCTCTCTGTCCCACTTCACTTCCTGTCAATTTCATAGGACTGTTTTAAGCAGCTACTTTAAGCTCATCTTGTTAGGACTGTTTTCAATTTGTAATATTTCTTTTATTCTTCCTGTGATTTTACTGTATTTTTTATTGTTTTACTGTGCTCTGTTGTTTTTAACTTTCTTGCAAGCGATTTGGGTCTTGTAAAAGTGTGTTATAAATAAAACGTATTGTTATTATTATTATTATTATTATTAATTTATTTACTGTCCTATCATTATAAAAGTCAAGATTTTATATTTAAATTGTATAAATTTTTCAATTTATTTATTTATTTATTAATTAACAATTTCTACAGATTATTTTCAAATAAGGCTGATGTTGCACCACCTCAAATAGTTTCAAAGGATTTTAAAATGCTTTTTGGACATTCTCATCATAAAGATTATTAAACCTATTTTACAAAAAAAAAAAACACTTACAAAATACCAGTGTTGGCAAGAGTACTGAAAAATTACCACTACTTACTCAAAAAGTACCACTACTTACTCAAAAATCTAGTGCAAGTGGAAAAAAATCTGTTGTAAATATTACTCAAAGTATGAGTTAAAAGTAGCCCTTTAAAAATTATGCAACATTCTGTAGAGGATTTAGTTATTGTTAAAGACTATTTGTCGATTTCTGTCATCATACAGTAAACATCATCATATTGTTCATTATGATGCAAAATTATTATTATTTTATTATTTTAGCCAATCCCCATAGACAGGAAAAAATAACTACTTAGTAAATTACAATTCCTCAGAATAATTACTCATTTAAGGTAATTTGAGGATTTGTAATTTGGTACTTTAAACTACTGCTAATTACCCTATGAATGTGTCATCATATCACTGAAAATAAGATAATATCAGCTTTGAATGAGTATGTGACGCATAGTATTATGGTTCAGACGTGATATCGTTTACATAGCAATTTCTCAAAAAGATGATTTTCAGAGTCTGAATTTAATCAAATATTTGACATGGCCTAACTCGGTCAATATTAAAACATATCAAGGCTATATTTTGCTAAATTTTCTTTACATTGTTTAGAATGATTTTTTGTAAAAAAAAAAAAAAAACACTGAATTACCCAAAAAACTACTTTATCTGTTTTTTTTTTTTTTTTTACAGAGGACATATGCCCTGCATGTTTTTATTGGATGCCACTCGCATGTGTGCCTGCATGATTTATCACATTTGCAGACACACATTTTCACTTGCCAATGCGTGTGAATGCTTTACATTATTAGTATGAAAGAATTCATCAAGTCTGTCAGACCTTGTTCTTGTGCTGTTCGTGCTGTAGCTTCAGCTTATTGTGTTCAGACTGGAGATGCTCCATTGATCTCTCTAGTGCTTCTGCATTGCTTTGTGCCTAAAAACAGAGAAAAGAAACAACAGGATGTGGAAATTATTACTGGCGTACCACTCAGGCGAAACTGAAAATATTCAAAAACATCCCTGTTTCCTTAACTAGACATTGACCACTGTTAAACATAATTTAGCAAATGTTTAAAAAAAAAAAAAAGCAAAAAGGTGGTTAATAATTCTGAATCTTCAGCTGTATATTTATTTGTACAAATACACGAATGACATCTTAATGACAATAAAGCACAAGTTGAAATAGATTATAATTCAAGTTGAATTTTGATTATTTTTCAAACATTTCTCAAGGGATGTTAAGCAATGACGTTTGCTTAACAACAATATTTCCAATGATATTTTTTCTTCAATTTTCTTTCTTCTTTGTTCTTTTAGTTTGGGTTGAATTAAAGCAATTAACAACAATTTTAAGGTCAATATTATTAGCTCCCTTAGGAATTGTATCTTCCAGTTGGCTACAAAGCAAACCTCTGTTATACAATAACTTAATTATCTTGACTTGCCAAGTTAACCTAATTAACCCAGTTAAGCCTTTAAAATGCACTTTAAGCTCAATACTACTATCTTGCAAAACAACTAGAAAAAAAAATATGTACTGTCATCATGACATTGGCAAAGACAAAAGAAAAGAGTTATTACAAATTTTTAATGAAACTATTAAGCTTAGAAAAGTGTTGAAAAATATATTCGTTAAACAGCACTTGGTGTAAATAAATAAATAAAATAATTACAATTCAACAGGAGGGCTAATTATTTTGACTTCAACTGTTTATAGAGATTTGTTTTTACTTATCTTACTTTAAAATGTGACCATAACAATCTGGTTGAAGAAAAATATATTTTTTATGAAGTGTGTAACGGTGTAAATTTAACAAAAAAATATTAATTATAATAACTTTTCAGGAAAAGATCTATAAAATACAAAAGAAAATGATGTCCAAACTTGACTTAAATGCATGTCATATGCTCAATAAACTAGTAAGGAAAATGATAAATATGCATAAGCAGTCATGAGCATTCAACATTCTCTAGTAGTTCTTCACAGGTTCTTCTGCATTTCACTGCATTTGCCATGTAAACGTGCTTGACAGAAATTTGAACCTTGATCTGCCATGTCTTGTCACTATTAAAAAGGAGAACTAAAAGATGATGAACTTGTGTCCTATGACATTGAGCTATTTCCTCATTCCACTGTATGTGTCTGGTTTACGAATGCAAAGATGCATTAAGTAAGAACATTCGCTTAAGACTAGGGCCAGATGGAATCTGCGGCTGTTTTTTGCTATTTCTGCGGAGAATTTTGGTAAAGTCTGCGGATTATTGCGGAATTGATTATTATTTGAAATGAATTAAAAAAACTGAATAAATATAGATTTACACACATTTACATAAGTAAATAAACAGAATTAATAATGGGCTGAAAATTTGTGGAAAATCTGCAGAATTCTGCACGCGCAGATTCCGGGTGGGCCTACTTAAGACTAACTGTTTGTTTTTACGGTCATGTCTTACATAGTCATGTCTTGGAGCATACCACACATTAGTTAATCAGGTGTTTTTTCCCCAACATTCTTCAGAAATTGTTGTTTTGTGATTTACAAAAAAAAAAAAAAAAAAAATTCAAAGTTTAGAACCACTTGAAAGTGAAGAAATGTTATTTTGGGTCTACCATTTATTAAAAACAACAATTCTTCATTTAATGCACCATGATAACATCCATAAACAGTTGAAGTCAGGATTATTAGCCCCTCTTTGAATTTTTTTCTTTTTTAAATATTTCCCAAATGATGTTTAACAGAGCAAAGAAATTTTCACAGTATGTCTGATAATATTTTTTCTTCTGAAGAAAGTCTGATTTGTTTCATTTTGACTAGAATAAAAGCAGTTCTTAATTTTTGAAAAAACATTTTAAGGTCAAAATTATTAGCCCTTTTAAGCTATATATTTTTTTCAATAGTCTACAGAACAAAACATTGTTATACAATAACTTGCCTAATTACCCTAACCTGCCTAGTTAACCTAATTAACCCTGTTAAGCCTTTAAATGTCACTTTAAGCTGTATAGAAGTGTCTTGAAAAATATGTAGTCAAATATGATTTGCTGTCATCATGGCAAAGATAAAATAAATCAGTTATTAGAAATAAGTTATTAAAACTATTATGTTTAGAAATGTGTTGAAAAAAATCTCTCCGTTAAACATTGGGGGGGAAAAAACAAGATGGCTAATAATTTTGACTTCAATTGTACATATAATCATATATCATATGTATACTCTTTTTTTATTGTAGCTTTAAGAGACATAAAAAACAATAAACAGACAGACAAACCCTTCATGTAACAATAATCTGTGCAAAATATAAAATCAAGAAATTTGAAATTACAGTAATTTTCAAAGGTTACATTTGTGTTTATATATTTTTAAAGTGTAATTTAAGCAATTTTCAAGCTCATCTTAATAAAACCTCACCAAAAAGAGGTAGTTTCTAGTACTTTAAGCACCCTGTATGAATGCTATCGTGAGCAAAACTAAATAAATAAAAGTGAAAGCTATGAAAACGCTTAAATATGAGCTGAAAACACTTTTAGAAATGGAATGGTGGCTTTGTTCCCAAAAGTGACCCTCTTGGCTTGTTATGAGTGGCTGTTTGTATGAGCTGAAGGTTGGCAAGCGCTAACCTTCTGGAAATCCTCTGACACCTGCTGGATCAGCTGCTGCAACTCCTGCTCTCTCCTCTCCAAATCCACAACTCTCCGCTCTGCCTCCTCTTTCTCACTCAACAACTCATCCCTGAGAGAGAGACAAAGAGAGAAACCATGTATATTATTATTACCACTATTGTTATTACTATTACTATTAAAGCTGTCTTTTTTGGCAATATATGCTCATGTATGTCATGCCAATAAAGTGAAAAGAATTGAGAAAAGATAGAGATATGATCATTAAACATGCTAATTATTATCATGTGTGTTGTTGTTTGTTTTTAATCACTAATACTACGTAATTTGTATCCATATGCTCTATTTAATGTAAACGTCACACATGCTTTGGCATTACATAGGTGTCATTTGTCATTCCAATAAAGCAAGTTTAAATAGAGTGAAATAAAAAATAATGTTTTTAAAAATCTGGAAAAAAACAAACATTTTAAATATTTTCAAGTATGAATGAATCAGATCGACTTACAGATCAACTACTCTATTATTTTTAAATAATTTAAGATGCAATGTGTATGATTGACAACTAGTGGTTGAACTAGGTATTGCAGTCCAAATTCTAAATATTGGAGAGGATTTTTCACCCGGCCTCTCTAACAATAACACTATGCACAGGCAGGTTGCAGATTGACGACACCAGCAGGAGTGAGCATGCCTGACGATCGCACCATACAACGTAAGCTGCTCAGCTAATGTTTGTGTTTGTAATAATGGTATTATTTGCTAATTAAAAAAAACATGTCAGGGTTTAATGCAAGGGATTTTCCAGTGGGTCAGATTTTTACTTGCACTGCCAATATTTTCTCTGGCCCCACAAAAAAAAAGAAGTTAGCCATTTAGTTATTCAGCATAATTTTTCTTTAAATAAAACTGACAATTTAAAAATGATTTAATTTAAATACAGTGCTAATTAGATTAATTAAAGTAAATGATTTAGTTAAAAACTACAACAAATTTATGTTTTTTGTTTGTTTAAAACCCACCAAAATGCCTAATTTTATAAACCGGCTCATTAAATCAGTCTATAATACTCTCAATATTTTTATTTTTCATTTATTTGTAAACCTGGAATTAAAATGCGTTTCACTTCTTGTTCTTGCTTGATCCATCAACATAATAATCATATTAGCCTACGTTTTAATCAATTATGGCCTTTGAGGGTTTTTTTTTAAATGTAGTCTAAGAAAGCTAAAGAAATTCTATAAAGGGGGTCCGTTCAGCATTTCTCGTCACAACACCGGGACAGCAGTCATGAAGCAATCATGAAGCAATGTTGATCTTTCTTCCGAGGTGTCGAAATTAACAAAACAAATGAACAAAACAATTAGCCTAATACAAAAAATAAGATTAAAATATGGAAAAATTATCAGATGGTATTTCGTCAATTTTTTTCGGTCATCAGATAAACAGCACTTGACAAATGACAACCTACCCTTCTCATCATTCTCTCTTCATATAGCCGAATATATGGCCATTACACAACCATAATACACTGTGATATAGCCTGGTTCGTTGGATCGTTTTGTTTCACTACAATCGATCGGCTCAATCGACCCAAGACCACCTCATTCTAGCGATCTTAGACCGATTGATTTGGCGCGGACTCGAGCACGATTGCGGGATTCACATATGCTATGAACCATGCTTACTGGGCAAGATAGGTTCCGAAACAAAAGTCTGGGCATGAAAGCATGCAACTGACAAACAGTCGCAGCCGAATTAAACTTTAGTGACAAGGCAGCACTGGCCCCAATCAGGCCAGTAACCATTCTGTATACTGTCCAGAGCGTCTTGCACGCTGGCCCCGGACCAGCGGGCAGTCCTTATTGTTGAGCCCTGCATGTGAGATTAAGGGCCCTATCATACACCCGGCGCAATGTGGCGCAAGGCACGGCGCAATACTTGTTTGGTAGTTTCAGCTTGGCGCAAGAGTCGTTTTGAGGCGTTGCGCTACGCTGTTTAAATAGCAAATGCATTAGCACTCATATGTGCGTCCATAGGCGTTCTGGTCTAAAAAGGAAGGCGTTCGGAGGCAGACCGCTGGCGCGTCGCTATTTTGAGAAACTAAAATAGATTTTTCATTAGACCAAAACAACGGTCTAAACAAACACGGTCTAAACTCCGGCGCAGAGTTGCACCTCGCTTACACACTGCTTAATACGCACAAGAGAGCAATAGGCAAATATCTTTACATATGAAAAAAAATTTATATTAAGGATACATATAGGATATAATAAGAATAGATATAGAATATAAATAAAAGGATTAAAATATTACAAAACATTATTTTCTAACCTACATAAATATGAAAAAAATCACTGCTTTTATGCCTTCTTCATCTCGGGAGGCTTTTTCAGTTCATTCATAACAATTTGCTTTTGTATAATGGTATTATTATTAGCAGTATTATTTATTATATCCATGTTTATATTTGTTTTATTAAAAACAAGCTTAGATTTGCCCACCTGTCAGGTTTTAGACCATAAGGGGCACAGCATATGTTTTAGGATATAACTCAGGTTATTGAACACACTTTATCATTATTGTTCATTTATTCTTTGCTGGAAATTAGCACTGATTTTAGAAATAGTTTTGAAACGAATATTTGCGCTTAACAAACACAATTAATTATTTATAGACTAATTGATGTCTGTGCGTAAAGGTTTCCCCATCCAAGAGCGAAAGTGAAAGTGATCCATTATCTCTCATTCTCACGCAGTAGATGCTCTGTTTAACAGTTTTCTGTTAAAAAAGCTGTTAACTGTTAACTGTTTGCTAGTGAAATGCTCAGTTTTTACACTTAGACTTACTTTACGTCCTGTAAATAGCGAATGCGCTTATGGCGCGACGCAGCTGACTCTTAAAGGGAATGGGAGATGAGACTCTAATTGGTTTATTCTCAAAACACACCTATAACTCATTAAGAAAATAAACTCAACTCTTTTGAACCATGCGCCTTGGCGCAAAGCGGATTTTCCCGTTTGTAAATTAGTAAAAATGCGTTCTGACACGCCCTGAAAGCGTTTGCGCCCTGCATTTTGCGCCCTGCGTTTTGCACTCTGCGCATGGACCGTCAAAATAGAGCCCAAAGAGTTTATGTGGAACTCTAAATGTAATTTCGGAGGCTGCTACTGTCCTCTTGAGGCCTCATTTTTTTCCTTCATGACTGAAATAAAATATGCCATGTTATCCATCAAGTCAACCTGAGGTGCCAAAACAAAACTGGGTAAACTGGAAGTGGGCAGGTTATAGACACCAAAACATGGACAGGCGTTCTTACATTGTACACATTTTTAAAGGAGAATAACTGACTATAAAGTTGTTTTTCAGATAAACAAGTATGTAGGGCTGGACGATTTGGCAAAAAAAAAAAAATCTAGATATTTTATACAGTTTGACCGATTCACGATTTCGATTTTTTTTTAATTGTGTAACTAGTCAACTTAAAACATTACAACAACATGACTGAAGTAACATTCTCTTTATAAGTAACTTGAAAAACCATCTGGTAAAGGAACATAGTATTTTTAATGGCCATGCCATACATAAATTGGTCAACAAGGTGTAAATTAATGTAAAACAAATTCACGAGTTAAATATCGTTGCAGAAGATTTGAATAAAATATATTTGTGTAAATATTGCAGTTGCAGGAATACAGAGGAATTTTTTGCAAGTTTCGCTGAGCCTAGGAAAGATTGGCTGTCAGCTCGGCTTTGACTTTGTCTTCTTCTGATTAAATGACAGGTTGTAATGCTGCTGCCTTTTTCTTAAAAGATACAGTGGAAGTAATGGACTGAACAAGGAAACTGTAAACCCCAATTTAACCCAATGTGTGAAGTTGTGGACGTATAGCAGGAGCAAAAAAAGCACCAGATGTGTCTAATATAAAATAATATATTTAATCTATTTTTCTTTTTCCCCCTTTTAAATATCAGTCATTTGATGCGCTTTGCACCAATCTCTGTATTATGCTGCCTGATCTGTCCGGTTTTCAACTAGGTCTGCTAAATGATGTCATGGGGGCGGGTACTTTCATTTTCACCGCTACTGCTGTCAGCTGCTCACCTCCACTAGTGTTCAAACCAAAAGATCAGCGTCGTTCGAACTAAGATCGGCACGTTTTTTTTTTTTACATGGCAGGTTTTTACGTCCTTCATACATGTTGAGATCGAGTTTATCAACTTGATGAGGGAATATGTCTTGACAATCCACACAGACGTGACTTAGTAAAGCGTGAAGTCATGTTACTGCACACAACTTCATGCATTGGGTTAAAATAGGGTGTAAAGTCTCTGTGTTCAGTCCGTCACTACCATGATTGAAACCCAAACAGGCAGTCAAGCAGGTCGCACACCAGAAGCGCCGCGTCACGCGCATGACAGTTTAACATATTACACACCAGACGCGCACATTCGCATGATATTTAACATGAAACTAATCAGATGGCGCTCTGTGGCGCGGCTAAAATATGAACTGCATCCTGAATCGTGGCTGGGCGACTACGGTGTGTGTAAAGAACTTTATGTTTAGAATTCTAAAATGCATGGTGCTTATCGTCGTCAAAACATAAATTCAAATAAATCGAAAAAAACGAAAAAAATAAATAAAAAAATCGCCCAGCCCTACAAGTATGTTAACTTTGAATGTTTCTTAAACATCTGCAAACGTTTTCTGGTATTTTAACGCATTAGAAGACTCAAACACATACATACAGCACCTTAAATATTACATTAGATTTGAGACTGGCATACTCCATTAAATTTGGTTTCTTGTTCTAGTTCTGCAAAATCCTAAACAACACTGCTCTTTTTTAAAAGTCTGCGTGAATTGAAAGATGTTGAGACGTATTTCAGTATGTTGATTGTTATCAATATTATTTTCACATTATATTCTATATTAATTTTGTGCAGACATATACAAGCAGCTGCTTTCTTCAGCTCTATTGTTGATCTATAGGCTGTTGGTGTGTACTGTAAGTGATTTGCTTTTCAGATGTTTCTTGAATGTTTCCTATGCTACTGGAGATACTGTTGCACTAAATAAATGAAATGAAACACTCTGACAACAAAACAACTACAACTGAAAAAGAACTTAAAATTGTGTAACAGAAAATTCTAGCGGTTTTAAAACCGTGACTTTTTCAAACCGCAGTAAACATTGAAACCGGTTATCATCTTATAGCTACTCCACACACACCTTTGGGCCTGTAGCTGTGAGTTGGTCCTGCATATCTCCTCGTGTTCTTCTCCCAGCTCATACAGCTTGTCTTGCGTTTTGCCCAGGGTCAGTCTGGCTGTGTTCAGCTCTTCTCCTCTCAGTTTCAGCTCTTTCTCCCGCTGATTAAGCTGTTCCTCTCGCCTCAGCAGCTGCAGGAAAAATGAGCACTTACAATCAGGTCACTTAATCTGTAAAGAGGTAGTTCTGTTTTGCAATGTATATCAGCTACTGAGTATTTTGACTTGGCATGTTATCAGATTCATGGCTGAATTGGACTGGAATGGCAAATTGTTTCATTGCTGTTTTCAAGGAAGATATTTGTCTGATATTGTATAAAGTTAAACAAAGCTTGTCTTTTAACTGCTTTAATTCTTCAGAGAATAATCAGTTTACATACAGATGAGGATTTTTAGGCTGACAGACATTTTTGAAGACGAATGGTATGTTTCCATATAGCTATTTTTATACAAATTTTGCATTATTGCATAAAAATGCTTGATGGAAATGTGCATAATGTGCATAAACTACTATGGAAACCCTTTAACAAAATAAACTTCAGTATTTGCATTAAAAAAGTCGTTTAAGTGATCTAGTGATGATAAAAATAGGTGAAATGGACCACATTATTGAACAAATTAGTGAGTTGACCACATGGTAAAACATCTGAAATGCTGTTATGTTGTTTTTAATATGCCTTAAATCAGGGGTGTCCAAACTCGGCCCTGGAGGGCTGGTGTCCTGCAGATTTTAGCTCCAACTTGCCTCAACACACCTGCAAGGATGGTTCTAGAAAGCCTAGTAAAAGTTTGATTAGCTGGCCCAGGTGTGTTTGATTGGGGTTGGAACTAAACTTTGCAGGACACTGGTCCTGCGGGACCGAGTTTGGACATGCCTGCCTTAAACATTTCAGTACTATTATTACATCGCAGTGCTTCCCACAGGTTTGAAATATACTTGCAGTGGTGGCCGGATTGAAACACACCATTTACCCACATGTCCTAAATAGTTAACTATATGCGACAAACAAAACATAATTTAACTTTCAATAATCTTTTTTTTTTAATTATTATTATGACGCTGTTATTCACAGTTTCTTTTCAATGGGTTAATGTAAAAAAAAAGACATCTACTATTTCTGTTACTTTTATGCTATTCAGGAGCTATGAGCACCCACTGATCTAATATTTTAAAATCTGCTCCTCTCTCTCTTTCAAGTTCAAAGCAAACTTGAATGCCAAAGCATTTTATATATGTATATAAAATAGCCTATGTCAGGGCTATTTTAATTGAACCCGGCCTCCGAGGCAATTTGTTCTGGCCCTCCAAATAGTGTGATCAAGACATAAAAATAAATTTAGTCGAGTCAAAAAACGGCCGTTATAGCTATGAAGTGACGTGCGTCTGTTTAATTCAGTATGAGCTGCAGAGGCTGTGCAGAGCGTGAGTCACCATAAGCGAGTGGTGCAGACAGCCGAAAACATTTGGATATGTTTTATAGAAACATAATATGATTTTTCTATGCTTTACTGGTTATAACGATCAGGAATATTGGACCATTATTGCCTTTATAGCATATAAGTAGAGGACAGAAACGTGTAATTTGTGGAGCGGGCTAAATCTAAAAAAAAAAAAAATAAATAATAATAATAATAATTCTGTATTTTTTAGTAAGTAAACTTACTAAAAAATACAGATGTTTTTTTTTTTTATTCTTGCAAAAAAATAATATATATATTCATAGAGGAACGCATGTTCTGTTGTCATTGATAGTTGAATAAACTTTAATAGGAAAAATTGTCCGAAATATGAACAAAAGTAAGTGATGTGTCAAAGTTTGTTTAAAAAAATCTTGAATGGTTATAAAAATCCATATAATTTTTTATAATAATTACTAAAAAAAATTACTTTCTACTTCTCTGTTTATCCGTCTGATTTTAGAGTGGATTTTCTTTCACTACGGTGAGCGCGTATAGTATAAAAGCCTTTTCCGCTTCATGAGGTGTGCTGTAATATTCCAATGATTATAATGCATTTGATCATCACTTTAGCAAAACCTTAATCAATCACTAATTTATACTAATCAATTATCAATATATATTAATCAAATGTA
This sequence comes from Danio rerio, assembly GCF_052040795.2. NCBI lineage: Eukaryota > Metazoa > Chordata > Actinopteri > Cypriniformes > Danionidae > Danio > Danio rerio. The sequence continues at coordinate 47,197,998 of NC_141028.1, forward strand.
AAAAATAAAATAAATAAATAAATCATCACAGGACAGAAAATCCTAAGCATAGAAAACTCAAAACAAAAAAGTACCATGTGTTTGACTTTAGCCAGTTCCTGCTGCTGAAAGCCCTCTAGCTCATCCAGGTCGTCTCTCTTCTGGAACAGACTTAAACTCTGCTCTGTCATTTCGTCTAGCCGAGAAGTCAAAGACAACTTCTCCTGTTTGACAAAAAGAGGACAGAATGACGATACAGTATTTGACGATTACCGCTGATGATTTAGCAGATGCTTTTAACCCAAAGTCACCCACAAAACACAATTAGGGCAGTGGTCACCAGCCCATTGATCATGATCTCTCAGTAGATGACAGAAGAATAAGTACAAGAAATGTATCTCAAGTGATTTATGTCGCTAATGTTGATACAGTGGTCCCTCATTAATCGTGAGAGTTACGTTCTAAAAACAGCCTGCAATAGATAAAATCCACTAAGTAGTCCACTTTATTTTTTTTTTACCATTATTATGCCATATAATATATACCAATAATATAACCATTATTATAGGATGTTTTAAGCTGTAAAACCCCTCACTATACTATTTTCTCAGATCGGCATTTACATTTTCACACTTTTAGCATAATTGCCTCACAGCAAGAAAGTCACTGGTTCAAGCCTCGGCTGAGTCAGTTGGCATTTCAGTGTGGAGTTTGCATGTTAACCCTGTGTTAGTGTTGGTTTCCTCTTGGTGCTCCGGTTTCCCCCACAAGTCCAAAAACATGTGATACAGGTGAATTGGGTAAACTAAATAGTTCGTAGTGTATGAGTGTGAATGAGTGTGTATGGATGTTTCCCAGTGATGGGTTGCAGCTGGAAGGGCATCCGCTGTGTAAAACATATGCTGGATAAGTCGGTGGTTCATTCCGCTGTGGCGACCCCGGATTAATAAAGGGACTATGCCAAAAAGAAAATTAAATAATTAATGTTTTAGTTAAGTTATTTAGTTATTATTTAATATTTTAGCTCATATTGTATAGTTAATTTATCAAATGCCAATGTTTTACCAGCAAAAGTATCACTGAAAATCATTTTACCAATCTTTTTTTTTTTTGTTAAATCACAGGCATTTCATATGATAACTGATTACTGCAAATTACTGCAGTTTTTTTGGTTGCATTAATTAAAATATTTTAAGTAGGTTAAACAAGTGCATTCTACATAGTTCAAAAATGTTATATTAAAGGTCATAAGTTGAACATACTAATGAAAAATAACTTTATTTTTCTGTCATTTTTAAATGGTTAGATCTTGCTTTTCAGCAAGGCAAATGTTAGGAATGTTTGACTAAAAAAGGTTGGTGACCACTGATTTAGAGTGACTTCATCCAATATGTCACCAAGCATCTTTACCTGCTCCAGTGAAGCTAGTTTTTCCATCCACTCCTGGTCTTTTTTTTCTAATGCTAAGGACATGGCTTCTGCCATCTTGGCTCTGTTTGTCTGGAAAGATTCGTTCTGGTCTTGAAGTTTGCGCATGGATGCTGAAAAATAAACACAACAATAAAAACAAATGCTTCACTCTTTTTTAAAGTATATTAATAGTAATGTTTCTGATCATTTTTAATTATCTCTGTGCGCCACATGCATTTTTTTTAAAGATAGAAAATATTTCCCACAGTGTGTGTAAATAAACTTGTTTACAGTAAATGCATTTTTAATGGCAGATTAGCAGCAAAGAGATCTGGAGGGTTAAAAAGCTTGTTATTTGCCGAATCGCATTAATAAATTACTTATGTTAGAAAGTAGCTCAGAATATATCTGAAACCTTAGAAATAGACAAAATATAAAAGGTTATGCCGAGTTCAGACTGCAGATTTTTCAACACTGCATGAATACCTGCGGTAGCATTCTGTCGGTGCTGTTTACACTGTAGCAAACTGTATGCAAACTACATCTCACAACCAAACACACACGAGAAGTGACATGGAAACAACGCAAAGTCACGTAGTATATCTTTCGTTATTAACTACATAATGAGAAAGAAGCCTTTAGTGGGGTAGAAAATGTAATTTGCTCAACTGGCACTTTGAAGGGAATTAGCAATTCCTCAACTCTTTTTTTGACCTGGTTGTGATATTGCTCAGATGACACTCCAAACAGACAGGGGTGCCAAATTTACACTAGCTTTTCCTCCATTTCTTGGGTCCAAAAAGACTGAAAATAAGCACTTTTAACTTCTCCCCCAGCCTCCCGCTGGCCTGCAGATACCCACACTTGTGGATGCTGCTCTCTTATTGGCTGTAGGTAATCGCTGATGTTATTTTAAAAACTTCACAAGGCATCATTTGAATCACTGACAGCTCCAGATATTTAGTATGCCAGATATCTCACGGGTGTCGCCGACTCATCGGCGATTCTCTCATATTGCGTCTTTGTTAGTTCCCACTGTATAATTGTTACTAACGTGAATGAGCACGACTTTGCCTGTGATTTCAAGCATTTGTCTATGATTTCCCAACACCTGTCGTCGAGTCAAAATCTAGGTTACAATCATGCAGTCTAAACTCGGCATAAGGTGTTACAACCAATAACAATTTTAGACTTTTAGTATATATACAGTGCTCAGCATAATTGAGTACACCCCAATTTGAAAATAAATATATTTTCATTAAATTCTCAGTAAATATAGGTCATATTTTTGGTGCACTTGAACAAAACAAATTTATTTTACAGACACATTTATTAAACCATTACTTTAGTCACAAAAGATCTTCAGAAATAGAGATAATAGAGATATAGTACATTTAAATTCAAACAAAATATTTCAAAACCAAATTTCTATTGATTTTTATAAGTGTTTTCTTGATTTTCTCTTCTTTTTTTATATTTTTACTTAACATATAAATTTGGCCTACTAATTTTTGGACTCCTATTGTAACACTTTATTTGATTATTTCCAGCTTTGGCTTAAGTACTAACCAATCTAATGTACATGCAGATATATATTCTTATAAATCATCCTATAGAAAATACTAATTTAAAAGAGAGATATTTGAGGGGTGTACTCGTATATGCTGAGCACTGTATATGCTCTCTATATATATGTAAATACTGTATCTATACATTTACACATATAATACACACATTTTGTTAGTGCTAAGTAAATGTTAATAGAAAAAAGACAAGGTTAACAACAGTGCTGAATAATATCCAGATATCCATGATAGCACAGCTGTAAAACACATTGTTAGTACATGCACCAGTTTTTAATCTGTAAATTAAATCACCAGTTTAATCACCAGATTAAAATCACCAGTTTTAATCAGTATATTGATCTGGGTGTTTATAAATGGTATCTATGATTTAAGATCATGACATTTGAGCAAAATAGCATCAATGGACCCTTTTCACAAGCCTGTTATGACGCGTTTAATGGTTATCAGCATGTTAAATACTTGAAAGTTTTTAATAATTTTATTTAAAAATGTTTGTCTAGAGAGCTGTACGAGAACTGTAGAGTGGTGGACTTTGTCTATTATCAGTGGAGTTCGTTACCATCAGGTTAGCATTGAAAAGCCTTTATCCGTTCTGCTGTGTTCGCACATGTTTAAAATCCTCCAGATTATCGGCAGGGTTAATGGGTGGAGTAGACAGGGCAAGAGACTGCATTGCTATCCAGTGTGTTAGCATTCAGACCCGGGGATTGAGGAGGAGAGAAGTCCTTCTCATTTATAGTGTTTATATAAACACGATTATCTTTTTAATGATAGACCATTTTGTGGTTATGTGTTTATGAAATTACGAATGACAAATGTAGCGGGGCATTACATTACTTACTGTTTATTTCTTTACATTTTAACTTTGAAAACTAGAGTCTCCTCTCGGTTTGGGTCTCATTTTGTGAGTCAACTGACAGTTCGAATCGCCTTACTCTTTTTCCCCTGCACTGTCGGCCATGCCCACTCAAAAACCCTCAAAAGGCTAGCAGGCATCTGTTGCTCTGCTCACCCTATGCCTCTTTGCCCTTTTTTGGTAGCCCTGGTTAGCACAATGACGCACAAACAAATTGCCAACGATTGGCCGTGTCCACTTGTAGCTTCATTTGCGTTGTTCAGAAACCTGTGGGTGACATCACGAATACTACGTCCATATGTTTTACAATCTATGGTCACAAGACAATTTATTTATACAACTGACTCTAAGAGTATTTTAAAGGCTGCTGGTAAATATCAACTTCAAAAGAACCCAGACCAAGCTAAATTCAACTTCAGATTTCTGCATCTTTGTCTCTACGTTGCTCAAAAATGCCCTGAGTTAATGTTTGATTTGAGTGAGGTTTGTGTGAAAGCATCAGACAAAAGAATGGGAAACGAAGCGAAAGGAGAGCAAGCCTAAAAGCAGGAAGGTGAAAATGGGAGGAAAAGAACGGTACGTACAATCCTGATACTTCTCTAATGCAATCTCAAGCTTCTCCTTGGTCTTCTGCATTAGCCGAAGCTGCTCAGCGTAGTCTAGGGTTGGGGAAACCGACACACACAAACACACACGACCGCGGGGAGGCAGAGGATGAGGAGGGACAAAAACAGGGACGAGAAAACAAAGGGATAAACATGGTTGAGAAGATAAACAAATGGAAGGGACAAAAAAAAAAAAACAGAATGATTTTCTGAGATGAGAAAATCAGACTGATTGCTAGGCTGTAAAATGGTGACCTTCGCCCTTTAAGCTAATGCATCATCCCTGATGGGCTCAATTATGCAAGCGTCTTATCTGCTCCTTTAGGGTTAAAGCAGATTCTAGATCAGCCTCTGTGTAATTGTAAACCAAGACGGGCTGATAGTGAGAGCCAGGTATCCATTATTTATGCCAATTTTTTTCCAGGCTATATCACTGGAGTCACTGCACTCAAAAAATTGCATTTGCTGTTTGTTCAAACTACTTATTAAAATTGAGCTGAAACAACACATTTTTGTGGGGCAACTTAATTATTATTATTTTTTTTTTATTATTCATCTAAAAATCAGGGAGTAAATTTAATTACTTTATTATGTCATAAAACAAATCAATTGTGTAGAACCCAGCATTTTTTTTTAGAGTGTAGCATTAATTCCTGGCTTGTTCTGTGATCAATGCAGCAATAATTTTTTGCCCTTGTTATACTTTTCCTTTCAGGCCAATTGTTTAGAATTTGAAGGTGTCAGACCGAAACATATTCACTATGCAAGAAAGGCAAGTGAGAAGAGTGTATAAGCTAGGGTTGTCACGATACAGGAATTCTATGGAATAAAATCGCTGTCATAAATATTTTGTGCGAGAAAAAAAAAATTCATGCATCTGTAATTATAAAACCGTAAATAAAAACGAAACGTACTTGTAATTTTGCGAGGGTACTATTCCAAAATCTGCGGTTAGAACAGACACAGATACGACATTTTCTTGGACTGTTTGCATACGACTGATAAATTTAACATGGGTGTACATTATAAGGTTGGGCGATGTTGACCATTTTGGCATCGTACGATGTCTAATGTGAAACATTACGATGGACGATGGCATAAGCGGGGGTAGTAATTGTTGTTCAACTATTGGTTGTTGTTGATCAATTAATTCTAATTCTAATTCTAATTCTAACGGTAATTAACTACCGTTTTCACTATCTGACCCACATGGTCTTTGCTTTACATTTAACCAAACCACAAATAAATAAAGTTACACACAAATGACCACCTGTCAATCCCTTTTTTCCACGGGACTCTGGCATGAATAGGCACAGTGATCTGTGTCGTTCTAAAGGCTTTTCCCACAGCTGGTGGAGGAGATGAGAGTTTGATTGGAGTTCACTGTAATTTGTATTGTGATTGATGATAATTTCCTTATTTTATTATTATTATTATGAGGAAGTAATAACAAGTAAAGATGCTAGGGCTCGACCGTTTTGGTAGGATATGCGCCCAAAATTTTATCTATGCGACCTTAAAATATATTTGGAAGCATTTGTGCTTGTGCATACATTTTCAAAAACCCTCACCGCGTGCGTGGATTTAGGAGACATTTATGCATAATGCATCTTCGGCAAATCCAGTGCTCAGGAACAGATTAAAACAGTTGTTATGTGAACTTGCTGAAGTAAAAAAAAAATTCCATTGTGCGATGGATAACGATTCCGGCTCAGCAGTGTGAAGTTTGTCGGCCATCAGCGATGGACGATGGCATCGTCTAACGGCCCAACCCTAGTAAATTACAAACACGAAATACAGTTTCACTACGGACAACCTGATTACGAGTACAAATCAAAAAGCGTCATTCCACTGTCAAAATTACGCTAATAAACTAGCGAGAGCAATCGATCACAACAGTGGGCTTGCTGGGCACTCAAGCTCCCACACACCGTTTCAGGTAAGATTTTGTTATTGCCTCTTTGAGAAATGTCCGTCATGAGCTGTAATAAAGGTTGAAAATTAATGAGGTCCATTTTCGCTGCGCTTCTTGGACATTTTACAGAATCAAAATTAAGAACGGGCTGAGGATAGAGAGCATAATGTAAGTTAACATTACAGGCAGCGCAGAATTTCTCAGTGAATCACTTAACCATTGTGATCGATGGCTCTTGCTTGTTTATTAATGCCTGTGACAGAGGTGACGTAAAATTGACAGTGGAGTGACGCTTTTTGATTCGTACTCATAAACAGATTGTTGTTTCCATAGTTAAACTGTATTTTGTGTTTGTATTGTACACCCATCGAAAATGTATGTGTCTGCTCTAATCGCAGATTTTGGAATTGTACTCTCGGAAAATTACGAGTACGCTCTGTTTTTCTTTACATTTTTATAATTACAGATGCGTGAATTTCATTCCATACAATTCGATACCAAAGGTACTGAAGTTTTAAAAACGTCCATTTGCTGGGAACATTTAAGCTAGGTGGAGCATGTTCCTAAACAGCGCTAATTGGCCTTTGTGTTCACGTACTCAACAGGAATGACTGTGATTAGCCCTAAAGGTCATCGGTTCACTAAACTCAACGCTGTTTGCTGCTTGTAACCACAGATTACAGGGACACTGGAGTGTTTTAAAGCTGCAATTCATCAGTGAATCGCTCGTATGTCAGCTTATAGACAAACCGGCTGATCGACGTGTCTTTGAAACGCTCCAGTGTCCCTGTATCTGTGGTTACACAGAGTAAAAAGCAGTGAGTTTGGTGAACTGATGACCTTCACTGCTAATCACAGTAATTTCTGTTGAGCACACGAACAAAATGCTCTACAAGGCCTAACTGTTCACGGTAAATGGACGCTTTTAATACTTCAGTACCAACTGGTATGAAATTCCAGTATCATGACAACTCTAGTAAAAGCTAGAATGGCAGGTGTTTCTTTCCCAACAAAGGCTCATTGGGGATACATTTTTGAGAACAGTGAAATATTTCCCTGGGTACATTGGTTGCATTTTGTGTGTAAAATGAACGGTACAGGGCGGTATGACACCATAACTGCTTCTATTATTTTTTCACACTGTTGATTACCAGAGTATACATGGCTTTTCCAGCGTGGTCAGTATGCTCAGTTGCTCACCTTGTATGGCATTGGATTTGGGACACAAACAAAGGATAGTTCTAAAAACCAGGTATAAGCAAATCATTAGAGAAGGACAGTTTCAGAAACCAGGTTGAGTGAAATTGTGGTAAAATAACAAGGCCACTGCAATATTCCTCTTCTATTTTGCTTTTGAAAACACTATCAGTTGGGTTTAGGGTTGGGCTGGGTAGGTGAGTAGCAAAATTATATATGGATCATGTCAAGACAAACAGCTTATTGCGAATGCGAGTGAGAAGGATGATTTGCAGAAATGTGCACCAAAGTCTTTAGTAGATTTACAAGAAGGAAGTGCAAATGGCACATATGAGAAATTGTGGCTCAGAAACCTATTTGAGATTGTAAAAAATGTACATAGCAGTGGATATGGAGGAAACAATCTGCAAGCAGACATTATCTCTGCCACATATTTCACGGTTCCCAAAAGTGTAGCTCTGGACACATATCCAATGAGCCTGGGTTGTTCTTTTCTCAAAGATTTTGTCGTGTTGGCCTTTTGTATATTTTTCCCCTCTTTCAGTCTCTTTCTCTTATGCGTTTGTATGGGTTTTGATGTATTGTGTTGGTGATACCTGAGAGCTTGGCCTCCAGCTTTCGTATCTGGTCATTTCTGCGCTGGATCTGAGAAGAAAAGTCATCTCTGGAGCTGCTGCCATCAGATGCCTGAGAGTCAATTATATAGATGAATGCAGACATATTTATTACTTTAATAACACCAATAAAAAAATAAAAATAAAAATAGGAATGCATCAATTCTGCCCATTATGTCCATCCATGACATGTACTTTTTATTATATACTTCTTTATTATTTAATACCGATAAAGGATTCTTGATGTCGATAATAAGTCTTCTAATGAATCATGATTCATCTTTTACTCCAATTATTTTATTAATAATAGTTCTTTATTCATAAAAGTTCTTTATTCATCTTCGATATGAAACATAAGGACAAAATACACACAGACAACAAAACAAAAGACAACAGAACAAACATAAAAAATTAAATAAATATATTTTTAAAATAAACATTCAAGAAATAGAACCTAAATAATCAAATAATTTAAACGTGCATTATCATTAATTTAATATTTCTAAATGCACTTATTCTAATTATATATATATAATTTATCAAGCCAAGATCAGGGATGGATTTCCAAGTCATTGAACATAAATCAGTTACTTAATTTAGTGCATCAAATTTATGCTGAATTGTAGAAATTAGGAAAGGCAAGTTTATTTATATAGCACATTTCCCACATTGGTAATTCAAAGTGTTTTTTATAAACAAGGATAAAAAAGACAAGCATAAGAAAATAAAAACAAATAATTAGAAATGATTAAAAACAGATTTAAATGGGTACACACATTATATACACTTGATACACTCCTGTCAGGTTCTGGGCTAGAACCTGGGTCTCTGGCGCGAAAGGCGAGTCACTTAACCACTGAGCTACTGGAAGTTTATAAATCCACTCAAAAAAGGGACACATGATACACTCCATACATATAGACTACATATAGTTTAAAATGTGTTAAAACAGGTTATAAAAGAATGATCTGTCGGACGTAGCACAGTGCTCATTTAGTAAAGGCACAGCTAAACAGATGTGTTTTCAGTCTCGATTTGAATGTGCCTAATGTTGGATAACAGCTGGATCATTTTCTGGAAGCTGATTCCAGCAGCACGGGGCGTAGTGGCTGAAAGCTGATTCACTCTGCTTTGACTGAACACTTGGAATTTATAGTTTATATGATCCTAAAGATCTGAGTGATCTATTAGGTTTGTATTCAGTGAGCATATCTGTAATGTATTGAAGTCCTAGGCCCTTTAGTGATTTATAGACACGTGCGTGCCTATGTGGTCCTTAACTGACAGCCGCGTGTGTGGACCTTGTTGGAAAATGTGGCGAAAAGTCCTACAAAAAGTCCTACTAGTTTGATTCCGGTGTTTACTTTAATAATGCCACATATATATGCATACTCCATGTCTTAATTCCATTTCTGTTTAGTTCAGTTATGAATTTAGTCAGATTAAGGTAATCAAAAAAATAAATAAATCGCTGTTTCAAATTAATGTAGACCTACACCTCAAAAGTCAGGAATAAACAGTTAGTATGAATAGTATGAACTGAATAAACAGTTAGTAAACACAAGTACATCTTATTGACTATCATTTATTTCCATCACCAATTATCATAGTAGAACAGTTTCTCAAGCAGTTTGTGATGCATTTTGGAAAGAGGAGATGAGCCCCTGGTCTAATGCGCCACCTAGCTAGAGAAACACATTCTCAAAGACTTATTATTTGGGTAGCACACATATTCTGAATGCCTTCGGCAGATTTTAAATGAGCCATTTTAATCTAGAATAATTCCAAGATTACAGTGAGATTAATCTAGATTTAAAAAAATGTATATATGCCCACCCATAAAATGTATAATTACAGTCACATCAACGCAACAAGAAAGCATTTAAAAAATTGGATTTAAACTCTTGAGTCAAACTGATCGCTTTAATAAAACGACAGAAATCTCTTATAACAAAATCTCCTTTTGTGTTCAGAAGAAAGCGTTATGGCTTTGGTACATCATGTGGGTGAGCAAATGATGACATTTTTTATTTGCAACCAGGGAAATTTGTAAATAAGCCAACACCAAGAATTCTGAAAAACACAAAAACACTAATATTGGAGAAATTACAGGCATAATGAAACATGCTTTAGAAGTTGTTACAAACCGCACATTTTTTGCTGTGTGTATGTTCTTTCTGTCTCGATCTCTTTCTCTCTCTCTTTCTGTACCAGCCCTGTCATTTTCTCAGGTACCGCCTACTTTGAAGCACTATTGGCTGATAGGACTGCCAATCCTAATCAACCGTGTGACGATGACTTCCCTCTCTGCCAATCGCGTTCGTTGCAGAGCCCTTTAAAAACGGAAGCGGCAACGGGGAGAAATCAGCTGTTGTTGTTTTGGCGTGTTGTCTGTTTGGTGGTGTCGGTGTGCGTTATCGCTGTTACTGATGTGTACTTTGATTGAGATTTATTGATGTTGACTTTGAGTGAGATTAACTGATGACTTTGAGTGAGATTTGTTTGAGAGTTCTGACGTGTGTTTCTACATCTATAGCCCGCTAATGCTCCATTCAAAACCTTCTGTGACTTGACAAGGGAGATCTGGAACAACATAGTAAGTCACGTGACATACATATTTGCACGCAGGATTATTGATGTATAGACACACTAGTTAGCGAAGTGCGCTAATTTTGTATTTTTATTTATTAGTTAGAGTAAGTTCAGGGCGCTTTGCGCTGAAGACTTTTCTTTTCATATTGTTATTTTTTTATTTAGTGGATTGGGGAAGAGATTAAGGGAATGTTTTGGATTTATTTCTTTGATTTGCATGCGCAAACTTCAGTTCCCTCTCCTATTTGTCTTGGTTCTTTTCACCTTTATATTATTGTTTGTAAATATTGTAAATCATGTGGGAGCCATAAATCTTTTGCGGTGCTAATTTTTTGTTTGGTGTTTCTTTTGCCATTATTCAACATCAGTTTATACTTTGGTCATCTTTATGTTACTCCTTTTAATACCCTAGACAAATTGCCATCAAGGATCGTAACAAAGTACAAATACGTAATATTACTTATTTCACAAATACATAACCTGTTAATATGTTTGTAATAATGCTTATATTACAAATAACGATGCCAAGTCATTTAAGTTATATGTGCTTTTATTAAAACACCTATAAGGTTGGCTTTGATTTAGAAGTGTAACCGATCTTCTTATTCTCCACCAAGGCTTCAGTTTGAATTATTTAGAGTGAAAGCCAACCTGAACCTAACCCTGAGCGTGTTCACCATTGATTGCTAGAGGACAAGAGTGTCAGGTTACACTGGTTTGTCAAAGCATGTGATAATATTTAGCTCCTTCTAGATTTCACTGTTTTGCCATTAAGCCGTTAAGCAGTCATGTCAATGCTGTGCAAAGTCGTTGCGCCATAAGCATACAACTTTCACTAGAATGGATACTATAGAAAACAATCATTTGAAACAGAAGTATAATGGGATTTTATTAGGGCCATGCTGTTTTTGTGATCAAAAATATAGCAGCTTATTTTTTATTTTGACTTCTTCACAAGGTATTTTTCTACCTTTTTCACATTAATTTTTTTATTTATTTATTTGTTTAGTCAGATTTTATTTTGAAAATCAACATTATTTAGATGGTAAATAAGTGCTAGAAAAGTAATTTAGCAAAGTTTTGAGTTTGAAGAGGGTAACTGTAATTTCCATGTGACAATACTAGGAGGTACAATACATTGGTTTTTGTCACAAACATACAGTTGAAGTCAGAATTATTAGCCCCTAGATTTTTTTTTCTTTTTTAAATATTTCCCAAATGATGTGTGAACGAGGAGGAAATTCTTTTAAAAGAAAGTAATTTGTTTTACTTCGGCTAAAATAAAAGCAGTTTTACATTTTTTGAAAACCATTTTAGGGACAAAATTATCAGATTATTATTATAGCTATTTTTTTTTCCTTTTTTGCGATAGTCTATAGAACAAACTATCATTATACAATAACTTGTCTAATTATCATAATCTGCCTAGCTAACCTAATTAACCTAGTTAAGCCTTTAAATGTCACTTTAAGCTTTATAAAAGTGTCTTGAAAAATATCTAGTAAAATATTATTTACTGTTATCATGGCAAAGATAAAATAAATCAGTTATTAGAAATGAGTTATTAAAACTAGTATGTTGAAAAATGTGTTGAAAAAAATCTCTCCGTTAAACAGAAATTGGGGGAAAAAATAAATGGGGGGCTAATAATTCAGAGGTGCTGTGCTGATAATTCTGACTCTTTTTTGAGTTTAATATTCACAGACATTAGTTCACATCGCAGTTTGATTACAGTGATATTTTTTTTAATTATTCATATAGAATTTACTCAAATCATTGACCTTCCACAATAAATAATTGCTTTAGTTGACTTTCCACAATAAATAATTGCTTTAGTTGACATTCCACGATAAATAATTGCTTTATTTGACTTTCCACAATAAATATTTTCTTTACTTATGACAGGATTCTGTGATTCTGGTCTTGCTTTTCCTCTATATGGAAACCAAAGGGCCTTCAAAATAATTTTGTCATGATAACAGGTAAATCACAATAAATTTTCTTATAGTTAATAATTACGGTTTCATATTTGCATTCTGGTTTAAACTGTGCATTTGCTCTGGGCGGGGGAAATTAAATAATACATATTAGGGCTGGGCGATTAATCAAACATTAATTGAAATCAACATTTAGAACCTATAATGGATCAAATTTTTCCAGATTGCAGGAAGTTTCGGTATAAAGTTTCAGTATGATGCGCTATAGTTTTATTAAAATGTGGCTGCTGAACGCGCACCTTGGAAGCAGTACCAATAAGCTTGGGTGTAAGTTTATTATACATTTTTAAAAGTTATTAAAAAACATAATTCAACAAATAGGAGTAATTTTACTTTTTTTTTTTCACTGTGCATTAGGTTCATTTTAAAACAGATCGAGCAACTAACTCGGTCTACCCATCACAAAGATTCATAACTGTATTAAAGATCAGAATATATGAAATTCCAAAAATATCTACTCACAAAATCGTCTCCAGAATCTGCGCCCACAGAAGTGATGGACTCTTTGCTCATGGAGCGAGGGATACGTCCTGATCGAGGGGCAGTGGCGGCCTCCTCTGCCAGCTTCTTCTTCAACTTTGCAAACATCTCTGTAGGTGTAGATGTAGTCCAAGTCTAAGCACTGTTTTAGATGCCTTTCCGAATGTCAGAGACACTTTTTAGGGTCCTCGTAATGCAGAACTTGTTATATCCACCCCGGCACATGCAGTTTTCATCCTGGTGTTACTCTCTGCTGCCTTCACTCTATGAAGACGATCACAACATTAGTATTACACATGCGCCAATATTCAATTTAATGATACAATACATTGCTATAATGATTCCCATGATGGGTTACAGCTGGAAGGGCATCCGCTGCGTAAAACATGTGCTGGATAAGTTGGTGGTTTATTCGCTGTGGCGACCCCATATTAATAAAGGGTCTAAGCCAAAAAGAAAATGAATGAATTACGATAATAAACATGCATGATATTGTGGGCACTTCAAAGTGTTGTGAATATTTAATTATTATTTTACAGATTTAATTATTATTTAAAAATGAAACTTTTTCATTTGCTTGTTTACTTTGCTTTTAAAGACCTACGTCTCTTAGATTTTAAGCGTGTTTAAACCACTTGTGTATAAGAATTTTTAACACTTGTAATTTATTAAAGATTAATTATTTTTACAAAATAAACACTACACTGTAAAAAATGCAGGGTTCTACACAATTCATTTATGTCCTCTCAACACAAATCGATTAGGCAAGGCAAGTTTATTTATATAGCAAATTTCATACACAGTGGCAATTCAAAGTGCTTTACATAAACAAGAATAAAATAAACAAGCATAAGAGAAAAAATAAAAACAAATGATAAAAATGATTAAAAAAAAAACATAAAACATAAAATCTATTCTGAATGTAACTGGGAGCCAGTGTAAATCCCTGAGAACAGGTGTAATGTGCTCTGATTTTCTGGTTCTGGTCAGAATCCTGGCCGCAGCATTCTGGATGACCTGCAACTGTCTGACTGTCTTTTTAGGAAGACCAGAGGAGTCCATTACAGTAATCCACCCTGCTGCTGATAAAAGCATGAACAAGTTTCTCTAAGTCTTAACTGGAAACAAAGCATCTAATTCTTGCAATGTTTTTGAGATGATAGTATGCTGATTTACTAACTGCTTTGACATGACTATTGAAACTCAGATCTGACTCCAGAGTCACACCAAGATTCTTGACCTTGTTTTTTGTTGTTTGACCCTTAGTGCCAA